>NW_015090828.1:9095894-9097658 GCF_001431845.1 Calidris pugnax | reverse complement strand
GGGAGATATGGTTTAGTGATGGTGTTGCTTTTTGTTTGTTGTGTGGGTGTCTATTTTTGTCAAAGTTAGGTTGATGGTTGGACAAGATGATCTTTAAGGTCCCTTCCAACCTAGAAGATTCTGTGATTACTTACATGCCTTTTGCTCCATTAGGCCTCCAGCACGAGGAGAGTAGGCCCCGCTATGGGATGTCTCCTATTCCTTTGGGATAACCATGAAGCCCTCTCTGCTCCGGCACAGCTCACCTTGCTTTCAAACCATTAGAGTTTGGGGTTGGGATGGAACGGGAAGCAGCCTGAACCCTACTTTGAGCATAGGGGTGGCCCAAAAATCTGCTCTGAGCCCATGTAGGGGGGGTCCAAGCGGCAGAGGGGCTCTGGAGTGTGGGTAATACTGACTCAAGGGGCCATCACAGCTTCAGTTAAGCGTGGCCTGGCTTTGTTTACCCTTCTTGGCTGTCACGGTCCCTTGTTCTGATGTGATCCCAGGCTCTTCTCCGGCAAGTGGGTTTTTTTTTTTGACATGATAGACGGCAGCAGGTCAGAAACAGCAGGCGAAATCCCTCTGAGCTGATGGGTTACTGACTCGGATAGGCCGTGCCATCTCCGCAGGTGCTTTCCCAGCCTGGCATGTCAAGGCAGATGAAAATCCCCAGGAGAAAAACCAGTGGAGAGAGAAAGCCGTGTGCTCCTCTAAAGCCTTTTCCATTTCAGCACGTTGCTGCGGGGGGGGGGTTGGTTGCGTGCTTCTGCTTGTTTGCTCGCGAAAGGGGGATTAAAAAAAAATAGAGCGTGTATGTGTTGGGGGCTGTTTTGACATCTAGGTGGCCAAGGCCACCTGATCTGCTCTCCTCGAAGGCTCAGGGAGGCTGGAGATGGGTGGTGGCTGGCTCTGGCTCCCAGTTTGTGGCTAGCTGTGTGTGTACTGGTGCTGCTGGGAGATGAGATATCTAGGTCCATCTGTGTTTTTACCACGGGTACATGGAAAAAAAAAAAAAAGCCCCGACTAGACCATTTCAGGGCCTTCTGCAAAAAAAGTGGAGACTATTTTGCTTTGATGAGGAAGGGCTGGATGAACATGCCATGGAGGAAAAAGTAAGGAAGAGATCTGGGCTGGTTGTAATTATCTTAGCTATTGAAGAACAGGGGAGGCTAAAGGCAAACAGCTGGCAACAGGAAACATCAGGTGTAAAACTCCACTAATTGCCAACACAAGCACAAACAAATTGGCAACACCTGTCTGATTGTAGCAGAGTCACAGAAAAAGCTGGGGTCCCACCAGTTTATCGTTTTCCTGTGTGGCTCCCCACACGCCAAGGAGCTAAACCCACCTTTTGGGAAGAAAAAAAGGGAAAGAAGAGCGGGGGAGAGGAAGACAGCTAATGATGTTTTCCTTTGTAGTCCCACAGTGCCCTCAAAGTGAGTGTTAAAGTGTAGCTTGTGGCTAATTGAGGACTTTATAGTGAAATTTATCCTAATGGGGCACTGCAGGAAGCAAGTAGAGGAGGAGCTTGTGTCCCAGCTCTGGTAAGGTGTCCCTCACCCTCCAGAAGATGCTCCCCACTTCCAGCCCGCACATCCTCAGTAGTGGATGCTGCACTCTATGCTTGGACAACTTCTACCAAAAAAAAAAGCAAGCCTTGGGGGAGAGGAGAGGGGTAAGCTTTTGTTATCCCCACACCACAAGCCAGGCATGTGATCACGCTGATTTTTGAGAGATGTAAAGCTGAGGGGTGCCCAGAGCTGCTTGGTGAGAGGTAAAAAT
>NW_015090828.1:9095151-9095884 GCF_001431845.1 Calidris pugnax | reverse complement strand
AAAAAAAAAAAAAAAAAAACCAAAACAGGTGGGAGGGGGGAAGGGAGGAGAAAAAAAGGAAGAGGGAGGAGGAGAGGAGAGAAAAAGAAGGGAAAGGAAGGGAAGGGAAAAAGAGAAGAAAAGAAAAAAGAAAAAGAAAAAAAAAGAGAAGAAAGGGAAAGAGAAAAAGAAAAGAGAAGAGAGAAAGAGAAGAGAAAAAGAGAAGACAAGAGAAAAAGAAAAGAGAAGAAAAGAAAAAAGAGAAAAAGAAAAGAGAAGAAAAGAAAAAAGAGAAAAAGAAAAGTAAAAGAGAAGAAAGGAGAAGGAAAGAGGAAAAGAAAGGAGAAGGAAAGAGGAAAAGAAAGGAGAAGGAAAGAGGAAAAGAAAGGAGAAGGAAAGAGGAAAAGAAAGGAGAAGGAAAGAGGAAAAGAAAGGAGAAGGAAAGAGGAAAAGAAAAGAGAAGGAAAGAGGAAAAGAAAGGAGAAGGAAAGAGAAAAAGAAGAGAAAAGAAAAGGGAAAAAGAAAAGAAAAGAGAAAAAGAAGAGAAAAAGAAAGGAGAAGAGAAAAAGAGAAAAGAAAAAGAAAAAAGAAAAAGAGGAGAAGGGAGAAAAGAGGAGAAGAGAGAAAAAGAAAAGAGAAAAGAAGAGAAAAGAAAAAAGAAAAAGAAAAGATAAAAAGAAAACAGAAGAGAAAAAGAAGAGAGAAGAATAGAAGAAAAGAGAAGAAAAGAGGAAAGAAAGGGAAAAAAAGGGAA
>NW_015090828.1:9036536-9095073 GCF_001431845.1 Calidris pugnax | reverse complement strand
GTGGGGGGTTGTTTTTTTTTTCTGGGGGGGGGCGAAAGCTCTGATTTCCGGCATTTCCCTCCCTCCCCCCACCCCCGCACATGGCTCTGGCCTGTCCCCGGGCGAGTTGCCCAGCTGTTTCTCCAAACCTGCGGGTGCTGGGGGCTTTTCCACGCCTTTCTCCAAGTTGCCCCTCTCTCCTGCTGCTGGGGGTGCTGTTAGTTTACAAACCCAAAGCCCCATGCAAAAAAATGATGATGATGATGTGACGTTTGTTTACAAGCCATTCCCTTAGTTTACAAGCCGTTCCCTTGGTTTACAAGCCCTCGCCTAAGTTTACGAGCCGGTTTGGGGAGCCTCCTGCTCTTAACCCAGGTTGACCTGTTGCCTCTCGCAGCCTGCCGGCGTCCTTTGCTTCATAAAGCTGTTAATTTTTGATGGCAGCCTTGGCCCTGCCGAGCTTTCCTGCTTTTACAAGGCCAAGGGGAACGGTTAATTATTAATTAGGGATGGAAACACGGGATGCTGCCCCACCTTTGCTGGTACATCCCCTCTCCCAGGAGCGAGCGGGTTCATCCAAGCCTTCGCCGGGCGATCTTGACCCCAAGGAGGAGGGAGCCACAACAGAGTATCTTGAGTCACAATTTGCGTCCTACATGTGATAACATCTTTTTTTTGGTGTTTTTTTTTGCAGCCTGCCAGCACCATGCACCCAGCAACCAGCAGCTTTCCCCCAGATGAGGAACCCCTGGTGGAGGAGCCCTCGGTGAACAGGTACGGCCGCCCGAAGCCGAGCGACCGCTTCCACGGTGCCTACATCATCTTTTTCCTCCTGGGCATCGGGTCCTTGCTGCCCTGGAATTTTTTCATCACGGCAAAGCACTACTGGATGTACAAGCTGCAGAACTGCTCGGATGGGGCAGGCCCGGTGGGAGAGGCGGCGGCGGATCTGCGGGTGAGTGTGGTGTTCTCAAGGCAGAAAAGAGAAGAAAAAAAAAAGCAAAAAAAAAAAGCTTCTTTCCTTCCTCACTTGCTCTTTTTCCACCCTCCACTTCCCCAGAAAGTGAGTGAACGTCCTCTGGGGTTTTGCCTGCTGCAAACCTGGGGTAGGGGTTTAGTTGGGGAGTGTGAATAGTTGCAAGAAAGATGCTTAAAAACTAAAGCATTGCACTTTGTGGTCCATCCTTTACTTCTATTTGAAACACTGAGGTGCAGTTAAAGAACTTGGCTTATCCTGTGCCATAAGCCCTTCACGGGCCAGTCTCCACAGTGCAAGGTAAAAATCTGTTTTGTGGTTTTGGGTTTGTTTTTTGTTTTGTTGGGGTGTTTTTTTTGTCCTTCATGCTTGGTGAGCCCCTGAGCCCTGCCAAGGTTCTGTGCTTTTTCCAGCCGGACTCAGCCACAACCTCCCCACCTCCTGAGATATAAATTGCCCTGAACTTCTGCCTCCTGGGTGAGGTGTTGAAGGCGTTTTGGGCACTTTCTCCCGGCGTGGCATGTGTTTTGGAGATGGCAGTGGCAGGGCTTGGCTGGAGCACGTGGCTCACCATCATCTCCAGCCCCTTCTGGCTGCTTTCCTGCTTTTCCTTCAAGATCTGCCAGGTGTGACCGGAGTATCTCCTCGCAGCCATGAACATCTGGCTTTTGGCACATGGGACGAGGAGCTTGTCACGGGGGGATTGATGAGCCAGCCTTGGGGTGACAGGCTCGATGGCCTTTTTCTCCCCCCAAAAAACCTCCTTCCTTTGCTCCTCCTGCCACGGCAGGATTATTTCCCTGCTCTCCCCCCACACACACCCCGACAAAGAGATGCCATTTCTTTGTGGGTGGAAAAAGCGTCGGCGGGATGAGGCTGCGTCCTCTCCCCCTCCCTGTTGCCTAAGCCACTTGCTCAAGTGGTTTGGGCACATTTTATTTTTATATAAACACAGAGCCAGGTGTGACGCCCACGTTTTCTCTATAACTTCTCACCCCACAGCACCCGTTGGCTGTTTTAATTTTAATAGCTGTTAAGCTGGCTGGCATTTTTGATGGGGAGGAAGCAGAGTGTCACTCACCGTGCTTGTACCAGGATGCTGAATTCCTGGTGTGCTGGTGTAAATGGAGATACTGGGTGGATTAAACTGATGGAGACCCCGTGGGTGCCCAAAGAATGCAAACAGGGTGTCCCTGTGCTCAGAGAGGGGATGAAGGGTGCTCCACCACCACGTGACACGATGTCCTCCCACATTCCCTGCCTCCCATCCCCTCCTCGTTTCTTCTACATCAGGTGTTATTCAAGGCAATTCTTGAAAAAACTGCCTTCACATAAAGTAAGTATCTCTTCCTCTGGTGAAAAGCAACCCAGCTTTTCCATGGTGGTTGAGTCTGATCAAAACCCAACCCGTTGGCCCCGTTTCTGCCCCTAGGATGGGGATCCACCATGCTGTGGTGAGGAGGGGTGACCTGCAGACTGAGTTCCACCACGGAAAGCTGTGCCTGTGACCGGCAGCCTCCTCTTGGCTCCAGCCTCCTCACTCCTAATTTCATCCCTCCTGCTCCACTGAACTCTCCCAAGCCTCTACAACCTCCACTGTGGGCCTGGGTTCATGGCATCATGGAAGCGTGTTTGAAGATGTTAATAATACGTAGGGTTAACGTAGGGTCAGACACCTCCATTATGCACGTGTTGGCTCCGTGGCTGAGGGATGACACCTTCATCACGGGAGGAAGGGTGTCAAGTTGGCTTTGTGGATTTTTCTTCTTTCTTATTAGCCAGGAAAGGAGTGGCAGCCTTTCAGTGCCTGCGTTTCTCCTCTAAAACCGTGTTGGTGATGGGGAGCTTGCAAGGGATGCCCGAAGGGAATGAGCCACCAGCCAGGAAGGGCTCAGCAGAGAGGGAGAAGAAGTAGGTAACGTCTTGCACAGCCAAAAATTAGCCCTGAAAGCATGTCTGTGGTGGGTGGGAATACCCAGGCAGGGAGAAGGGTTATCACCTGAGCTGCGTTACTGCCTAACGAGCAGGAGCAAAGAGGTGAGTTGAGTAGGGAGCCTGGTATTTTTTTTCCTTGATCCGGGCATGGATTATATTTGCCACTCACCACTTTGCTGCTGTGTTAAAAAAACGTGCTCTCCTTTTTCACAGAAATAACAGCAATCAAAACCCTTCTACTCGGTTTTATTTTTCCAGCAGGGTTTGGCCATGGGTAAGGCAGGGTAAAATCTCAGCTCCTCAGTTTCTTAAATATTTTCCCCCCCGTTTTCTTCCCACCACTGGTGTGAGCATGTTTATTGGGAATAATTAAGTGTTTCCCCGAGGTGCTTTTCCCCCCCCCAAAAAAAAAAAAAAAGATTAACTTGGAAGTACATTAAATATCCCAGGGTTGGTTTGGGGGTTTGTTTTAAGTAGGTTGATAAATAAGTCTTAGTTTTAGCAGCCAACTTTGCATTTGGCTTTGTCTCTTTCTCCTATAATTCATCATGTGGCTGTGGAGCTTTGAGCCCCCTGCTTCGCCGAGCCGATGCCCTAAGTGCAGGCATTTTTGTCTCTGACTATATGGCCCCTCTAGGAGGGATTATTAGATTTCCCATGGCTTGCAGTAAATCTCCTGATAGGGGAGACTAAATGAACATGCTTGTAAACTGATTAAAAGGCTATGATGCAAAGCTGCAAAAAGAAATAAAAAAAAAAAAAAAGAAGGTAACGTGCAGAGAAAACACACCAAATGCCTTCTCGTGCTCGGCCACGACGTGGCCCCGTCTCTGTAGCTAGGTAACTGGAGAAAATCAAAGCCCATCGCCACGGGGGTGGATATGTAGGTCATCCTCTTTGCGAGCATCTTCCTACCTGCTGGCTGAGATTCCTGCAGAAAAAAAAACAACAAAAAAACAAACCAAAAAACCAGAGGATTAAGCGCCTGGAGGGGAGGAGATGGAGCAGACACTCTTTAACAGCGTAACACAGAAAATGGATTGAGAATGTGAGCGTCTTGGCTGCAATCTTGGCAGAGAAATCTCTCTCTCTGGGCTGGTGGTTATTGGTTTCTGCGTGCCCAGCCTGACCTCTGCATGGGGTGGGCTGGTGGATGTTGGCTGGTGGATGCCCCAGCTTGTTGGGGTGACACACGCATCCATCCCCGGAGTCAATGTGTGTTGAGTCTCCATGTAGTTTCCTGAGGAGATTCCTGCCAGGGAAGAAGGAGAGGGAGAGCAGGAGGGAAAAATAATGTCCCTGTGGCTCCACTCGGGCTGCCATGGCTCATGCACCTTCTCAGGCGTGGTGTCCCCTGGTCGCGGATGCTCAGATTGGGCTTTCGAGGCAGTTAGGTAATAATATTAATGCTTTCATAAAAAGCAGCCCTCTTGGAGCTCATGGAGGGTAAAATGTTCAGGGGGGGTTATCCAGGATGCTGGAGCCAGCAGGAGAAATTCAGACCTCCTTATCTCGGTCGCTGCCCCGTGGGGCTAACGCAGCAGCAAGGCAGGTATTTCCTTCACCATTTTTTGTTCTGAATTTGTAATGTCTCGTAATTTCTTGAACTGTCCTGGGGCTGTTACTGGACATTGTCTATTCCCTTTGCCTGCTGTCCTGAGCAGCTTTGCAACATGTGCTACCGTGCAAAGAGGTGGACTCAAAAGAAGTGTGGCCAGCAGGTCATGGGAGGTGATTCTGCCCCTCTGCTCTGGTGAGACCCCACCTGGAGCTCTGTGTCCAGCTTTGGAGTCCTCAGCACAGGAAGGACATGGAGCTGTTGGAATGGGTCCAGCAGAGGGCCACGAAGATGGTCAGAGGGCTGGAGCACCTCTGCTGTGAGGACAGGCTGAGAGAGCTGGGGTTGTTCAACCTGGAGAAGAGAAGGCTCTGGGGAGACCTTAGAGCCCCTTCCAATATCTGAAGGGGCCACAGGAGAGATGGAGAGGGACTCTTTATCAGGGAGTGGAGTGATAGGACAAGCTGTAATCGTTTTAAATTGAAAGAGGGGAGATTTAGATGAGATCTCAGGAAGAAATTCTTTTCTGTGAGGGTGGTGAGAGCCTGGCCCAGGTTGCCCAGAGAAGCTGTGGCTGCCCCATCCCTGGAGGGGTTCAAGGCCAGGCTGGATGGGGCTTGGAGCAACCTGGTCTGGTGGGAGGTGTCCCTGCCCAGGGCAGGGGGGTTGGAACAGGATGATCTTGAAGGTCCCTTCCAACTCTGACCATTCTATGATCGTAACTCCTCACGCATGCTGTATCGTGCTGTATTTAGGACCTGAAATTCATTTGTTGTTCTCCTCTACCTTTTTTAATTCAGTGGGGCTTTTTGTTTTGTTTTGTTTTTCTTTTTTTTTTGTGTGTGGCAGGACTATTTTGAGAGTTACATCTCCATTGCTTCGACCGTGCCCTCGGTGCTGTGCCTGATTGGAAACTTCTTGATCATCAATAAGTAAGTGCTGCTCCTCTTTCCCCGGGTCGATTAGCTACGTCTCTCCACGGCTTTGCCTTTCTCCAGCTTCAGCTGAGGCTCCCAGTTCCCTCCAGTGGGAAGCCATGGGGCATCATGAGAGGAGCCCCCCAGTGCAGCCAAAATCCCCTCGCCTGTCCCTGCCTGAATCACAAGCGGCTGAGATCACAGAGATGAAGCACCGTGTCCCTGGGGGTTGGCTTGAGTTGCACCACCGTAAATAAATTCCTACTAAATTCCTTGGTTAATTGCTCAGCAAACAGTGTTTCCTATTAAAAATGCCATTGTTGTCACCAGGGGACCAACTGACCAGAGCTGGGCTCATCCAGCCTTGGCTCTAGACCTACCAGCCGATGAACTGGGTTAGGACATGGAGCATCCATGCCTTGGTGTGAGCTGGGCTTAAATCTAAAATAGCCACCTCCCTTCCTTTGTGCTGTTTCTTAACCCCGGATTAAACTCCTGGGGTGTGTTTGCAGGCGGAGAGGAATGTGGTTTTGTGCTTAATCTCTCCATCTCGGCCGCTGGTCTGGCTCCCTCTGGCCTCTCTTCCCTCACCCCTCTGTCCTGCCAGTCTCCCAACTGGGTAATAATCAACCTCTGTGCTCAGAGAACTAATTATCTCGTAGCGACGTGCCTGGGATTGATTTTACCAAACCTCCTCTGGTCCCCCAGAGAGGCTGTCTCACTGCTCCAGCTCCTAATTTCTGGAAGAAAACGGTTATTTATGGCTTGGTTGGGTTTATAGGCTTCATGAGTCCTACTGATGGCAAAATGGAAGTGGCAGAGTTGACATCTAAAGGCTTCTGAGAAGAATCCTTACTTTGTATTCCTCGTCTCCCTCCACCTTTATTTTCTTGGAGAGGAGTCGGTGTCTCCTGCATCTCAGCTTCACCTTAGAATTTTAAATGCTGGTGTCTCCCCTTGTCCCCAGGGTGGCTGCCAGCGTCCGGATCCTGTCCTCCCTCTTCGTCATGCTGGCCGTCTTCCTGGTGATCACAGTGCTGGTGAAGGTGGACACCTCCGCCTGGACCACCCGCTTCTTTGCCCTCACCATCGGCTGCGTGGTCGTCGTCAGCGGCGCCTCGACCATCTTCACCAGCAGCATCTTCGGTCTGAGCAGCTGCTTCCCCATGAAGGATTTGCAGGCGCTGATCTCGGGTTGGTGTCCCTCAGCCCCACCATCCTGGTGGGATCGTGCTCTTGGGTTTTGCTGTGGTTGGGCGGTCGGTTTTCTTTCCCTCCCTCATCAGGCGTTTTGTCACGTGGGATTTATTTTAGAAACTTGGCTTGGCCTTCAAGATAAAGGGAAGTTGCTGAAGGAGAAACATGCTCGGTCACATGGGCCGGTGCTCTCATTTCTGTAAATACCCATAAACTGAAGTGCTGAGGGCTCAGCAGAGACGAGGAGAGTGGAGTCCTTAGCTGTCCCTGCCCGGGGGGTGAACACCTTGTAGCGCAGCTCCAACCAGCACGACGGCTTGACCTGGCTATTTGTTCTTGTGCAGGGAGAAAGGGGGAAAGACATAGGTCCCTGAGCTCCTCTATTTGCAGCTGGTTGAACCTTCAGCCTCTCATTGTCTCCTCCTTTCTGTTCTGCATTTCCATGCATTGCCATGAGTGATGAGGGACCCGTTGGGAGCCGTGAGTGATGAGCTCCCTGGAGGTTTAATAACATTATAAATGTGCTGTGCAGGTTGCCCAGAGAAGCTGTGGCTGCCCCATCCCTGGAGGGGTTCAAGGCCAGGCTGGATGGGGCTTGGAGCAACCTGGTCTGGTGGGAGGTGTCCCTGCCCAGGGCAGGGGGGTTGGAACAGGATGATCTTGAAGGTCCCTTCCAACTCTGACCATTCTATGATCGTAACTCCTCACGCATGCTGTATCGTGCTGTATTTAGGACCTGAAATTCATTTGTTGTTCTCCTCTACCTTTTTTAATTCAGTGGGGCTTTTTGTTTTGTTTTGTTTTTCTTTTTTTTTTGTGTGTGGCAGGACTATTTTGAGAGTTACATCTCCATTGCTTCGACCGTGCCCTCGGTGCTGTGCCTGATTGGAAACTTCTTGATCATCAATAAGTAAGTGCTGCTCCTCTTTCCCCGGGTCGATTAGCTACGTCTCTCCACGGCTTTGCCTTTCTCCAGCTTCAGCTGAGGCTCCCAGTTCCCTCCAGTGGGAAGCCATGGGGCATCATGAGAGGAGCCCCCCAGTGCAGCCAAAATCCCCTCGTCTGTCCCTGCCTGAATCACAAGCGGCCAAGATCACAGAGATGAAGCCTCCTGTGCCTGGGGGTTGGCTTGAGTTGCACCACCGTAAATAAATTCCTACTAAATTCCTTGGTTAATTGCTCAGCAAACAGTGTTTCCTATTAAAAATGCCATTGTTGTCACCAGGGGACCAACTGACCAGAGCTGGGCTCATCCAGCCTTGGCTCTAGACCTACCAGCCGATGAACTGGGTTAGGACATGGAGCATCCATGCCTTGGTGTGAGCTGGGCTTAAATCTGAAATAGCCACCTCCCTTCCTTTGTGCTGTTTCTTAACCCCAGATTAAACTCCCGGGGTGTGTTTGCAGGCGGAGAGGAATGTGGTTTTGTGCTTAATCTCTCCATCTCGGCCGCTGGTCTGGCTCCCTCTGGCCTCTCTTCCCTCACCCCTCTGTCCTGCCAGTCTCCCAACTGGGTAATAATCAACCTCTGTGCTCAGAGAACTAATTATCTCGTAGCGACGTGCCTGGGATTGATTTTACCAAACCTCCTCTGGTCCCCCAGAGAGGCTGTCTCACTGCTCCAGCTCCTAATTTCTGGAAGAAAACGGTTATTTATGGCTTGGTTGGGTTTATAGGCTTCATGAGTCCTACTGATGGCAAAATGGAAGTGGCAGAGTTGACATCTAAAGGCTTCTGAGAAGAATCCTTACTTTGTATTCCTCGTCTCCCTCCACCTTTATTTTCTTGGAGAGGAGTCGGTGTCTCCTGCATCTCAGCTTCACCTTAGAATTTTAAATGCTGGTGTCTCCCCTTGTCCCCAGGGTGGCTGCCAGCGTCCGGATCCTGTCCTCCCTCTTCGTCATGCTGGCCGTCTTCCTGGTGATCACAGTGCTGGTGAAGGTGGACACCTCCGCCTGGACCACCCGCTTCTTTGCCCTCACCATCGGCTGCGTGGTCGTCGTCAGCGGCGCCTCGACCATCTTCACCAGCAGCATCTTCGGTCTGAGCAGCTGCTTCCCCATGAAGGATTTGCAGGCGCTGATCTCGGGTTGGTGTCCCTCAGCCCCACCATCCTGGTGGGATCGTGCTCTTGGGTTTTGCTGTGGTTGGGCGGTCGGTTTTCTTTCCCTCCCTCATCAGGCGTTTTGTCACGTGGGATTTATTTTAGAAACTTGGCTTGGCCTTCAAGATAAAGGGAAGTTGCTGAAGGAGAAACATGCTCGGTCACATGGGCCGGTGCTCTCATTTCTGTAAATACCCATAAACTGAAGTGCTGAGGGCTCAGCAGAGACGAGGAGAGTGGAGTCCTTAGCTGTCCCTGCCCGGGGGGTGAACACCTTGTAGCGCAGCTCCAACCAGCACGACGGCTTGACCTGGCTATTTGTTCTTGTGCAGGGAGAAAGGGGGAAAGACATAGGTCCCTGAGCTCCTCTATTTGCAGCTGGTTGAACCTTCAGCCTCTCATTGTCTCCTCCTTTCTGTTCTGCATTTCCATGCATTGCCATGAGTGATGAGGGACCCGTTGGGAGCCGTGAGTGATGAGCTCCCTGGAGGTTTAATAACATTATAAATGTGCTGTGGAACGGCTGACAAATCAAGAGGGGAAGGGGGAAAAAAAAAAATCAAGAAGGAGAAATTTTTCCTGGGGCCGAGACAAGAATGTTTTAATGAGTTTAGCCCGGTGGGGGAAATCACTGCATCCCCAAGGTGACATACCTGTTGCTGGTCACTTGGGTTCCTGGCAGAGTGCAGAAGAGAGGTGGTTAGGTGTCTGCTGGTGGCAGGCTGGGTTTAGGCTTTGGGGAGGGTTTGGACCTTCTCTGTAGGACTCTGCACGTGGAAACCCAAGGGGTCTCATCCTGACCCTTGTGCAACGCCGTGGCTGTGTTGGAAGGGGGTGCAGGATGGGAACTGGGCTGTGATGCAGTCCCACAAATAGGGACCTGCACCCTGAGCCAGGTTTGGGGACCAGCATGTGGGGTGGGGGGGGATGAGCTCCTTCCTCTGGGGCCTTTGTGCATGCCAGGAGGTCTTAATAAGAGGATGCTGTTGTTTCTGGGTTCCTCCTCTGCATCAAATTCCTCCTTGGTGGAGGTGCTGTGGGTTGATCTCTGCCACCTCGATGTCCTGGGGGCTGAGCTCCAGCTCTCTGGTCCCTCACGCAGGTCAGGCCATGGGTGGCACCATCAGTGCTGTTGCCTCCGTGGTGGACCTGGCAGCAGCTGCTGACGTTACGGACAGCGCCCTGGCCTACTTCCTCACCGCCGACATCTTCATCGTTGTCTGCATCATGGTCTACCTCCTCCTCCCCAGGCTGGAGTACTCCAGGTGCGTGCACCAGCCGGCCATGGGCATCCCACAAGGGTGGATCGGGAGGGTTTGCTGCTCCCCACGCTGGGTGGGCTTGCTGGGGCTGGGGGGGACACACACGTGAGATGTTTGCTGTGCTGGTCCCTGCCCTGCCACCCCTGCCCCAACATCCCTCCATGAACTCTGGCATGGTGCTGCCACCAGCCATGCTTCTTCCCCATTTGACCGAAACCACAGACCAAAACTGAGTTTCTAGCAAGCTTCCTGGGGAGGAAAGAGCATTGCTGACACTGGGGGCTTCCCAAATGCATGAAGTCAGCAGAGAGCCATCGTCTGGAAGCAGCCAGACAGCTGGGTCCCTGTAGATGTGTCTATCTGCAGTCTCTATCTGCAAGTCATCCACTGATATGCATGACCCATTGGTCTTGTCAGTGCTTGCAACCCAAGAAACCACGTGGCCTCTCAAGTGATAGGTCCCTGAGGGTCACCTCTCCGTACGAGTTGGGAGCTGGAGGTGCGATGGGGCCGCTGGGTCCAGCAGACACTCCTGTGTAACCAACTCTCCTGTTCTCTCTCCACATCTTTTTTTGGGTTCCCCCCACACACACACATTTGTCTGATAATCTCCCTCCTTCTCTTTTTCCAGGTATTACATGAGCAGCCAGGTGGAGACCCCGTCTCTGGTGACTGTGCCGCCTGACAGCTCCGTGGAGGACGAGCTAGAGCCAGGAGGCACCACGAATATCTCCTTCCTCACAAAAAGCACCAGTATCCCCCCACTCCGCCCCATCCTGCAGAAGACCGCCCTCCTTGGCTTCTGCCTCTTCTACGTCTTCTTCATCTCCATCATCATCTTCCCTTCTCTCTCCTCCAACATCGAGTCGGTCAGCAAGTCCTCGGGAAGCCCGTGGAGCACCAAGTACTTTGCACCGCTCACCAGTTTCCTCCTGTACAACTTTTCTGACTGGTGCGGGAGGCAGATCACCATGTGGATCCAGGCACCCGGCCCCAAGAGCAAACTGCTGCCCACCCTTGTCCTCCTCAGGACCATCTTCCTCCCTCTCTTCATCCTCAGCAACTACCAGCCCCGGGCTCACATCCGGACGGTGGTCTTTGACCAAGACATCTACCCGGTGGTCTTCACAGCACTGCTGGGGCTGAGCAATGGCTACTTGGGGACACTGGTCAGTGTCTACGGCCCCAAGATAGTGCCAAAAGAGCTGGCTGAGGCAGCAGGGGTGGTGATGACCTTCTACCTCATGCTGGGGCTGGCTGTGGGGTCTGGCTGCTCCGTTCTCATTGTCCACCTCGTGTAGAGGAACAGCCAGAGGATGACACCCTCGTTTTGCAGTGCTGCTGTTGGGTATTTAGGTTTTCTTCCCCCCAAAAGGCAGGCACACCATGGTTCTGGGACAGGCTGCCTGTCCTGGGATGGGTGGCTGCATCCAGGGGGAAAAGTCTTCCTTCTGGGAAGGGGTCCCTTCTGTGTTTGGAAGGTCCCGTCAGGCCTTTGTCACTCCCCAGCTCGACTGGAGCAAATGGACCAAAAAAGCCCCATCCTACTCAGGGAAGCACCAGGGGCACAGGGAAACCTGTCACTCTCCCCAGTGCCAGTGGGCAAGGGTGGCTTGCTGGTGCCACCACACGGGTTTTAAACTGAAAGTAGGGCATTTGAAGGCACCTTGGGTTTTGCTGCCTCTTTCTTCAGCCCCCTGGTGTTTCCGTGGTCTCTGGGGCTCCCCCTTTGTCAAGCTGTGACAATGACCTTGAGCTAAAGGGAATGTCAGCCCTGGAGTAGCTTTCAAGGAGGCTTTGGAGGCAGAGAGCAGCCATGCCAGGGAGCAGGGCACTGTTTCATCCCATGAAAAAGCATATATAAGGGAAACATCTCCACTTGGACTTCTTTTTTCCTTTATTTTTACCATGGAAGATCAAATGAGGGTGCTGCTACTGCTGGGGCTGTGTGTTGGGGCCAACCTGAGACTGTTTCTGCTGCTGTGACTGCCGTGTGATGGTTGTGGACGTGTTGGGGCCAACCTGAGACTGTTTCTGCTTCTGTGACCACTGTGTGATGGTTGTGGATACCAACTAACCTATCTGCAGGTGAACTCCGAGGAAAAGCTGAATGCTAAGTGGTCTTAATCTCGGGGTTTTAAGGTGCCTTTAGTCTGCGTTGGAGAAAGGTCTATAAAAGCCAGGGAGAGCTATTGGGGAGGCTCTGATTGATATTCCCAGCAGAAAGCTGATTAATTTAGGTAGACAGGCAGCATATGGTCTCCAGATGCTTTCAGAGGGGTGAGCTACTGGCACGCTCAAAAAGATGGCCCACCCGAATGGGACCAGCTTTTAAAGTCACTTAAATGTCCATCTGCAAATGCAGCCTGGACTAAATACACTTATTGTATTTATTTACTCCAATTGGGCGGATTTATGGTCTAAGGAAGGTGAGCTGGTGAGGACGTAATGGCAGAACCTGGCATTGCAGCTGATGCCTCGGGGAAGCTATCGGTGGAAAATACCTCCTTGAAGACTTGGTTGGTAGCAGATGCTCTCTCAGCATCTCCTGCTTGACCAAGAAGCTGCTGGCCTGGGTTGCCAGGCCATCTCCTTGATGTGGAGGGTAGCAGAGAGGGTGGGATGTGGAAGGTGGCGAAGAGGGAGGATGTGGGGCTGGTGCCTTGCCCCCTGTGGCCACCCTGGCTTTGCTGGGAGGACAGCAGTTGTTGCCACGGGGTGACATCTAGGCTTGCTGGATGGGTTGTTTGGTTTTTTTTTTTTTATATAAATCCTTTCCTAGTGGTTAGTTTGGGCTCATTGGCAATACACACACAGTTTTGCTTTACGGCTGATTTTTATTTAAACATAAAATCCAGGCAGGAGTGGAAAATTTACAGGGCGTGCAGCCCCGAGGAGCAGCTTTATGGCACGCGGCTTTGCACGTGTGGGCTCTTAATCCCGTCGCTTGGGTGGGTTTGCAACCCACCCCTCAGCCCCCAATGCTTGGCTAGGGGCTGCTTTGGCCAGCGTTGACCCAGGTTCCCCTCAGCTTGAAGGACAGCCCAAGGGTTGAGGGTCGCGATGCCTCCCAGCCATCTGCGTGCTGCTCATGAGGGTGAGCTCTTCCATCGCCTCCAACAGCAATAGAGTTGCTCATGGCTGGAAAACCAAAGCCAATGTCATGTTGGCAACCAAAACATCCCTTTGTGGCCTTCAGTGCTTCCCATTGGAGAGCCTGCCCACGTGGTCTGCTCTCCTCAACTCATACTCTTCCCCCAGGATGGTGAGATTCTGCTCGTTTGCTGACTGCTCCGTCACGTTACAGACCAAATACCTCTCGAGACAGAACTTAATCAATGTGGTACCATTGCTAATAAAGTAAATTCTTGATACTGTGCAACTGCTGGTGTCTGGAGTGCTTTCTCTTGGAGACGCACAGATGTGTGCAGTTTTAGTTTGCATCTTTCCTTCTGGCCCAGCTTGGATTGGAAACTTGGAGAAGTCACTGACATGCTGGTGTCTGGAGTGCTTTCTCTTGGAGATGCAAAGATGCATGCAGTTTTAGTTTGCGTCTTTCCTTCTGGTCATCCTTCTCGCCCAGCTTGGATTGGAAACTTGGAGAAATCACTGACAAGAGGGAGATTGTGGAGTCCCCTTCTCCGGAGATTTTCAAGACCCACCTGGATGCTCCTGAGTGATGTGCTCTGGGCAGCCCTGCTTTGGCCGGGGAGTTGGACTGGAGGATCTCTAGGAGGTCCCTTCCAACTCTGACAATTCCGTGAAGAGCCAGGAGAAGGACCCCCCAAGAGAATTGCGTTGTGAAGGTCCCTTCCAACTCCAACGATTCCGTGAAGAGCCAAGGGAAGGACCCTCAAGAGAATTGCGTTGCAATCCTGATTATTCTAACATAACATCTCCAAACAACCTACAGGTAGGTGTGGAGGGTGTACTTAATGCATCTGCAGGGGAAGCAGGCAAAAAGGGAATTTATCCTTTGTTTTCCGTGGTAGTCAGCTAAAGAAAGTTGGAGAAATGAGGGGGAAAATCGATACAGGTTCAACCTGGGCAAGAATTGTGTCTGAGTATGAAGCGGTGGACTGCTGGGTGGGAGCATCATGGTATGGGGCTGGATGCTGATGGGCAGACTGAGCCACGAGCGTGGGGGTGATCCCCCCTGCAAAAGGGGATGAGTAATTTATAGGGTGTTGGGTATAACAGCGGGGAAGTAATTGCTGCCATATACTGCCTGGGCGAAGTCACATCTGATGCTCTGCCTGGGCCATGTCGAAGAGCTCAAGCTAGGAAAATGTAGAATGATGAGGGGAAATGGTGGTTTCAAGGCAGAATGAAGGATGCCTTGTCTCGGATGCGTTAGTTGAAATGCAAACCGTTGTTTATTTCTTGATGGATTTCTGGAGGGGTTCAAGGTCAGGCTGGATGGGACTTTGAGCAACCTGGTCTAATGGGAAATGTCCCTGCCCAGGGCAGGGGGTTGAAACTTGAGGTCTTTAAGGTCCCTTCCAACTCTAACCATTCTGTGATTCTGTGAGTGTGTCTTTGCTAAGCCATTGACCCCAGTTTCCAGTTCAGGAACGATGTGTGCTCCCTGGTCTCCACCAACATCGAGGTGGGACAGCCAACAGAAATGCTGCTGGGGTCAAAACCCTGCCTCATGCTACTTAGCCAGGAGATTACACAATTTTCTTCTAGATCTCAAAGAGCTTCACAAGAGGGAGTTGCTCTCCTCATCTTTGTTTGGACCTGGGCCACCTGAGGTCCAGAGGAAGACCCACAGGGCTGGGAGCTGAGCTGGGTCCATGGGTCTTCCACACGTGTCCAAATCAAGTGTTGCCAGATTCCATGATCTTTAATTAACACCATCTTCCAGCCAAGGAGAGTGGGCTGTGGGCTGGCTGGCAGGGGAAGGACCACGTGCTCTCTCTGCAGGGCTTGGCCTCAGCCTCACCAGTGGGTGTAAAATGAGGGTTGCAGGCGCTTGCAACATTCATGAGGTGAGGCCCACGAGGTGAGACCATCTCGACACGCATCCCTGCGTGGTGCCAAGTGGCAGAGCCACCGTTTGCCCAGCGCTTGGGGCGAGCCATCGCTGGCAAAAACCACCCGGAGGATGGGGAGCCAACCCCAGCTCCGCGGAGGGCTGGCAGCCTGGGGTGGTCGGGATGCTCTGCCTGCCCCAAGCTGGCTTCTCCAGCAGCCTTTGGTCTTAAATCCAACTGGCCGAGGGGAGACTGGAAAGCTGGGAACTGGCAAAGCCATGCGAGCAAGACGGGAGGGCGCAGGGAGCAGCAAGGGGTTGGATGAAAGGGTGGAAAGTGGAGGAGGCGCATCTGCTGCAGCTTCTGCTTAAAGGACAGCAACTGAGCCTATGCCCAACCTTTTTTTATTTTATTTTTTTTGCAGCAAGGGGTTGGATGAAAGGGTGGAAAGTGGAGGAGGCGCATCTGCTGCAGCTTCTGCTTAAAGGACAGCAACTGAGCCTATGCCCAATCTTTTTTCTTTTTTTTTCCCCCCTCTCTCCTGCCAGCTCCCCCTCCCTGCTTCAGAGCTGGAGTATTTAAATACAAGTATTCAGGGTGTTAAAGCAAAAAAAAATAATAAATCACTCTCTAGGAGGAAAGGAAACTTTTGTTATAGAGCGATGCTCACGTGCCGTCAGTTCCAAGTGACTTTCCCTCTTCCTCTCTGATCTCCAAAGCTTTGTGTAGCCTCTCCCCGGGTTGGAAATGCCCCACAGGGTGGAAATGCTGCCACCTCTCCATCTGTGATACCAGCCTGTGCGTTATCAGAGGCTTTGGCACAGCGCTATTACCCTTTGGGAGGAGCAAGCACCTTTGAAACAACCTCGTTATCCTTCAGGGTTGCCTTGGTGGTCACCAAAGGAAAGCTCTGCTGCCTCTCGGCTACTCCTTTGTACGTGTTTTGGGGCAGGACTCATCTTTTCAGTGTTTTGCCAGGGTGCACCGTGCTTCAAAAGCTGGGAAATGCCCCACAGGGTGGAAATGCTGCCACCTCTCCATCTGTGATACCAGCCTGTGCGTTATCAGAGGCTTTGGCACAGCGCTATTACCCTTTGGGAGGAGCAAGCACCTTTGAAACAACCTCGTTATCCTTCAGGGTTGCCTTGGTGGTCACCAAAGGAAAGCTCTGCTGCCTCTTGGCTACTCCTTTTGGGGTAGGAGTCATCTTTTCAGTGTTTTGCCAGGGTGCACTGTGCTTCAAAAGCTGAAGTGGGACCCAGCAGCACAGAGCATCCCCCAGCAGCACAGAGCATCCCTGTGGGTCTCCATCTGTGCCTGTCCCCAGCATCCTGACGAAGCTCCTAATGAGCTCTGGCAGTCCCGGTGGGCAGCCAGGGGCCAGGCTGAGTGACCTCGCTCTTAATTACCACCCTACAGCAGCTTCATTTGTATGGGCAGTGCCCTCTTCTGCGCAGCTGCTTGGGCAGCACGAGGAGACCCCTAACACCCCACGGATGGGGTTGATGTTCTCCATCCCCTGCCCCTCCAAAATGCTGCCACCTCGCCCTCCACAGCAAAGGGAAAGACCAGTTTTAAGGTATTTTGGCTCTTGGTGAGCTTTGAAGCTTGCCAACCCCTGCAGCTTTGAGTCATGCCCCTGGTGAGCATCCTCCTGAAAAGGACCACGCAAGCCGAGGGCTCCAAATGCCAGAGGTCCTCGGCTTTGGCAGGGACACAGCAGGGGCCACAGTCCTTGACAGATGAACCAAGCCCATCCTGCCCCTCCGTGGGTGCTCCAGAGGAAAAAAAAAAACCAAAAACCTCAGCTTTGAAACCCCGCCAGCCAGCTGCAGGCTTGCCCGGCTGCTGTTCTGCTTTTTGCATGTTTTATGGAGTAATTTGTACTATATTTACAGGACGATGACAAACAGTTTTTAAAATGGAAGCGAAGCAAACGCCGTTGAATGAATTGTTACAAAAAGCCCTGTTTTGCCGTTCCAGCAGGGGGGAAGAAAAAAAAAGGGATAAAAATCACCATCCCAGGGACACGCTGTTCGTCAGATCTGGGTATTTTTTCCCTTGATTTGTGTGCCTAATGTGAGGAGGAGAAGCCGCAGATGCATGCTGAATTCTGCAGGGAACATATGCATGCGTTTAAATCATTTACAGCATTTACTGGTGCAATTGTAAAGCACATTATTTTTCTGCATTTGTAATTAGGCTCTAAACAGATGGTGAAGGACTGTAGCTTCTGATTAGACAGCCTTGTGCTCTGCTGGACGGCGCTGCGAGAACAAACTGCGCTGAGAAAGTTTTCTTCCTAATTTATCATCCCGTGGCGGGGTTGGGGGGGGGTTAAAATAGCTGGGCTGGATGAGCACGAGCTCCAGCGTGCCCGTAGCAGGATGGGCACCCCTGCTTGCTGATGGATGGGGTACACACACACACACACGTATCCCTCCCCTCCCAAGCTCAGCTTCTATTCCAGATTTTGCCATCCTACCTCATTTCGGCGCCGCGCGGCTCTGGGTACTCGGCAGGGCAGGATGGAGCATCTGCTTCTGACAAATGATTTTAATACGAAGCAGAAGGCTTTGGGGCTTGGGAAGGGGCTTTTAAAGCAGGAGCGAGCTCCAGGTTTGTGGTGGTGTATGAAGAGTGAGTGCTCAAGCCCAACGTTAGCTCTTCTCTTCGGCATCACCTTTTCTCTGGCCAGCCCTTGGCTCGGCGAGGTGGGGAGAGAGCTCTCCTGCACCTTTCCTGGGGACAGCCTTGGGAGCTCCAGCAGCAACATGTGGTTGGCCCATTGGATCTCCCTCTCAAGGACCTGTCTCTTCTTCTAAATGCATCACTGTGGAGACCTGCTTGCCTCATTGTTGAGCTTAAAGAGCTCTTCCAAGTGCAAGTGCCTCCACACCAAAGTGATAGGACAAGAGGAAACAGCCTCAAGTTGCACCAGGGAAGGTTTAGGATGGATATTAGGAAAAATTTCTTCACTGAAAGGGTTGTCAAGCATTGGAACAGGCTGCCCAGGGAAGTGGTGGAATCACCATCCCTGGAGGTATTTAAAAGACGTGCAGATGTAGTGCTGAGGGACATGGGTTAGTGGTAACTTGGCAGTGCCAGGTTGTCAGTTGGACTTAATGATCTTAAAGGTCTCTTCCAACCACAAGGATTCTATGATTCCATGATTTTACAAGCCCGTCTTCCCTTGCTTGCACCCTCACTCCAGCTGGTCAGGAGTCACCCCATACTGTCCTGTAGGGGTGACTCACAGGCTGTCACATAGAGGAGACTTTATTAGGTGTTATTTGTACTTCTTCCTAGAGTTTCTAATTTTCCTGGATTACCTTCGTAAATCACAAGGGTGTGAACCCAGCCAAAACGGATTAAATGAGAGGCAACTGGAAGAGGAGAGGAACACAGAAGAGGAGCACGCCATGGGCCTGAGCATCTCAGGTAGACCCATGGGGCTGGAAGTTGGGTTGCTGGGGGAGCAGCATAGGTGCCCTCCAGGTTTCTCCTGAGGATATTGTATGAACCAATTTACTTTGTGCCCCCTTTACTTCCTTCCCTCCCAGTTCTTCACATGGTGATCACCTTCCCTTGGTTTTTTGTCCCACTGCTCCCCTGGGTTACCATCAAGGTTACTCACAGATGCTCAAGAGCTGGCCAAGAGGGAGGTCATGTTCTGGCTGGCACAGCACCCTAGGCAGTCTATGACCACAAAAGTGGACAACCTGGGGGCACAGCTTGGAGACCGCCCTGCAGCAAAGGCTGATCTGCTGGAAAGCAGCTCTGCTGAGAAGGGCCTGGGAGGCCTGGTGGACAACAAGTTGACCATGAGCCAGCAGTGGCCAAGAAGGCCAATTTTCTCCTGGGGTGCATTAAAAAGAGCACGGCCAGCAGGTCGAGGGAGGTTGGACAACAAGTTGACCATGAGCCAGCAGTGGCCAAGAAGGCCAATTTTCTCCTGGGGTGCATTAAAAAGAGCACGGCCAGCAGGTCGAGGGAGGTTCATCCTCCCCCTCTGCCCTGGTGAGGCCCCATCCGGACGACTGTGTCCAGTTCTGGGCTCCCCAGTTCAAGAAAGACAAGGAACTACTGGAAAGAGTCCAGTGGAGGGCTAAAAAGATGATCAGGGGAATGGAGCACTTCTCTTATGAGGAAAGGTGGGAGACATGGGTCTGCTTAGCTCAGAGAAGACTGAGGGGGGATCTTATCAATGCTTGTAGATATCTAAAGGAGGGGACAAGAGGATGGGGCCAGACTCTTTTCTGTGAACCCCAGCGACAGGACAAGGAGCAACAGGCACAAACTGGAACACAGGACACTCCATCTCAACCTGAGGAAAAACATCTTTACTTTGAAGGTGGCAGAGCCCTGGAAGAGGCTGCCCAGAGAGGCTGTGGAGTCTCCTTCTCTGATGACACTCAAAACCCACCTGGAAGCGTTTTCCTGTGCAACCTGCTCCCTGTGAACCTGCTTTGGTGGTGGGGGTTGGACTAGATGATGCCTAGAGGTGTCTTCCAAGAACACAGGACACTCCATCTCAACCTGAGGAAAAACATCTTTACTTTGAAGGTGGCAGAGCCCTGGAAGAGGCTGCCCAGAGAGGCTGTGGAGTCTCCTTCTCTGATGACACTCAAAACCCACCTGGAAGCGTTTTCCTGTGCAACCTGCTCCCTGTGAACCTGCTTTGGTGGTGGGGGTTGGACTAGATGATGCCTAGAGGTGTCTTCCAACCCCTACCGTTCTGTGATTCAGTGACACACCGAAGGGTTTGGTGGTGTGCGACGGGAGGGCACATCCAGAGGGCTGTCGTGTGGATGCTGTGCCTGTAGATGGCACCTTCTACTCTGCTGAGGAGCGATGAAGAACATCGCGGGGAGGGGGGAGAAACCTGGCTGGTAAGGTAGGGCTCAAGACAAGAGAAAGATGCTTTGGGTGTGTGGCATGAAGTGACCCCGGGTAGTCATCCCCAGGGGAGCAAAGGCTCCCAAAGCTGCCCCCCTCTCACCATAACTGCACTCGCTCAAGATTGACTGTTGCAACCATCACCAAACAGTCGCTCCTCTCCCAATTTACTAAGGGTCTCAGCGTCCTTACCAGGGGACATGTCCTGCCTGCTTCCATGAGGACAACTTGGGCTACAAAGGGAGAAGATGTGTTTTGCAAACACGCCCATTTGGGGGGTCTGCAAAGGGCAGAACGTCAGGGCTTCGGCCAGGTCTGTCTGGGGAGGTCCTGCAAGGCTTTTTGGACCTCACACCTTGATCCTTCTGGCTGGGTGGTATCGCCACGCTGCAGCTCTGGCTATCTAGTCCCTGTTGCCCTGGTCCAACTGGGGGGTGCCCAGTCCAGGGGTAGCTCAGCTGGACCCACCTGTAAATAGGAGCTGGCAGATCCCCAGGGAAGGATGCCACGTGAATGGGACCACGTGGGACCAGCTCCTGGTCTTCTCACCACACCTGCTTTGCCCTCTACGTGGGACCAGCTCCTGGTCTTCTCACCACTTCTAAACACACCTGCTTTGCCCTCCGCATGGACTATCCCCTTACAAAGATGCAATTTGAAACGCTGCACTTCTATTTTTCTAAAGGATAAAGAGAAACCAGCTTCTCTTTTCTTCTCAAGAGGGAGGAGATGCAAACAATCCCTTAACTTTGCTCGGATTCCTCTCCAGCCTCCTCCACTTGCCGGTTCCTAAACAAACAGCGTGATCCTAATATTGGCCTTAAAATTCCGTGTGAAATGGACCTGGAAATTAATTTCACACCGGAAAAAACCGGCTCACCATCAGCCACAGCGCAGGTGGTGGGAAAGAAAGCCCCGCCACCGCCGTAGAAATTAATTCTGCAACTCGGGTGAGAGGGTAGCACGGCCCAGGGGGGGGAAAAACTGCCCCCCATGAGTTGCCATCCTCATCCACACCTTGCTGTGGGATGCTGAAAAGCCACAGGTGGTGGAGGATGCCACCACCACCAAGGAGCTCGTGGCTTTGGGAGGTGGGGGGGGTCCAAAATCATAGAATCACAGAATGGTTCGGGTTGGAAGGGACCTCAAAGATCATCGAGTTCCAACCCCCCTGCCCTGGGCAGGGACACCTCCCACCAGACCAGGTTGCTCCAAGCCCCATCCAGCCTGGCCTTGAACCCCTCCAGGGATGGGGCAGCCAGAGCTTCTCTGGGCAACCTGTTCCAGTGTCTCACCACCCTCATAGTAAAAAATTTCTTCCTGAGATCTAATCTGAATCTTTTTTCTTCCAATTTAAAACCGTTTCCCCTTGTCCTATCATTACCCTTCCTGGCAAAGAGTCCCTCCCCAGCTCTTCTATAGGCTCCCTTCAGGTATTGAAAGGCCGCTATAAGTCCCCCAAGAAGGGAAAGCTGGGGTGGGGTTGGGGGGAACATGGGCTGCCCCTCCCTGAGCAAAAAGTCCTCTTGCTCTTTGGCAGGAGTTTTTATTTACTGAAGGAGGACGAGAGTTTGGGGAAGCACATCAAAGGAGCCTTGTGGGAGGCTCCTGGGGAAAAGGAGACGTGAAGAAATGACTGATGGCACAATATCTCAGGCGCCGGTTGTCAGGCAGCTGATGGCCGTGTGGGCACCAGGGTCCAGGGCAGTACGTGGTCTGTGGCGAGCAGAAATAATTCAGTTCCTCAGTTGGGCAGGATGTCACACGTGCCTGCGTTTCACCTGCTTTCCGTGTGCTATTTCATCTATTTAAAGGTTTAGGAGACGAGGTGCCATCCTGCCTCTTGCAGCAGAAGGGCCAGGGAAGGCAGAGAGAGGAGGGACAGGCCGCGGGGACAGTCGGATGGAGAGATGCTCTGTGGTCACGTGGAAAATGAGAGGGGGAGAAGTTCTGCAGCACAATTTCAAGGTTGAGCGAGTGGTGCCAGGAGGCTGCAAAGGCTCTGCCTTAGCTGCTCTGCTTTGGCAAGGAGTGGGGAGAGGGGAGGTCATGGCACCTGGCTCAAAAAAAAACCAAAAAAACCCAAGTTTTCCCAGTAATGAGCCTGTGGAGAAAAGCTGGGAGAGCAGGGAGCTTATCCCAGTCCTCCTGCTACCACCGTGCTCCCTGCCTTGAAGGGTTGGCACTAATTGTGGTGGCCTCCCATCCCAATGGCGACTGGCAGCATCCCCCTGCTCACAGCTCATCGCTTCATTTTAAAAAAAAAAACAAACTAAAACTTTCTTTTTTTTTTCTTTTTCCCCACCTACAAGCTTGTTAAAAGGCAATTGCAGGGGTGCATCCCCCGCAGGCTGTGTCTCCTTGTTGCTGGGCAAGGAAGAACCTCATGAGGTTCAACAGGGAAAAGTGTAGGGTCCTGCACCTGGGGAAGAAGAATGTCAGGCACCAGTACAGGTTAGGGGTGGACCTGCTGGAGACAACTTCTGAAGAGAAAGATCTAGGGGTCCTGGTGGACAGCAAAATGACAATGAGCAAACAGTGTGCTCTTGAGGCCAGGAGGGCCAATGGGATCCTGGGCTGCAGAGGGAAGAGTGTGGCCAGCAGGTCAAGGGAGGTCATTCTCCCCCTCTGCTCTGCACTGGTGAGGCCACAACTGGAATCCTGCGTCCAGTTCTGGGCTCCCCAGTTCAAGAGGGACAGGGAACTGCTGGAAAGAGTCCAGCGAAGGGCTACAAAGATGATTCAAGGATTGGAGCATCTCCCTTATGAAGAAAGACTGAGAGAGCTGAGACTCTTTAGTCTGGAGAAGAGAAGGCTGAGGGGAGACCTTATCAATGCTGACAAGGATCTCAAGGGTGGGTTGAAGGAGGAGGGAGCCAGACTCTTTTCAGTGGTTCCCACTGAGAGGACGAGGGGCAACGGGCACAAGTTGGAACATAAGAGGTTCCACTCAAATATGAGGAAAAGCTTCTTCATAGTGAGGGTGGCAGAGCCCTGGGACAGGCTGCCCAGGGAGGGTGTGGAGTCCCCTTCTCTGGAGATCTTCAAGCCCCGCCTGGATGCTCCTGAGTAACATGCTCTGACAAGCTCTAGGCAATCCTGCTTCAGCAGGGGAGTTGGACTAGATGATCTCTATGGTCCCTTCCAACTCTAAAAATTCAGTGAAATTCCTTCAAACAGACCCTTGGGGAACATCAGCTCCATAAGTTGGTTTGGGGTCCAGGCTGCATGGGCCTGTAGCTGTTGCTGGCTGGTTGATGCCAAGCGTTGTGAACCTAAAGGGGGGGTGAAATCCCAGCAGTCCTCCCCGACTCCGCCATGGGAAAGGCAACGTACAGCCTGGGCTCCACTGGAAATGGGGCCAGGAGTCCAAGCTGGACCCACGGACCAGGAGGAACTGGCTTTGTTTGAGCTGACTGATGTAAAATGAGGGTGACAAGCCCTCGAACTGGCCAGGGTGGGAGAGAGCTGCAGCGTGAAGCCACGGCACAGGATGGGGGCAGTGATTAAGCAGGGGAGAGACGCGCTTTTATTTAAATAGAAACACTGCCCTGAATTCATCATGAGAGTCATTAAGTGAGACATCACTTGTGCAAAGTCAGAGCGGCTCCAGCCACCAACCAGGCCTGGAACGTGCCTTCAAATCACTCCACGTACAGTTTTTGCTTTGGTTTCTCTTCCCCCTTTTTTTGCTGTTCCTTCCCTTAATGAATTCCCTGATTTTATGGACCTGGCCAGGAGGTATCCTGGCTGCTTTGTGCCATGGGAGGGGATGAGGAGCCCAGGGAGGGAGAAACCACCCGGGATGGCATGGGCTCATCTCAGGAGGATGCTCAGAGCCCCCCACCAGTAACACCTTTAAACTTCTTGCCATCTGCAACTTCCCAACAAGCTCAGCTACTGAGGGCAAATCCTTAGCAAACCCAGTCACGATGGGAGGAGAGTATTTGCCACCCCCTTCCCTAACTGCAGGCAGCTCATCCAACTCAGCTGTGTGTCAGGGACTTCTGTTTTTAAGCCCAAACGAGCTGCAGGTGTTCCAGGGCTGGGTCTGATGTGAAAAAGCCCCCACCTGCAGCTTAACCAGGTTTAGGGGGGAATCCATCACCCTGGGGGGCTCCCCAGAGCTGGGGGAAGCCACTACAGAGCCCCCCCTCCTCAGGGCTGAGTTAAGGGGGCTGGGAGCAGACCTCTGCCCAATTCCGATCAATCAGCTGTGGTAATTGCATAATTAGCAGAAGCTGCTCAAGAGAGGTAAAGGCTTAATTAGCCCCTCCTGTTCCTGCAGAGGCATTTGCTCAGGGCTGCTCCAGGAGGAGGGATGCTAAAGGTGAGTGGAACTTCTTTAGTGTTTTAATTAAAGCTGCTGGGGATCAGGTCTGGTGGGGAAGGTAAAGCTCCTCCAAACCCAAAGTGGTGGGAGGCTTTTGTGTGTTCTGTGCAACAGGGCAGGACCCAAAATCTCTGGCTTTTCAGGGGCTGGGGGACACGGAATGTTGTTGGGGGCAACATGTGTGGGGATTGGTGTCACCGAGAGCTGCTTTCTGCACCTTTGTTGCTCCTAAGAAATGAGATGAGGTGGCGGGATATGGTTGCCTTCCCTAAACTTGCTTGTAGGGAAGGCTTGGAGTGGAGGTAGGGATTTGTCCTGAGTTGTTCTGCTGGGTTTAGGAAAACTGGGAGGGCTCGGAGAGGGAGGTGGCAAGAGCTGGGTTGGGTAGAAGGTTGGGTAGAAACCTTCAAGTATTTGAAGGGAAGCCTACAGGAGAGCTGGAGAGAGACTTTTTGTCAGGAAGTGTAGTGACAGGACAAGGGATAATGGTTTTAAATTAGAAGAGTGGAGATTTAGATGAGATATTAGGAAGAAATTCTTTGCTGTGAGGGTGGTGAGACCCTGAAACAGGTTGCCCAGAGAAGTTGTGGCTGCCCCATCCCTGGAGGTGTCCAAGACCAGGCTGGATGGGGCTTGGAGCAACCTGGTCTGGTGGGAGGTGTCCCTGCCCAGGGCAGGGGGTTGGAATGAGATATCTTTAAGATCTCTTCCAACTAACCATTTTATGGAATGTGCATGGGCAGCACGGTGAAGGTATCACTGTGTCTGTGGATATGGAGGCTCGGAGTGCCCCAGGGAGAGGAGTGAGGGCTGGTGCAGCTCTCCTGGCATGCCTGCCAGCACCCTGCCCGTATCACTTTCCTCCTCTGCCCTCTCATCTATCGCACCCTGGAGGGCTCATCTATGATTTACGTGCTCCCTGGGCCTGCCAGCCGCTCCGCCACACAGCTCAGGAAAAGAATAATATTGATGCTAACAAAAAAAAATTAAATAATATATATATATATATAAAAATAATTAAAACCAAAGAGGCTGAGTTAAACTTCCCTTGGCCAATGCCTGCCTCGGGCTGAAGTTGCATTTGAAGAGGTCTTAGGGGGTGAACTTGGGATTTATTTATTTTTTGGGGAGGATGAGGATGACAAACACCCCCGGGAATCCCGGGGAGGGGGGCTGTTGGGTGGAAGTCGGGGCTGAAATACCGGTTACCTGGGTAAGGGGCGCTGCGCCGCCTCTCGTTCTCCTTCCCCTCCCCTTCCTCCTCCTCCTCCTCCTCCCGCCGCGGCTCATTCGGCTGGCGGGGCCGAGGGGAGGTGACATGGGGGGTCGCCGCTGACAGCGCCACAGGTAATGTCCAAATAGGTCATTTCTAGGGTCATAACCCCAAACCAGGACTTCAAAAATGCTGTGAGGCAAAGGTTTCCTCAGATACAAACCTCAGAAATAAGTGTCTTCAGCTCCATAGCGAACACACCCAGGGATAGTCCTGTATAAGCTCAGCTCAACTAGATCCTCCTCGGGAGCTGTAAGCGTTGTCTATCTGATGATCCTGGGGACACTCTTTCTGTAGGAACTCCCTCCACCCAAATAAAATAAAAAAAAAATAATATATATATATATAAAAATAATTAAAACCAAGCACTTTCCTCCTCTGCCCTCTCAGCTATCACACCCTGGAGCACTCATCTATGATTTACGTGCTCCCCGGGCCTGCCAGCCGCTCCGCCACACAGCTCAGGAAAAGAATAATATTAATGCTAACAAAAAATAAAAAAATAATATATATATATATAAAAATAATTAAAACCAAAGAGGCTGAGTTAAACTTCCCTTGGCCAACGCCTGCCTCGGGCTGAAGTTGTATTTGAAGAGGTCTTAGGGGTGAACTGGGGATTTATTTATTTTTTGGGGAGGATGAGGATGACAAACACCCCCGGGAATCCCGGGGAGGGGGGCTGTTGGGTGGAAGTCGGGGCTGAAATACCGGTTACCTGGGTAAGGGGCGCTGCGCCGCCTCTCGTTCTCCTTCCCCTCCCCTTCCTCCTCCTCCTCCTCCTCCCGCCGCGGCTCATTCGGCTGGCGGGGCCGAGGGGAGGTGACATGGGGGGTCGCCGCTGACAGCGCCACAGGTAATGTCCCCTCGAGTTTGCCTTATTTTGCCTTTAATTAAAGGGGGAGTTGGTGTTGGGGAAGGGGGGAGTCTGTGCGCGGAGAATGCGCGGAGCCTCGGGCATCTCCCCCCCGCCCAGGGGTGGCTTTGCGCGCCTTCCTCCTTCCCAAATCTGCTTCCACCGAGGGGACAACTTCTTCGGGGTGAGCCACCATCCTCCTCGTTATTATTCTTAATTATTTTTTTTTGTGTGTGGGTCGGGTGGGCGTTCAGCGCGGTATTTTCAGCGGCAGGAGGCGGGAATCCCAACCTTTTAGGAAAAAAAAAATAAAAATATCGTAATAACGTGTGTTGGTGTCTGCTGTCCTGAGATTAAAAAAAGTGTCCCCACTCCCCTCAACCCCATCCTGGGTTGTAATTTGGAGTGAAGCTGCAAAGTTTCTCGGGAGAGCCAGGGTTGAACTTCTTCAAAGGCGCAGGGGATGCTGCTGCCGAGAGGGCTGCCAGCAAAGAGGGGGTTTTAGGTGGGTTTGTTATGTTTTGTTGGGTTGTTGTTTTTTTTAATCCCCTCAAAAACATATTAAATGGGGAAAACAGCTCTTCAAATATTCCAAATTTGCACGGAATGGTTTCTTTCTATTCCTTGAGAAAACACTTTATTTGCGATTTTTCTTTGCTTCTCTTTACCTTCATCCCTGACAAACCCCGCAATCCTCTTTTATTGAAATAAATATTTTCCTGACCCCTGCACACATCCAACTTGACGTTGGCCAGACATCTTTAGCTTTGAACCCCTTGGAGTTGTCACCGGAGCCTTTATTGTAAGAAAATGCTCAAACTTCAAGGGTCTGGTCCTTATTAAAACCGGCCAACTAAATTACATTACTCTTCCTTTTAACTCATGGAGTTTGGGGTGTTTTGGCTGTAAGATTTTCGTGGCAGGGATAGGTTTTTTCCCCCCCCCCCGATGCTGTTCTTCAGTTTGATCTACTCGGTGCCAGCCCCTTTGTTCTATCCAGGATTTTTTGGATGCTACATGGAGGGAAATAACATCCCCTGCCCGCTTGTAATTGGGAGTACAGGTGTGGGGCTTCGTTGCTGGTATTTAATTGGGAAAATACAAAATCTGGGGTGTGGGGAGTAAAGACCTACCTGGGAGGGGGGGGCGCGGAAAAATTAAAAAAAAAAAAAAAAGAAAAAAAAAAAAAAAAGGAGGAAAAAAGGGGAAAAAAAAAAAGAGAAAAGAGGAAAAAAAAAAATAGAAGGAAAAGCAGATCTAGTATAGCTTTTTTGGCCAGATGAAGGAATGATGTGGAAGGTGAGGTGATGTGCTGCCCATGGGCAGGTGAATAGAGGAGCTGACTGAGGTGGGGGCAAAACCTGGGGCTCTTCTACAGGACCCCTGTGTGGGAAGGACAAATCCCAAACCAGTCCTGTGTCAGGGATGCCCCGGGGTTGCTGTGAGCCCCCTCTTGCCAACCACTATTGTTTCCCCCAAGCTGCTTCTCCTCTCTTATCCCCCAGTCTTTTCTTTGGGGTGGGGGGTGTGTGTTTGTGATGCTGGAATGGGAAGTTTTCTATGCTGGTGTGTGTTTTTATGTTGGTGTTTGTTGGTGTTTGGTTTTCCCCCCCCTTGGTTTGGGGAGGGAAAAGCCCTGTCTGGTGGCAGATCCCCCCGGGTGCCTGATGTTGAGGGATTTGGGGGGCTGACCCAACAAGCCTGGGGTCTTCCCAGAGCATCCTGCAGCAGCCTGGGATACCTCATGTGTGTGTGGCCTCGGGGCATGATAGGATAAAGCTGGTGAATTAATAGTATTTATTTATTGATGGAGCAAGGTATTCCGATGGGGAACTCACATCTGTCAAAATCCAGTTGGATGTTTTAGGAGGGGGGGTGTGGAGTTTTATCTTTGTCTCTCCCCCTCCCCTGGAGGAGGGGAAATCCCTTCACAATTCCATTTATTTTTTTTTCTCCTCCACCCCCCTCCCTCCCTCCCCCAGTGCAAATCTCTCCCATTTTGGGAGGCAAACTGTGGGTCTTGCAGCACCCAGTTGAGATAACGCCGTGAAGATACAATGTTTGGTTTTAAGACCAAGTTGTAAGACACTCCCTTTATGGGAAACTGTAAAAATTGATGTTCTCCTTTATTTTTTTAATTTTTTTTTCGATAAGTGGGTGAAACAATGTTTGCAAAATGTGGGAGTTTGGCTGTTGCTGGGCTTGGGAAGGGCGTTCAGCCCATGTGGAAAGAGGCTTTGTGTCCCCATGGGGGGCATCACCTGAAAATAGCAGGGGGATGGAGCACCCGAAATGTTTTCTGCTGCCCAGATGTGATAATCTAGAATAAAATCCACGGTATGGCATCTTCTCTTCTGACCCAACGCAGGGATGCAAAGAGAAAGGGCACCGCCATCCCTTTCCGGGGAGTATCTGGGGGTGGTGAGGACATCTTAAAAAGGATTTGATTTATGAAGTTTCTTCGAGGTCTTGCGCAGATGGTCCGGAGCACGGATTATTTTTAAATTTAAGAAGCTTTAAGGAGATGGGATTGGCTTGACGAGGGGGTGGCCTGTGGCCTCTTGTTAGGGTGTAAAACATCCCAGCTGCTCGCAGTTGGGCTAATTGAGCTGGAGGTTTGCTTTGTGAGCATAAATAGTTCAAAGCACATCCCAAAACTCTGTGGTTATTTTTTTTTTTTTCCCCACTATGGTGTCCTGCTTCCTGTAGTATGACTTTTAATATGAGGGTTAGTTTGGGGTTTTTAAGGCCTAAGAGCTACAAATACTAAAATTTGTGCTTGCGGTGCAGTCGGACCAGGTTCTGCAGCTGAAATGGGGAATTCTGGTGGTTAAGACTCAGCCAAATCTTGTAGATGTCCTGGATCTTGCCCATGGTTTGGCAATGACCAGGAGGCTATAGCTGGGGGGGCTGGAATAGCATTTATGCACAGGCTGTGCCAGGCAGCATGCCCAGCTCAAAGCTTCCATCCATGGGGGCAGTGGCCGTGGAGCCTGGTGGCTCCAAAGCTTTGGCAGTGGAGCCTGGTGGCTTTCAGGTCATGAAGATGTTAGCATGGGGCTCTGCTGGGTGCTTGCTGACTATGGGCTGTCCCATAAACGACCAGAAGAACCATCCTGTGGCCACATCTTTGATTTTTTTCTGCTAGGCAGAAGCATCTGCTTGAATCCCTGCCCTGGGGGCTGAGGACCTTGCTGGATGTGTCTTGTGATGGAAAGTCCCATCTGGCCGTGGGAGGGCTGTAATGTCCCCTCCCCAGCCTCTACCAGAGCCAACGTTGCAGTGGGGCTTTTTTCCATCCTTAGCCTGAATTGCTTTGCCCTGATCTGTGCATTTGATGTAAGGGGGGTTCTGCAGGGGTGAAAGATCTCCTGCTTGGGGTATGCTGGGGAGAAAGTCTCTGGGGGCAAAATCCTGATGGCAACAGGGGAGAAGCTGGTGTTTGGGATGCTGCAGCTTTGAAAAGGACATGTAGGAGAGGGACTGGACAGCTTAGAGGGTCCTCAGCCATGGCTGAGCTTCCTAGGAGGGCTTGCATGAACAAGCCTGTCCCTGCTGATGAACTACTGTCATTAATCTAAAACTTCACCTCTGCTGAAAACCTTTGCCTTCCAGTTTGACCCCCTGCTCCTGGGGAGCTGCTGGTTGGGATTGAGGTATTTTGGGGAGAGGTTCCTCGCAAGTAGCCCCATCTTCCTTTCCCCCTGGGCTGTCTCTACTGCTGAATATATTTTACTTATTTTTTTTATTACCTCCTCCTCCTAAAATTTCAGCTGGCGAGTGATTAGCCGCAGAGTGCCCATGGTGTTACTAAAAAAAAAAAAAAAAAAAGCCTGGCTTTTATTATGGGCTGGAACAGCCAGTGGGCCTTGAAAAGGTCTGTGCCTGCAAAGTGCCTCTCGCTGGAAGTTAAGTGAGCTTTGTGCGAAAGCAGCAAGGACACTTCTCTCTTGATTTGGACGAGGCAAGAAACGGCCTGAGAGCTTTTGCAGCTCAGGTTGCTCAGTGTGAGGATGGCTTGTGTTTTTTTGGCTTTGGGTTGTTTTTTTTCCTCCTCCAAAACACCTCTTTTTCTCTCTTTTTTTTTTTTTTTTTTGAGCTCTACCTTTCCAGCCTTGCAGTTTGAATCACCAGATAAATGAACAAATTAGCCTTGTTGCTTCTTTTTAGTGATGCAAACCATCCAGCTCCTGGACCCCTACAGTTCCTTTTAGTTTTAAGGAATATTCTGGTTCTTTTGGGATTCAGTGTTTTTTTCCCTCTTTTTTTTTTTTTTTTTTTGAGCGCTACCTTTCCAGCCTTGCAGTTTGAATCACCAGATAAATGAACAAATTAGCCTTGTTGCTTCTTTTTAGTGATGCAAACCATCCAGCCTGGAGCTCACCAAGAGCTGGAAGCAGGGAGATGGGATTATATCCCAGGTGTGCACGTACCAGGGGGTCCTGTGCTGACGGGGGCTTGGAACGGTGTCTGCCCACATCACTGTTTGCCAGGGAAGATGAAGTGAAATAACTAACCCGTCGTCTTTTGGCAGGGCTTCAAAATGTAGTTTGGGCTACTGATTGCCAAGAGCTCCTGGTCCTGTGCCTGATGGCTTGCTCTTGAAGTTGATGATGGGGTGGGATTTTTTTTTGTGGTTTCTTTTTTTATTGCATTGCTCGCAGTATTATGGGTGTACTTTTTCTTTATAGTGTGCTTCTTCCTGGTGTTGCAAAAAGGCAGTTCTCCCTTTTCAAAGCTGCCCCCCGAGGTGTGACAGGGAGGAAGGTGCCCTGTTGGCCACCGTGGCAAGTGCCCAGCCATGCCCAACCCCTGGTTTTGCTCCAGCCCGAGCCACAGGGCTTGAGCAACAGCCATCTACTATGTGTCTACCGTGTGTAAATTGAATGAGCAATATTTAGATACACATGGGGTTTTTTTCTTTAATTCTATTTCACAGATGTCCTCAGGTGTGGTTTTTCTTTTCTTGAAAAATAAATAACAAAACCCAAACCAAACAGAAGGAGTGTGTTTGCATCTGAAGCAGGAGTGCCCTGGGGTATGTGAGCATGGGCTGTGTGGCAGTGCTACAAACTCGCTCAAAAACCTCCTGTGGGAGCCCTGTTGGATGTTGGATGCTTCTCTTACATCGTTTTGATAGTGGGGCTTGGAAGTCCAGCCAGGCTGCTGCCTGGCCTTGGTCGGCAGGAGAGCTTTCCTTCTTCCAGGCAGGGGCACAAGAAGAAAGCATCTGGCCTCCTGTTCACCAGCAGGTCTTGGGTCAGGCCTTCAGCATCTTTACATTTACTACTTCATTCATTGTTGTATGTATTAGGAAAAATGTTTCCACATAAAGGGTTCTGAAGCCTTGGAATGGGCTGCCCAGGGAAGGGGTTGAGGCACCATCCCTGGAGGTGTTCAAGAGATGGGTTGACGTAGTGCTCAGAGACATGGTTTAGTGATGTGGTTTTTTGTTTTGTCTTGTTTTTTTTATCAGTTAGGTTGATGGTTGGTCTAGATGATATTAAAGGTCCCTTCTAACCTAGGTGATTGATTCTGTGATTCTGTGATTCTGTGATTCTGTGATTCTGTGATTCTGTGATTCTGTGATTCTGTGATTCTGTGATTCTGTGATTCTGTGATTCTGTGATTCTGTGATTCTGTGATTCTGTGATTCTGTGATTCTGTGATTCTGTGATTCTGTGATTCTGTGATTCTGTGATTCTGTGATTCTGTGATTCTGTGATTCTGTGATTCTGTGATTCTGTGATTCTGTGATTCTGTGATTCTGTGATTCTGTGATTCTGTGATTCTGTGATTCTGTGATTCTGTGATTCTGTGATTCTGTGATTCTGTGATTCTGTGATTCTGTGATTCTGTGATTCTGTGATTCTGTGATTCTGTGATTCTGTGATTCTGTGATTCTGTGATTCTGTGATTCTGTGATTCTGTGATTCTGTGATTCTGTGATTCTGTGATTCTGTGATTCTGTGATTCTGTGATTCTGTGATTCTGTGATTCTGTGATTCTGTGATTCTGTGATTCTGTGATTCTGTGATTCTGTGATTCTGTGATTCTGTGATTCTTTTAAGAGTCTAGAGAGAGGTTCCTGTCTGATGAGTCCAGGCTGTGCCCACCACACTTCTGAGTTCAGCTTTCCACCCCAGTTAAAGCAATAATTTCCACCCCTCTTCCCCCCAGCCCTTTCTTTTCCTTTAAGCTAAGCTCTGTGGCTGTTGGCTGCTTTTCCACCTCTTCATCTCACCTTAGCATCATCTGCTCTGTGGTCCTGCTGCTCCTTTGCTGCCTTGCCTCCATGTGCTGGTGCAACCCAGGACCCAGGCGAGGTGGGAACCTGTTGGCTTGGTCTCCATACCCCATCCCAGCCTGCTTCCTAGTTTGGGAGCTGCCCTTCCAGTTCAAGTGAGGTTTTTGTGATGGAAAATGGTTGCTAGTCACCATAGGCATCATAGCAACCAGTGCTGGAGGCTCTGTAGAGCCAGTGCTGCCCCACTCAAACAAAAAAAAAATCCAAATTAGGCATCTCCTCTTCCATCTGATCAAGAAAGATCCTGCCTTTGCTGTGGAAGGGTGGGTGGCCATGCCTGCTGCAGTGGGGATCCCCCATCCCAGAGCCCTCAGGGTGTTATTTGAATTTTGCCTGGCTGAAGAGGGCGATTGGGTGCTTGTACTTGTAGCACTAAATGACTTTTTTTGGGGAACCTGTGTTTGGGGTGTGCTGTGGTGGAGGGTTTGTGTTGCTCATGCAGAGCTGGGCAGTCCCCTTGTACGTATCTCCTATCTTATGGCACATGGAATATCTCGTGGCAGTTGCAATGATTTGAAAAACCAGATCCACGTCCAACCCAGACCAAGTTTTCCTTTCTGGACTGAGAAGATTAAAAGTGGAATTATCTTCTGGTCTTGGGTTGTTGGTTAAGCAATGTGTTAATGTTGGTTTGGAGCTAAGGCTTGTCTGTTACGGGAAAGCAAACCTCCCGCAGCCTCCCAAAAATGTTTCCACTCCTGTCCTTCTTTTGAAATGGGAGTAAACTGCTGGAAATACGGGGAATGTTGGAGTTACTAATTGTTAGTAAGTAACAGCTCTAGCTTTTTCCCTGCTAGAAGAAATTGGCAGTAGCTGGGATGAACGGAGCAGCTCGGACCCGCTGCCAGCTTTGTGGACATCCCCTGGGCTGGGAGGGGAGAAAACACCCGTCTCCAACCTCAGCTTTGCTTTTGGGGTGAAAAAAAGAGAGAGGGAGCATCTTTCACCTTCTTTCTCCTGCAAGTGTTGTCTCGGGGCTTAGGTGGGTTGTGGCTGCCGTGTTCCTTTGCTCCCTGTTCTGTGGGCATCCATCCTTCTCCCACCGACATGCATACAAATATGCTGGCCTGTATTTATTTAACAAGGGAATTTTTTCCCTTCACTGCGGGGAATAGAAGAAAAAAAGGGCAATTTTTTTTTGTTTCGCTGGGAACAAATCTCATTTTCAAGAGTCCTGACAAAATGAGCCATAAAATTACAATATTTCAAAGTGCTTCGTAATTCTGGCGCGGATGGCTCTTCATCATGGAATCTGAAAGCTCAGAAAATATAAAACTCATTAGATTAAAATAAACCACCTACTGCGTGGAAGAAAAGCTTATTTATCAATATCAATTTACTTCTGATTACCCTGTTCTGCAATTTGTTATTTTTAGGAATTATGATTTGTGTGTAGCTCTTGCCAATATGTAGGGGGGGGAGAAGAAAAGAATAAAATTAACTTTTACCTTTTTTTCCTTTTGAATCCTACTTATTGTAAAGACCTGGCCAAGAAGCAATAAGAAGGAGAAAAGGTGAATTTCTAGCAGTGCTTCGGTTTGAGGAGCAGAGGGATGGAAAAGCTGGGAAAGCAGGATCTGCTGTGCCTCTACAACCTGCTCTGTGTTGGCAGGAGGGCTGGTGCCAAGGGTTGTGCTTTGCTGAAGAGGTCCCAGGGGGTGGTCTCTCTGATGCACGTTTGGTGGTGGCCCTCATTGGAGCATCTCCTGGCCTTTTCCCAAGGTGGAGGGAGCTGGGCAGAGTGGGCATGGATGGTGTGCTGTGGGAGTGGGGGGGGGAAAAGGGGTCTTCCAGTGGGTGGCTGGATGCAATCATCACGGTGGGATGCTGGTAGCATCTCGGGGGGCTTCCACTCTGCCTATGAAGGAGCAAATCCTGTAGGTGGGCAGCACTGGCTCCCCGCTTTGGGGGACAACATTTGTGCTACGTTGCCAGAGAGGAGATTTCTTGGGAAGGCGTGTAGACTTTCCTCACATGGAAGCCATTTATGAGATGGCTTTGATTTACACTTTCATTTCTTCTTTATGGGCCTGGAACAGCGCGGAGCAAAGAGAGAGGCTGACACCATAAATTTTGAGGTGCAAGTTGTGGCGGGGAAGGGAAATCCAGGTTGGGGGCTGGGGGTTTGGGGAGTGATTGAAGGTGCCAGCAGCAGCTCCAACACCAGAGCATCCCTGCCAGCAAGGCACAGCCGCTGCTCTGATGGAAGCAATTAAGTGTGTGTGTGTTGTGTGTGTGTGTGAGCCATTCTCATATGCAAGCACCCCAGCAGTGCATTTAAAAATAAACCAATACAGGTGCACAGCCTGGAAGCTGGTGCTTAAGCACCCTGAGAGCAATAGGTGGCCTGGGGCTGGAGAAGCAGGAGCATCTCTTACTCCAGCGTTTCGCAAAGGCGAGATGCTAGAAGGTTTTTGGAGCCTTGTTGCCAACTTTAGGTGGATTTAATGCGTGCTGAGAACTGGAGCATGCGCTGGTTGGGGCTCTGTGTGTGTAGCCAAGCAGGTGGCATCTTGGCCACTGTTTAAGCAAGGAAAAAAAAGCCACTTCCAAGGCTCAGAAAGGAGGCATTTGGGACAAGGGAGCTGAAAAACCCCTGCTCGACCTGAGCCTAAACTTTCGAGCCCCTTTCTTCACAGAGTGATGTTTCAGGGGTAGAGGCTTCTCCGGTTTCCATCCATCACCATTTAAAGTGGTTCTGGCTGCTGCTTCCCGTGCCTTGGGGAGCAGTTGCCAGCAGCCTGGGAAATCTCTGCTTTAACATTAGTGCTTTTGCAGCCAGGAGACAACAGTTAAGTTCCCAGAGACGACTTGCCCGGAGACATTATTATTATTATTATGCTGGAAACTGCACCGAACGCTTCCTACAAAGAGCCTTTTTTTTTTTTTTTTTTTTCAGGCAGAAGGTGCAGTTTAATACGCTCTCAGTCGCAAATTTTTAAGCTCTCCCCCGAGATTTCTCAATCCTGTTCCTAAATTTGCAATATTCGAGTGAACCGTCTCGGAGAACCAGTGAAGAGCTGCGGTATTAATGAAGACAGACAAAATCAAAATGACATTTCAGGCAATTACTTACATAATGAAGTGACTGACTCGGAATATACAATATTTAGATTTATCATGACACTCGAAACGGGATGCTGTCAACTGCCTTTATTTCTACAGCCCGTAAATTGTTTTTCCACTGCCCCGGTGCTTTTTAAATGTGGTCTGTGAAGCCGGAAAATAATGTTTCCGCTCACTTGGGCTGATAGCAGGGCTGTTGTAGAAGAAAGTTAGTGTCTTTCTTGGTGGCATTTGGGCACAGCAGAAGGCAGAGGGAGAGCTCGGGGTTGGGCTGCCTTGCTCATGTCTCCATCGCATCCTTTCTGGTGGCAGCACCCCAGGCTTGATGCTGGCCAGGGGGATGCAGGGGCTTGAAACAGCAGCATAGTCCGTGTCTGAGGCTTTTTCCTCCTTGAAACCTATTAAAGAAGGGGGAAAACGAAGACATTTGGGTTTTCTTCTTTGTTAGAAGAGTCCGTTGTGCTTTTATAGGCTGAATCTGCAGGTATAAAGGACCTGATAGGGTGCCCGGCTCCTGGGGAAGAGGTGATTTTTGTTTAGAAGCTGGGTTTTTGGGTGTTCTGCTGGCATAAAGTGTTCAAAAGTCAAACTTGTCAAGGGGTGGAGAACTGAACGCTCCTGCCCTGTCTGTCACAGACCTGTGGCAAGTTTCCCGGGGAGACCAGCATGATACACCTAAAAGTTAAGCAGCGCTGCTCCCAGATGTCTTCTTGGGCTTGTGCTGAATTTCCTAAAGAGGCATGAAAAAGACCACAGCACTGTTTTTCTTGCCTAGGCACAGACCTCTTCCTCCTAGAGACTCTCTTGTGGCAAAATGACTGAAGAAATTGGAATTTAGGGCCTTTTCTACAGCAATAGAGTTATTATGAACTGTCTTCTCTGACACGTCCACCAGTAAAAATAAAATACGTGTAGCTATTGCTTTGAAACTCCTTTAGGAGCATCCATGGAGGTGGGGCTGGGGTGTGGGCTCCCTTGCAGAGGTAAGGACCACCCGGTGGGGTGCCTGTGCAATCTCTTAAGGGTGTTGACCCCTCTGCCTTTAGCTGGGCTTAAATCTGCAGCCTGTGGCCATCGTGGTGCCGTGCTTTTGGTCCCTGCATGTCCCTCCTTGCATTTTGGTGCCTATAGAGCAGGGTGCTGGGAAGGGAAAGGCTGAGATGCTGTTTTTGGGGTGAATCAAGAGTGATGCTGGGTGAGGTGGTACCCTGGGCTTGTGGACAAGCCGTCTGCCCGAGTGCTCCTCAAGTGGGAATCACTGTGGTTTATTCAGGTCTGATGCTTCCATAATTTGTTCTCTGAGTGCTGCAAGCACTGGGTGAACCAAAACTCGCTGTGGATACAGCCGGTCGCGGGTGTAACAAGTCCCTGCTTAGGCTGGGAAATGGAAGAAGTGATTTATTTCTCCTTTCAGCCCTCACAGCTCAGGTCAGCACTTGATCTCAAGTGGGAGCTGCTTATGCATTTAACTACAGAATCACAGGATCTTCATGGTTGGAAGGGACCTTTGAGATCACTGTGTCCAACCACCAAAAAAACCCCAAAAAACAAACCACCACCACCACCCCCCCCCCTCAAAACCCAACCGTCTTGGGCACTAGGGCACGCCCTGAAGTGCCATGTCTACATGTTGGGAGATATGGTTTAGTGATGGTGTTGCTTTTTGTTTGTTGTGTGGGTGTTTATTTTTATCAAAATGAGGTTGACGGTTGGACAAGATGATCTTTAAGGTCCCTTCCAACCTAGAAGATTCTGTGATTCCTAAATCCCTCCAGGGATGGTGACTCCACCGCCTCCCTGGGGAGGCTGTTCCATCTAATCATGAGGAGGAACGTCTTCACTTTGAGGGTGGCAGAGCCCTGGAAGAGGCTGCCCAGGGAGGTGGTGGAGTCTCTGTCTCTGGAGACATTCAAAACCCACCTGGACACGTTCCTGTGCAACCTGCTCTGGGTGGACCTGCTCTGGCAGGGGGTTGGACTGGATGATCTCCAGAGATTCCTTCCAACCCCATGTGATTCTGTGATACTTCTAGTAGGAGGTGTCCCTGCCCATGGCAGGGGGGTTGGAAATAAATGATCTTTAAGGTCCCTTCCAACCCAAACAGTCCTATGATTGTCTCTGGGGTGGAATGTTTTAAAATGAGACGTGTATGAATTTCCTTGCGAAGCAGGACTTTGCCAAGGTTTTGTGAGGTTGGTTTGGAAAGAGCTTCGTGTTCAATGGTTTGAAACCATGGGAGGATGTGGTGGTGCTGAGCATCTGCCTTCCAGTGTCTTATTCTGTTGCTTGCTGTATCCAATGGGAAGGAGGGGGAATTTGAGAGGCAGAGGTGGGATAAGGGCATGTTTGCAAGCCTGGTGTTCCCAGTGCCCTTGCACCTCAAGTAGTTTGAGATTTGAGGGGTTCTGCTTTGTGCTCTGAAATCCTGGGGCCTCTTCAGTGATTCTGGGTCAGGCTTCCCACGTAGTTCTACCAAAACATGGTAAATCCCAGCGCTGACTGGTCACCGCTGTGGGGCTCCTGAGTTACACCAGCTCTTCCTTACCCTCGGTTCTTGAGCAGCTCATCTTGGCCTCTGGGTCTGACCACAGGGGTCACCATGGCTTAACCCCTCCCATGAGATGAGCAAATACCCTTCAATAAATGGAAAATAAAAGGCATATCTCTTATGCCAGGTTAATCCTGGTTTCTATTTGGTGCTTGCCAAGAGGATGGTTGGGGCTGCCTGAACTAAGAAAGTGGTGGCAGCACTTTTGGATGAGGTCCCCTCTACAAAAGCCAAGCGTTCACAAAACTTCATCTCCTGGGTGTCCCCCTATGGCCTTGGGTCGCTGAGGTGTGCAGGCTGGTACAGGGGTGCATCTCCAAGCCTGCTTTGGGGATGACAACGTAATATCCATAAAGAGCTGAACTTGACGCTGCCTTTTTTTTTTGTTGACAGGAACCATGAAGCGTCACACTTCTGCTGGCAGCTTTCTGCTTCCCCTCTTGCTCCTGGAGCTGGTCTCTCTGGGTAAGTCATCTCTGTAGGTACAGTGACCACGCTTTTCTCTTCCCACCCTTCTTCCTGTCTTATCTTTGTGAGGTATGAGGGTAATACTGGCTTTGTGGGCTCCTGGTGAACATCTCAAGGCACAGCAGCATGGCTGGGGAGATGCAGTTGGCGTGGGTAAGTCCTGGTGACCTGAGCGTTGTGCTCCTGTGCAGCCACTTTTCCTGCAGTCAGTAAAAGGACATACATGGCATCAGGTGACTCTTCTCCAGAAGGATTGGAAAGAGGCTAGGAGGAGGAGGATGTGGTGGTGAACCCAACAGTGGTAGATGCTCCTGGCGTATCTTGGTGGGAAGACCTTGGCAGCTTCCAGATGTGGGGTCATGAATTCAAAGCTGGTGGTGGACCTTGCAATGCATATGGCATTAGGTTGTTTGTATGTAATTAAAACCTAAAAGAAATTAGAGGGAGAGGACATAAGGCATGGACGTGAACCAGAAGCTTGTTAGCTGTTCAACAGCGGAGGTATTACTGGCAGGGCTCTCCCTTTGCTTTCAGCAGCAAAATTATTACCCAAACTGGGCTTTAATATATGCCGTGTGGGGAAATAACTCCTCTCCGAGCTGCTTTTCTAATTCCAGCTGGAGGGAAAGACAGAGCTTTGGGCAGGCAGGGCCTCTTGCTGGGCTCTGTCACACATAGATGATGCTCCTGGTCTTTCCCTTTGGTGCGTGGGCTTCTGGTGTAGGGAGGTGAGCTTCTGGCTGCTTGGTGGGATCTTGTGGGACAACTGTCTTCTGGTACAGGAGAGTTTTTCACAGAAAGAGTGGTCAGAGACTGGAATAGGCTGCCCAGGGAGGTTGGTTGAGTCACCATCCTTGGATGAGTTTGAGTTGTTTAGATGTGGTGTTGGGAGATATGGTGTAGGGGAGAACTTTGTAGAGTAGGGTTGATGGTTGGACTCGATGATCCCAAGAGTTTCTTCCAACCTAAATGATTCTATGATTCTTGGGCTGGGCTTTGGCATATCCTGGGATGCCTAAGTACTGCAAGCATACAGCAAAGCTGCATGAAAATTGGGATTATTGCATGAATGGGCTAAAGCCCCCGGGTGCTGGCGGGGGGAGAGGGAGGTCGGGGGTTGTGTGCCTGTGTGGTGCTTGCTGATAAACAATAGCGAGTATGTGTCCATTTGATAGCACTGTGCCCTTTGGAATAAAGGCTTTTTTTTCCCTTTTTTTTTTTTTTTTTCCTTTTTCCCTCCCTACTGAAGCTTCAAGATGGCTTGCCCAGATTGGCAGCCTGATTAAGCAGTCAGCGGATGACATTAGCTGTGACTGACAAGCGCAGTCAATCTCCCTCTGGTGTCGTATTGGATCAAGTAGAGCCTCACCACTTAACTGCCCTGTCACTCCTCTGGAAGGGGAAAAAATAAGCAGGAAATAATAATAAAAAAAAAAAAGAACAACTCGCAGTGTCCTTGGCCCCAGTCCCAGCCTCCTAAAACTTGCCCCCTGGAGACATCGTTTGCCATGAGTGGTCCAGTACATCCCATCGGAGGTGGGATGGTGGTTTTGCTAGCCTGGATGGAGGCTTCTTCCTTCATCCTTCCCTGTCCAATAGCTGGTGTGTGCAGGCCCTGCTCCAGGAGCCTGGCTGGACACAGTAGATAGGCAAGAGCAAGCTGCAAAGCCTTGGAGAGGCAAAGCAGAGAAATGAGGATTTGGAAGCTTATAGATCCATCAGGGTGTTAGCCCTTCTCTCCTAAACCCTGCCCTGTCCAGGGCTTAGTTGCCATGTCCCCGAGGAGTGCCTGCCCTCGATAAGCAAGGGCTGGCATAATGCTCGTGCCTGGGGTCAGGAGAAGTGCATGGATGCCCTGCCATACACCCTAGGGACTGCAGGTGATGGATCTCCTCTTCCCAGAAGACTTGCAAAGCTCTTGCTGAAGCAGTTAGCTAGGGTAAATGCAGAAGCACAGCCCGAGTGTGTTTGAAAAGGGATGGTTTAGCTCTGGCATGGCAGTGGAGCCTGCCTGCTCCTACCCAGTCACCGCTGCAATCACCAGGGATGGGCAGAGACCTTCATCTCCAGGTTAGGAGAGACAGAAGGAGGCTAGCTAGAAGAACACCTCCATGATAACCATGTTCTCTCATCAGCAGTTGCAAAGGACATGAGTACGGACTCTGAAGGGTGAAGAAGCAGCAGGTTTTACAGGAATAACGTGGAGCAGGCATGGAAACACAGAATCTTGATGGTTGGAAGGGACCTTTGAGATCATAGAGTTCAACCACAAAAAAAAACCCACTCCAAAACAAAGCACAAAAAAAACCCCAACCCACAAACAGACACAAACCAATAATCTCAGCCACTAGAGCATGCCCTGAAGTGCCATGTCTACACGTTTCTTAAATACCTCCAGGGATGGTGACTCCACCACCTCCCTGGGCAGGCTGTTCCAGTGCCTGACCACCCTCTCAGTAAAGCAATTCGTCCTGATATCTAATCTAACCTTCCCCTGCCCCAGCTTCAGACCATTTCCTCTGATCCTGTCATTATTCCCTTGGGAGAAGAGGCCAAGCCCCACCTCTCTACACCCTCCTTTCAGGGAGTTGTAGAGGGCAATGAGGTCTCCCCTCAGCCTCCTCTTCTCCAAACTGAACATGCCCAGTCCCCTCAGCCTCTCCTCATCCCGTCTAACCCCCTGCCAAAGCAGGCTCACCCAGAGCAGGTTGCACAGGAATGTGTCCAGGTGGGGTTTGAATGTTTCCAGAGAAGGAGACTCCACCATTTTTGACAGGAGCCCTGTCTCCAGAGAAGGAGACTCCACCACTTTTGACAGGAGCCAGGTTAAAAAAGACCGTATGGCCAGATCTGAGATGAGAAGGAGGTTATATAATTATATTTAGTATACTGATAATATTTAGAAATATATTTTGACACAGAGGGGCTTGCAGCAGCAAATCCCCTGTGGGAAAGGCTACTTGGTGTGTTTTAAGCCTCATCTACCCACTTTAAAGCCTGCCAGCCCTGGCACAGCAGCCAGGTACGAGTGCACTTTGAAGCCTCCGGAGATGCCATTAGCTCTAAATAACCTATTTTGTCAGGGCCCTTCTCATTTTCTTTCCAGGTACTTAACTCCAGAGCCCGAGATTTAAATGCAAGAGCGTTGCCTCTAGTGCTTTCCCACTTCTTGAGGTGTTTAACAAACCAGGTGCCTCGGGAAAGAGGGCAGTGCTGAAAAATCCCTGTCTTGTGACAGAGGAAGCCCCGGAGGAGCCCAGGCTGCTCCTCCATCCCCTTCCCCACCCCAAGAGGGTTTCCCCATTGGTGCTGAGCAGGTTTGTGTGGGAGCACAGCTGGCACCCGCGCCTGAAAACATCTTGGGGACATCTCCCTCCTGGAGCTTGGGAAGGCGAAGAGGATGCTGAAATGTAGTCTGGTTCATGTTTCTTAAGGTGGGATGCTGAATTGTGGGGCATGAAGGTGGTGGAGAAGTGTAGCACGGTTAGGAGGGAAACCTGGATGCCTGATCTTGCCCAAACTTTGCTCTTCCTTTGCCTGAAGCGATGTCTTCACTGCTGGAGCGTGGCTGGGGTGATGCTGGAGGTGATGCTCTGCAGAGGCTGTATTGAAAGGGCATCTGGCTGGATCTGCGTCTGGTGGGGGGCAGGTCTGCAAGGGGGTGTTGTGCTGGCAGGTTTTAATCCTTGGGTTTTGGCTGGGCTCACACCCAAGGCAGTGACAAGGGGTGACAGCAGGGAAGCGTTGACCCATTGCTTCTAGGGAGTCTCCTTGCCAGGGGTTGTGCTTGAGACTCTGGTCCTGCTTCTTCCCCTTCTGGGACTGGCTCCTGGGGCTCCTCCATCAATGGGCATGAACTATTTTGGCCAGACCAGTTCAAACACCTGCTTTTCTGTGCACAGCTTTTTTTTTTTTTTTTTGGATACCTGGAAGTTGTACAGGTTTCTCAAAGCCCACAGGTTTGGCCGACTCTGGCTGCATACTGAGGAAAACCCATCCCTCAGATGCAGCCTGGTCGACACCAAACCTTCTCGGAAAATCGTTGTGATTCTTTCCCACCACCTCCATTTCTTCATCCCTTGAATGGTAAATCTTTTCTGGTTGACTTTTTTTCCCTGGTTTGGGCTGCAGTCGTCCTCCTACGTGCTCTGCACTTGATTCTGTCACCTAATGAGGCTGTGGTCTGGGGGCAGGCTCCTGAGCTTCCAACTCCATAAAAAAAAAAGGGAGTAGAAAGAAGTGAGCCTGGTTATTAAAGGTGAAAGGAGGCAATTAGAGGGAAAGGCGATTGGGTGATGTAAAAAGGGGGTGCACTGGGATGGCTGACAAAACAGAAAGGCTCTCAACCATGGGAACAAAGTGAAGGTATTAATCATGTGCTAAAACAATAATTGATGTTTCTGGTCCCTGAGCTGTTGGCTTCCCCCTTCCCCTCCGTCTCCACCCTGCGAAATACTACAGAAAGGAAGGCCAGTGGAGGGAAGTGGCTCCCCAACCAGCTTCTATGAGGACCACACTGCTTTCTGTCCTCCTTCTAGCCTCCGTCTTGGGGTTGCCCATCACCATGGCAATGCCAAGTGGCAAGCAATTTCAGGAAGGAATTTTTTACTATGAGGGTGGTGAGACACTGGAACAGGTTGCCCAGAGAAGCTGTGGCTGCCCCATCCCTGGAGGGGTTCAAGGCCAGGCTGGATGGGGCTTGGAGCAACCTGGTCTGGTGGGAGGTGTCCCTGCCCAGGGCAGGGGGGTTGGAACTAGATGATCTTTGAGGTCCCTTCCAACCCAAACCATTCTATGGTTCTAAGCCCACTCCCCTGTGTGCCCCTCTCTGTGCTGAGCCTCTCCGAGCTTTGTTGGCCAATGAACGATAAACCAGGGAAATAATGCCTTGTTTTTGTCCCCTTCCCAGGTCGGGGCAATCGGCTGCCGTACTTCATGAACTACTTCTTCGATACCTACCTGCTGATCAACGAGGACACTCCTGTGGGTAAGTGGGGCTTGCCCCTGGGCAGGGGGTTCTGCTGCTACCCTGATGGAAAAGGATTAAAGAAAGGTTTTTACTTTTGATTGACAGATGTAGCTAATTTTTCTTTACTTATTTAGCGAAGGATCAGTTTTCAGCAAATGCAGAAATCGACCCGGTTATTCTCGACCTCTTTCCAGGCTCTCAGTCCATTAAACTTGTGCTCTTCAATCAGGGCTTGTGACTGGCTTTTAATGCGGGAGGAATCGATTGGGAATGGAGAGGGGCTGGGTGGGAGGCTATGGAGGCCCCTTCTCACATCTACTGCTGCCTTCCACAACGCAACTCAACCAGCACCTTCCTCCAAAAAAACAAGTGCTCTTGCCGCATCTAAGTTGTCGTTGGAGTTGTCAAAGGTTGGAGGACTCCGGAGAGGTCTTCTCTAGGGACTGCTCAGCCCAACCAGGGCTTCTAGCTGAGGCTTCTGTTTCTTCCTGGGGTTGCATCTTTTTGGTGTCCCTCTTGTGGGATTTGGGGTGGTGTCTGAGCATGGAGGCTTGGTGGTGAGTTTCAGATCGATGGTGTAGAAGCTCCTGGCTGGTAGTGGAGTTCTACACAGAGATGTGTCCTCAGGAGAAGGTTTGCTGGAGCCACATCTGTCTGCTAGGGGAGTTTTGACTTGCAGTGATGCTCAGGTATATTTGTGATGTGAAATAATAGTGAAAACAACTGCTCAGGTGCCTTTATTCACAGCACCACGGATGGCAAGCTGCGAACAATGTAAGGGAAGGAAGGACCTGACTTCATTGTAATTTTATTTTTTTTTCACCCCATGACTTGCGTCCTTGTCATTTTTCACGGTCTTCTTCAGCGAGCCCACCCCTTACAGGTCACTTCACACCCGGCTGCTTTGTTTTGCTGTCTCTATGCCTCCTGCCCCTCAACTGCCAGTGTCCCTGCAAACACATTTAGTGTGGAATGTGCCCCAGAGAAGTCCCGGGGAAGGAAGGAGGAGCAAGAGCAGGTTGGGAACAGCTTAATGGAAATGCTTCCTCTCCCACTACGTGCCTCTTGAAGTACTTGAGCTTGAAATACCTTAAGGGAATTGGACTATTTTGGCAGAAAATGGGGGAAGATTTCTGACAGTCTGCTTTCCAGTGAGATATTGTGCGAGTAAAATTGTGCTTGGAATTACTTTGGGGGTTCAATTTTTTTATTTTTTTTTAAACTTTGTATTACACTGTACAGAAATGAAATTCACTCTTAAGAATATCGGCACCCTGGGATTTTGTTTCCAGATGCACCAGAGGGAAATATCGGGCTTGAAATGCTGAAAAACAGCGTTTTGTGTGTTTTCTGCTGTTGGTAGATGCTTTCTGAGTTATGCTTGTTAACTTTAAAAAAGAAAAATAAAAGGAAATACCTTTTCCTTACCCTTAGTCAGGATATAAGAGTAGCAGAAGTGTATGTGGTGTCTCTTAGCTAGAATAAATAGTTCCTTTTCTGGGGGCTCTCCTTGAAGTGCCCATCACCGTGGCACGGAGTGAATGTCCCCTTGTCCCCTCCCTGGGGCATCCCCGGGTGCAGCCTCACGCAGCCCCAAACCCAGCCGTCCCTGCTTGCTACCTGCCACGCCGAAAGGAATCTTAAGCAACAATTAAGAGATCATTCCCCCTCTAATCACTTACAAGAGTAAATTAGTCTTGTCAGGAGCTATTAAGACAGAGAGCTTGGAATTCATTAGGCGAAATTGGGCTGAGGGAGCTGCTGGCGCTGCCGCCGGTCCAGGCTGATTAATTTCTCCCAAAACATCATCAATGCCCATCTGTTTCATTTAGGTCTGGGGAGAGCAATTTTCAGGTGGACTGACCCTCTAGTCAATTATTTCACCCAGAAGTAATGGAACACACACACACACGTGGGGAAGAGGGGACGTGAGCTTTAGGAAGGCAAAAGCGATTGAAGGGGCTGGGAAAGAAATTTGCAGGAGAAAGGGGGAGATGCCTGGAGAGGAGGAGGAGGGATAATGGCTGGTTGGACCAGGTGAGGTGGGACACGAGGAGAGCCCGTGTCAGCTGCCAGTAGCTGTATCATGGCATGTTTTACTCCGAAAGCAGAAGTACTAGCTGGTTAACGACCCTTAGAAGAAGAGTCTGCAGGAGAGGGACCATCCGTCTTTATTGTGCTGCTCACTGCCTAAAGCAAAATCATTCCAAGGGCCATTTCGTCTAATCCCAAACCTTTTAAGAGGGCTGTGGGTGAGGGAGAGCGGGATGGATATTGATGCCAGGTGAGTCGCTGGATGGTCTCTGGCAAGGTATGATGTCCACCGGCACGTCGGGAAGGTGGCGTTGCTGCAGGTGGATTTTTTTTCATCCCTGGATTTGTCAGCAAGTGGGGCCAGGGAAGCAGTGTTCTCGGTTTCTCTTGGTTGGGGTCCCCCTTGCTGCAAGAGGGAACGTCTTTTTAGCATAATGTAATGACTGGAGTTTAATTGCCCAGCAAATGGATTTGCTGTATGCAGGACAGGAGTGGGAAAATGAAGATGATCCATCATGTCGGGTCTGTAACTAGCCTCCTAGCCACCTAGCTTGGATTCACCCAGGTTTCTCTGAAAGCTTTCATGCCTCGGCGCCTTGCAAAACGCATGACAAAAGAGGCCATTCAGACGAGTGCAATTTCCCTTTCCCTTCATCCCTGCGATAACATTTTAGCGTCATTGGAATAATGTTGTCTTAAAAGAGTGGAAAATGCTTTAATCGTTGCACCTGAGCTGATACCATGCTGTTGGCTTTTCGCTCAGGCCACGCTGTGGACAGCATGGGGACATAGGTTGGGGACAACATGTCCCTCCTATCCATCAGAGCCTAGTCCTGCATAGAATCACAGAAGCTTCATGGTTGGAAGGGACCTTTGAGATCATTGAGTCCAACCACAAAAAAAAAAAATCAAACAAAAAAACAACGACAAAAAAGCCCCCACAAACAGACACAAACCAACAGTCTTGGGCACTAGAGCATGCCCTGAAGAGCCATGTCCACACGTTTCTTAAGTACCTCCAGGGATGGTGACTCCACCACCTCCCTGGGCAGGCTGTTCCAGTGCCTGACCACTCTCTCAGGAAAGTCATTCTTCCTGGTATCTCATCTAAACCTCCCCTGCCCCAGTTTCAGACCATTTCCTCTGCTCCTCTGGAGAAGAGGCCAACCCCCACCTCTCTCCACCTTCCTTTCAGGGAGTTGTAGAGGGCAAGGAGGTCTCCCCTCAGCCTCCTCTTCTCCAAACTAAGCATGCCCAGCCCCCTCAGCCTCTCCTCATATGACTTGTTCTCCAGACCCCTCACCAGCTTGGTGGCTCTCCTCTGGATGTGTTCCAGCACTTCAAGGTCCTTCTTGTAGTGAGGGGTCCAGAACTGAACTCACCAGTGCTTAAAACTAGAAGGGGACTAGATTTGCAGGACTGATCTCCTCTGTAAAGCCCACCGAGGTCAAGCAGCACCTAACAGAGAGGGAAACCCACCAGGGTTTAGTCACGGGGAAGTGACTATACCCCAGGCAATGTGAGAGTGAGAAGATGCTGGCAGAGGTGCCCAGGATGGCTGGCAGGTGGGGAGGCTGGGCTCCCCTGGGGCTCCTGCCAAGGCTGCCTGCTGTTTGATTCCCTCAGTTATTTCTGGGCAGGACGACGTGCAGCTGAGGCTCTCGGCTCTCCGCCCCACCAGCTTGCTGGGATGCTCTCCTGTGAGCATCACTGGGGTGCCTCCAACACCTGGTGGGATGCTCAGCCCCAAATCCCCCAAAGTTGGCTGCTTCAACATCTCCTTCTGCTTGTTAACCCATGATGGTGTGGGGCCAAGGAGAACCTCTAACTCAGCAAGTCCTGTGGTCAGGGCTCCTGATGAGTGACAGCCCCAAGCAGTGCTGGCTCAGCACTCAGAGGCTGCCCGGGTGAAGGGTTTTTTGGGCAAAGCCCAAAACTCAGCAGCTCAGAGCCACCATGACGTGGAGGGATGGGTGGCTGTGGGATGTCCAGCGCAGCGCCTGTGAGGAGGTGGGATCATACACGTGAAAGACAAAGAGAGGGGCTTGAAATCATAAGAATGTGCAACGTATGGGGCTGTGTTTTCTGCCCCAAGCCCCCTTGTTCCTTCCCTTCAGCTCTCTGCCTCTCCCAGGAGGCACAGGCTGTGCTCTCCCTCCATCCCCTGGGTTCACCCTGCTCAGAAAGCGAGGATGATGACTGATGGGGAATTTCACATGTTGCTTCTGTCCCCCTCCTTTGCTACGTGCAACTTCTGCTGAGCTGGCAAACGCACCATAAATAGCTGGTGTTTCAGGAGCAGGATGGGGAGGCATTCACTAGCTCACAAAAAAACCCCTGTGGAAGCAGTCTTTCTGGGTCGGTTGGCTGTTTTGTTGGCCATGCCGTTGGATCTTTGAGGATCGTAGCCTGGCTCTTGGCGCTGACTGGGAGAGTTTTGCTGTCTGACAATTTCTGGTGGTGTGGTGTGACTTTCTGCAGCGAAGAACTCGCTTTCCAAGGGATTATGCTTTCCAAGGGCGAGCTGGAGCCTTTCCAGGGCAGGCTGTGTTGAGCAGACCACGTCCTCTGCCAAGGAGAAGGCACTAGATGACTGATGGGGAATTTCACATGTTGCTTCTGTCCCCCTCCTTTGCTACGTGCAACTTCTGCTGAGCTGGCAAACGCACCATAAATAGCTGGTGTTTCAGGAGCAGGATGGGGAGGCATTCACTAGCTCACAAAAAAACCCCTGTGGAAGCAGTCTTTCTGGGTCGGTTGGCTGTTTTGTTGGCCATGCCGTTGGATCTTTGAGGATCGTAGCCTGGCTCTTGGCGCTGACTGGGAGAGTTTTGCTGTCTGACAATTTCTGGTGGTGTGGTGTGACTTTCTGCAGCGAAGAACTCGCTTTCCAAGGGATTATGCTTTCCAAGGGCGAGCTGGAGCCTTTCCAGGGCAGGCTGTGTTGAGCAGACCACGTCCTCTGCCAAGGAGAAGGCACTATGGAATTTGAGAGGAAAGCTATTTTGTTGTTTTTGTTTTTGCTTTTTTTTTTCCCAGGGATAACCACAACAGTTAAGGGGATTCCAAAACATGTGGATGTTTCTTCATCAAGTTCTGAGAGGAAGAGCTGAACCTTGTTCTTTATGAGACCTACTTCACCAAAATAGGCCGTGGTGGATGTTTCCCCAGGGAGTTGGGGCTCTTACTGTGCACCCCAAGTTGTTGCAGCTTGAGAGGGGCAGGGCATAGTGGGGTGTTCTGAGAGGAAGAGCTGAACCTTGTTCTTTGTGAGATCCACTTCACCAAAATAGGCTGTGGTGGACGTTTCCCCATGGAGTTGAGGCTCTTACTGTGCACCCCACGTTGTTGCAGCTTGAGAGGGGCAGAGCATAGTGGGGTGCTGTGGGGTATTTTATTGACTGGTGGTGGTTAAAGTAATTGGTGTGTGTCACCTCTTGCATTTCAGGGCCTTGTGGGATGGAGAGTTATTTCACAAGAGGATTGGAAGAGGACCTTAGCATTTAGCAGGCAGTGAGAGGGCGGTCAGTCCGCACGTGGGACTGAGTCAGAGTGTCCCTTTTGATATTTGTGGATGACTTGATTCTCCATCCTAGGCGAGGACCAGGCCAGGGGGCATTTCTTCTCCAGGCAGGGAAGGCTGCCATCCTCCCTGCGTTCTATCTCTAGTTTCCAAAGCAATCATCTCTTCTGCCACAGCCTTTCACTGCAATGCTCTGGTCCTGGGCAGCCAGATGCTTTGGCACCTGGGTAGGGTCCCTGGGGGTACTGGGGTGTTCAAGCTGCTGCTGAAGATATGGTTATCTGCCTCTGATTGAGCACGGGCTGTCTCGGCTAAACCCTGCCTGCTCGTTTGATCCCACAGCTGTAGGCATCTGCAGTGGCTGGGCTCCTCCATGATAGTACTTGCCTAATGCGTCACTGGAAGAAGAAAAAAATAAATGTGCTAGCTCTGGTCTCTGCATACTTCTGGACTGATTAAATTGTTTTGGAGCTGTCTGGGCCAGATATCCATGCATGAGGCTTGTGAGCCATCTGTTGGGGACATCTTTGGAGGGGGGACACTGGGCGTCTGAGCATAGGACCCTTTCCCTTTGGTGTCTCCTGGTCTCCCTCCTCTCTATGCAGCTACTGATGGAGAAGGGGGGCTGCCCTAGCACAACCTCCTGTTGTCCCCCTTGCTCAAAATGAAATAGTAGAGCTAAAAAGAGGAAATTAATATCTCTGTGCCACAGGGTTAAAAGTCACCCTGGCAAGACCAGAAGTCATTGTGGGCATATTGTTAATCAGGTGCTAATTGGGTACTAAGGAGGTGTGACTCAGAAGAGCACAGAGGAGGCTTTTAAAGCTTGGGGTTAATTCTTTGAAAGGAGCAAGGCAGCACAGAGGGTGCCTTGGGAGTCCAGGGCAGTGCAAGAGCCTTTGTGAATGAGACACGGTAGGCTGGCTTTTAGCAAAATCCGGTGAGTTGGAAGATGCTTTTGGAAAATGTGGTGGCACTGGTAATAGAGTGGATGGAGAGCCTAGGAAAGCCTACTTGTTTGTAAGAAGTGTGTGTTAAAGAAGTGGCTGTGCCCTCTTCATGTTGGTGCTGCCAGGCATTTCCTTCCCATGATGGCATAGCTGTGGTTAAATCTGAGCCTTGAGTGTCTCCTGCTGCTGGAGCTTGTTGCTCTGGGACTATCCATCCTGTTCCAAAAGGGATGAGAGGGGAATGGCTCATCTTTCCAGGGCTAGAAGTAGTTTGCTACCTTTGGTAGGATCTGGGGAAGCACTGGGGTTTTTTTTCTGCTCTTAAAACCACCCCTTCAACCGGACACAACTTGTTGCCATCATCCAAAGAGCTGCAGGACACTGGCAGGCGTGTGAAGCCCAGCTATTTTAAATGGCCTGTGCTCCTGGGGGCTTTGGGGTTCCCACCACACTTGTTGCCATCATCCAAAGGGCTGCAGGACCCTGGCAGGCGTGTGAAGCCCAGCTATTTTAAATGGCCTGTGCCTCCAGAGGCTTTGGGGTTCTCACCAGCTCATCTTTTGGGCTGGTGTTACAGTAGGTACATATAGTCTTATTTTCTGTACAAAACCTGGCACTGGTGGGACCCTTTGGGCTGATGGTACCAGCCCGTATGTGTCCATCACCCCAGCGGGGTGTGTGCGACCAGAGGAACAGATCTGGCCTTTTACAAAGGAAAATTCTGGAGGGATGTGCTGGTCTATGACTGCAGAAGAGATTGAGATTTTTTTTTTTTAATAGGAAATCTGCATCCCGAGCTTCATTACAGGTATCGCTGAGAGCAGGTGGGAATATTCTCTTTTAGAAAGGGAAGCTTATAAGGAACGTCACCTTCCTCTCCAGTATTAATTGAAAGCAATATTCTCACCCGAGGGCTATTTACTGCTTAAAACTGGATTTACAGGCTTCTTGAGTGTTCTGTAAAGGATCAGCCTTGTTTCCAAGTGTGGTAACAATCCAAATGAACAACAATATTTAAAGAGTATTTTAAGAAGGGGATTTCAAGCCCTTTTTCTGTTGTTTTTTGTTTGTTTGTCCGAGCTTCATTACAGGTATCGCTGAGAGCAGGTGGGAATATTCTCTTTTAGAAAGGGAAGCTTATAAGGAACGTCACCTTCCTCTCCAGTATTAATTGAAAGCAATATTCTCACCCGAGGGCTATTTACTGCTTAAAACTGGATTTACAGCCTTCTTGAGTGTTCTGTAAAGGATCAGCCTTGTTTCCAAGTGTGGTAACAATCCAAATGAACAACAATATTTAAAGAGTATTTTAAGAAGGGGATTTCAAGCCCTTTTTCTGTTGTTTTTTGTTCGTTTGTTTGTTTGATGTTTTTATTTTTTGGTTGTTTGAAGGCCTGTTGATGAAATTACTTGTTGAGCTGTAAAAAGTACAGCATCATTAATGAAAACTTAAGGCTAGAAAATTAGTTATTCCCAACATCAGGAAACTTAAGGGGGGGAAAAAAAAAGCTCTATCCCCCCCCCCAAACCCTTAACCCTGTGTCATTAAATTAATCACTTCATCAATCACTTAAATTTTCATATCTGCTTTGCTAATAGGCAATAACGTTAATGCTTACATTCAAGAAGGGAAAGAGAGGGAGAAGGAAGAAAGTGTATGTGCAATATGGACTAATTAACATGTCAGGGGAACCTTGCTTTTGGTAACTGCCTCATCAAACCATTTGAAGGCTCAATCTCACCACCTTTCACGTTCAAGCGTGTGAGCCCTTGCACGGGGGCTGAGCCCTTTCAAAGGAAACAGTGGAAGAAGTGTGTTTGTGATAACGAGGAACTTAGGGTGATTTTTATGCCTGAGATTTACTTCAGTGGCATTAATTATCTGTACAACACCATTGGTGGGAACTTCATGTGTGGGCTGGCTTCTTGGTGGGTATTGGGCTGTGCTCCTCAGAGCCCTTCTTGTTATTCTGGAGTGTCCAGGCTTGGGTGTCAGTACTGGCCCTGCTCGGATAAATTTGCCTTTTTTTTGTGACTGGTTGGAGGTATTAATATGGGTGACAAACCTGACAGAGCAGGGATAAGAATGTGAATCAAGCTCTGTAAAGCAAAAAACACAAGGCAGGGGGAGAAGCATATATGCATGTCTATGTCTGTGTGTATATTCAAATTAGGAGGCTATATATATATATCAATGTGGAGATATTAATATTCTAAGGGAATGTATTATGGGCCAAGAGTATTTTCTTGCACTGTAGGGAAACACTTGCATATGCATACCCTCGTAATTTTCATTTCTGGTGGGGAAGGTGAGCTGTGTTTTTACTTTGAGTCTATCAGTGGGACCTCTTAGAAAAAAGCTACGGTTGCAAACAGTGATAAACATGCTCCTGTGTTTTTCCAGATCAGGAACTTGAGATATTTGGGTTGTGTGAGCTTAAAAAAGATGGGGGGAAAGGGGGAAAAAAGGGTATACCTCCATTACCTGCTCCTTCTATGTTGGCACACTACATTTTCATCAGTGATCTTTGCAATCTGTGCTTGCTCCACCACTCTCTGGCTAATTTTCTTGCCTGAGGAGCAAAGCAAGAGCGTGTGAGAAGAAGGCAGGGTGATTCCCTTGCGTTACATCCGTGCCACGATGGAGGAAAGGGATGGAGCATCCCATGTTTAAGCTCTTGCATCTTGGCACGCTTTGCCCACCCAGCCTGGGGAGGTGTGTGGAGTGATGGGTGCTGGGGAGAGGTGGTTTTGAGATGGGCTGGCATCCAGGCACGGTTCAAAGTTTATCAAGGAGATGCCTCAGAGGCACGCATCCAGCTCTGAAGGTGGCCAGGTGACAGGGGGAACAGCTTGAGGCACTTTCCTGTGCTACTGCAAAGAAAGCATCCCATGATAGCCTCTTTTTTTTTTTTAACACAATTTTCAGCCATCTAGCCTCGTGAAAAATTAACCTTTCAATTAAACTCTCCATAACTGATCACCGTGGAGGTACTACTTTGTCTTTAAGACAAAGAAAAATTCAAAATTTTCCACACTATTTTGTGGTTGTGGCTTCCAGGTGTAAAAAAGTCAGAAAAGGCAAAAAAAAAAAAATACAACAACAACAAAAAAGTAAAGAAGGTCAAGATTATTTTATTTTACCTGCCTGAAAATCAACTGGGCAATTAAAATGTGAAAATTTACTTAGCTAGTCCTCACTATAGGAAAAATGTCATGTTCCAGTATGAAAATAAGCAGGTAGTAGAGAACACTTCTGGAAATGTATATTCGTGCTGAGATTGTGGATTAAAATTCCTGCCACTTGGAAGCATCTGGGCAGGACACTGCTGTTATCCTGGTGAGCATCCCACCTTTGGGACCGCTGTGTTGGGAGGTGTTGCACTGCCCCAGCTGTGCCCATGGTGTGGGTGGCAGGGTGGCCTCTTGGGAAGCCTGTTTTTGTGTTATTTCTACATTTTTTGGGACCACGGGACACATAAGGTGGTCACCCTGGTGTTGTCACACCAATCCACCCCCTCGCTTTTAACCCGGTTTATCACAGTCTTGTGCTACTGCCCCTTCCTGCCTTTGAATGGCTTAATGTGCTTGATTGGCAGGGGGAGTTAATAAATTGGTTCCTCCCGTCAAAGTGCTCCCGTGCATTGATGGCTTTGGAATTAACTGTAACCACTCAGGGGGAAAAAAAAAAAGAAAAGGCTGGAGACAGCATCATTGGCCAACTCAATGAAAACATCTGCTCAATTTGCAGCCGTGGTCAGAGGAGTGAATAAGCTCCGCGCGCTCCCTCTCTTAAAGATTTATTAATATTGCTTTTTACACGAGGGGAAAAGATTTCAAAGGCTTGACATTTAATGGTTAGTAACTCAATTTGATTCCATTCATCTGCATGGGTTTGTCAAACACCTGCTCTTGGGGAGGCTCCGGGATTGTGTCGCCGTCTTTCTGCGTGCGAGCAATTAGGGAGGCGATTCTGTACCTGAATAAGGAGGGACCTTTTTTCCTTTTTTTAATAATTAGTTTGAGGTGAGAGGTGATATTATGGAACATAATACCCTTTCACAAACAGCCACGTGGCTTCATTTCTTACTCTGCTGTTGAGTTCTCTTCGGTCTCTTCTCTCAAGTCCCAGGCGACAGGACAAGAGGAAATGGCCTCAAGTTGCGCCAGGGGAGGTTCAGGCTGGATATTAGGAAAAATTTTTTCACTGAAAGGGTTCTCAGCCATTGGAATGGGCTGCCCAGGGAGGTGGTTGAGGCCCCATCCCTGGAGGTGTTCAAAAGACGGGTTGATGTAGTGCTGGGAGATATGGTTTAGTGATGATGCTCCTTGTTTGTTGTGTGGGTGTCTATTTTTGTCAGTTAGGTTGACGGTTGGACATGATGATCTTTAAGGTCCCTTCCAACCTAGAAGATTCTGTGATTCTGTGAGTTTCAAGCAGTTTGGTTGAAAATATAAGGGGGGGAAAAAGACTTTACTGCATGACAAGTCCAAGGGAGACTAAGAACTCAGCGCACGGGGAGAAACGAGGAGCATTTTCACCGGCAGAGATTAATGGTTGTTACTAATGATTTTGGGCAACAGAGGGGAAGAAATAGATACGGCAGAAGACTGTAGAGTCAGTAACGGCACTGCGGAAAACCCTGACTCTTGAAAGGCACGTTTTCCCATATGACAGCCGCGTCAAATTAAACACATCCTACCAGATAAAACAATATTTTGGCACAAAAGAGCTCTGATGTGGAACTCGGCGTGGGGGGATGCGAAGGGACCCCACAGAAAGCACCATCCTGTGTCCATGTCACTCCCACTGTCCCTGAAGCAGCTTTCCTAGCGGCATAAAGGAAAGGGTTGGGGGGAAAAAGGAGGGGAAAATAATTTCCCTGGCTTCTGCAAGTTGTTCTTTGTCTCGGCAAAACTGTTTCAGTCGTGGGGATGTTGTCTGCAGTCCTGTCAGGTACGGAGCTGGGAGTGACAGCTTGCAGAAAGCACATCAGCCAGAAGCTGTTACCCACGTATTTCAGTTGGGGTGGGGGCAAATAGCCATAAATTAGACTGAACATTAGGAAAGAATTCTTCACAGAAACAATGGTCGGGCATTGGAATAGACTGCCCAGGGAGGGGGTTGAGTCACCATCCCTGGATGTGTTTAAGGGACGTTTAGATGGGGTACTGAGGGATATGGTGTAGGGGAGGACTTTGAAGAGTAGGGTAGATGGTTGGACTTGATGGTCCCAAGGGTCTCTTCCAACCTGAATGATTCTATGAAATTAAAGCTCTGTACAGGAGAGGGGAAAAAAGAAAATTCCCAAGCTGGTGTCATCATGCTAGAACAGGATGCTGAATGATTCTATGATTCTATGAAATTAAAGCTCTGTACGGGAGAGGGTGAGGGGGAAAAAGAAAATTCCCAAGCTGGTATCATTGTGCTAGAACAGGATACTTTGGCAGAAACTGTAAAAAATTGGCAGGATCCTCCCAAGTTTCCACAAACCTGAGAGGAGGGTGAGTCCCAGAGGTGCTGGGACACTTTCTGGCAGGTGGCAGGTAGAAAAGGTGTTCTAGGAGGAGAAGGGGCTGCTGCCTCCCTGGATTTTAAACCAGGAACTTGGTTTTGCATTCCAGGTTGTAAGTTGGAGGTGTGGGTTTTTTGTTTTGTGGTTTTTTTTTTTTATAATTTATTTGAAATTTTGCTTCACGTGCTGCTTGTTTCACACCTTGAGGAAGAAGGGACAACATATTCTGGTCCTGTTGCAAAGCAAGCTTACAGGGTGAGCATTTTAAATACAATTTACTGATGTGCTTTTTTTTTTTTTCGTTAGAAAACTCCAAATTCTTTCCAATTTAGCTCAAAAACATGCTGTTGGCTTGGGGAGTTGTTGGACTGAGTGAGTCGTTAGCTGGCTGTGTGGCACGTCTCCATTTCCAGTCTTGCCCTTTGCTTTATCGTAGCCCTTGTTAGAGCATCTCTGGTTCTTGGGGATGCCCCTGGGCATCATTTTGGGATTCTGCTGGGTGGGGAGACCAGGGAAGGGGGGTCTGTCTCCTGCATCACTTCTGCTGAGTCTCACCCCCACCTCAGCCCATGGGTATGATGGAGTGGAAAAGGAAACCCTCCGAGGCACTTGTATGGGACACCTGGAGCAGAGCCTTGAATGCAATTAATATTTCTCAAGAATAAATTCTTGCTTCCAGGACAGCCCTTAACCATGTTTTTTAACCTCATCCTTTATGGCTAAATTTAAAATACTGGCTCCCCATCCAAGACTGAAAAAGCATGGCAGTAGCACATGTGTGTGGGGCTAAATATTAGAGAAACCTGGTCTGTCCTGCCAGGCTGCTGAGCTGGAGAGCTTTATGGGAGCTGTACGTTTTGCAGGCTAAGCTGAGGTAGGGAAGTCTGGCTTGGCTTGCAGTATAAATAGCAATTAGTGCCTGGCTGCTCTTGTTGGACTTTCTCCATAAAACGGGCTCGCGGAGAGCTGGGGAGTTTTGCATGAGAAGATGTTTCCTTGCACATCACGTCGCCTGCATCTCATGGGCTTTGCATCCCTTGGGCAGCACTAGGTTGGGCTGACACGGCCGGAGATGCCTTCAGTAAAGGACCTCAGGAGAAGGTTTCTTTCTCCAAAACTTTCCCCTCTTCCGTAAGGGCTAGAATTTGATGGTTGGAGCTTCCCACTCGGCAGCGAGTGCCTGGCTCTTCTGGCCTTGGCTTCTCAAACAGCCCCACCAGTCCGGGGGAAAAAGGCTCAAGGTCCATTTGGTGCTCACAAAGAGCTGGGTAGTTCCTACTGGAAGCCAAAAGTTCTGTGCTTGGCGGGCATCCTGCTGTAAAACCAACTGGAATCTGTTGGAGATGCTGCTTTCCAGTGTTGTTTATATATTTTTACGGGGGGAAAAAAAAGAAAGCTCACCTCAGGGACTGGCAACACTGCAGATGGTTGAGTTCTGGTTTGCCCTCTCCTTTATCCAGTGCCATCATCCAGGTGGGCAGAGAGACCATTTTCATTGGGATGTTGATCCCAGAAATGAAGGAATACCCCTGAAAAAAAAAAACAACAACAAAAAAAACCCCTTTACTAATACACATCTGCATGCAGCCTCTTTGGAGCAAGAAATAACATCAGTATTTGGCCTCCCTGAGTGGTGGGTGCTGGTGGGGCTGGGCAAGGTGGTGAGCAGGGGTTTGGGTGGATGAGCTACTTCTCCGGGCATGGTCTCAGCCCTCTTCTCTCTTAAACCTACTGCCTTGTAGAAGTGGAAGTGGCCCCAGGTGGTTGGATAATGGCATCTTTAATTGCGCTCTGAATGAGATTAACTTCTTATCTGACAGTTTGACATCTTTATTATTATTAATGTGTGAACAATACAGTGTAGGGTTTGGGGGTTTTTTTTATGTATAACTTCGGTAGCAAATGTTTTCCTTTTTTATTTAGCGGTGTCTGTTACTTTGCTGGTTAGCCACCTTCCGATTCCCAGGCTCCAAAGGCAGGGATCCCTGAGGTGAAGGGATGATGCTCCTCTTTCTTTCCTTATTAAATGGTAATTGCCATTGCGTTGCAGCTATTCTCATTGATTTATTATTTTGAGCTGTGAGTGGAGGTGGGGGCAAGCAAGTCCTCCAGTGAGTCTGGCGTTAGCCAGGCTGGCAAGATGGGTGAACTAGGGACTGTTTCTCCCCAAATGCCAGTCAGTAGGAACAATATCCATGGGCAGAGAGGGATGGCTAGCACTGTTCCAGAGAGAGGTTATCACAGCCCTAAAAATTGGGTAGAGATTCGCGCCGTTTATCAATGCCCGGCCGAAAGGGAGAAAATTATTCAAAATGCTTTACTGGGAGGGCACGGGGGGGTGTGTGAAAAGTGCTGGCCATGGGAAAGGGGACATGGGATGGTGCCAGGGGTGGGTGCAGGCACTGGTGAGGGTGGGAGGGGGCTGCAATTTGTCGGCTCCACAAAAGTAGTTTCTGTGAGATAACTTGCTGCTCACCAGGATTACAAGGTCAATAACGCCTCTGCCTGGGAGAGCTTCAGCCAGCACTTCTATCAAAACCAATATTAATTTTCACTAATTAGGAGCTGTAGCTAATGAGTGTCACAGCTAATTTACCTCATCCATAACGAGGGAGAGGAGGGGGGTCAGGCGCCCAGGATCAGAGCCTGCAAATCTGCCTCCTCTCTGCTCTCCCTTTCTCTTTTTGGCCAAGTTGCCTGGGTGACTTGGGGTCTGCCAAGGGGACAGGGATGCGTGTGCCACCTCCTCCCACCGTTCTTGGGGAGGGTGGATGCTTTGGAGAGGGAAGGAAGGAGCCGAGCTGATGCCAAGGAGGGAGGTGGGCAGGTGACCCACTGGCTGCTTGGGAGAGTTGGAGAGGGGTCCTGGAGCTCAGCTCAAAGCAGTG
>NW_015090828.1:9004066-9036498 GCF_001431845.1 Calidris pugnax | reverse complement strand
GAGCTTGGAAGGATTTGCAAGGGAAATTTAAAGAGAGAAAAAGGGTGGCTGTTGTTGTCCTGAAGGGGAAGTTGTAGTAAAGCGTGTTTGCTCTTGGAGCTCTTAAATGAATTTCAAATGCCTTTGCCGTACGTTTTTCACAGAATCTTCATGGTTGGAAGGGACCTTTGAGATCAACGAGTCCAACCACAAAAAAACCCCAACCAAAACAACTAAAAAAAAACCTCCACAAAAACAAAACACACACAAAAAAAGACAAAAAAAAAACCCAACAAAAAATTGCCCACAAACAGACACAAACCAATAATCTCAGGCACTAGAGCATGCCCTGAAGTGCCACGTCTACACGTTCCTTAAATACGTCCAGGGATGGTGACTCCACCACCTCCCTGGGCAGGCTGTTCCAGTGTCTGACCACTCTCTCAGGAAAGTCATTCTTCCTAATGTCTAATCTAACCCTCCCCTGCCCCAACTTCAGACCATTTCCTCTGCTCCAGTCGTTATTCCCTTGGGAGAAGAGGCCAACCCCCACCTCTCTACACCCTCCTTTCTGGGAGTTGTAGAGGGCAAAGGTAGATGTGGAGGCAAAGAATTTGTAGAGGGACAGGATTTTATCCCTGTTCTTTTCCATACCTTTTATCCAAGGGCACCCGAGCCAGCCTGGAAAGCACCCTCAGCACTGGATAATGAAGCAGTTTGTCTGTCACTGTTTGTACACTCCTCTGACTGGCTTTAGGGAATCTCTTTCCCTGACAGAGTGTTGCTGTGGGTCTTTGATTTTGTGACAAGCTGGACAAGCGTTGCGAAGGACGGGCTTGTTTGTGAGGATTGGACTGGTTTTTTTTTTTTGGTACCTGGGAGCCTGTGTGCCCTGCAGGTTGGCTTCCTGCACAGGTCACAGACAGGGGTATTCCACGGGTGTTGCCAGCAGTACAAATAGAAAGGGAATTCCTGGAAGGGAATTTCCTGTGAACTTGATCTGATGGCTCCGGCAAGGGAAGAAAGGGAACACTGTCCATTTATCCTTCTAAAACAACTCAGGTTTTATGGTCTGTGCTGTCCAAACAAGCTGGAGACTAAGAATTATCCAGAGAGATTATTGTTTAAAGTAAGAATACATTAGAGCGACCTGTGGTCTGCTCTCAGGCAGCTCATTGTTAGGGATGGCCAAAATTGGCTAAGTGATTTATGGAATCAAAGAATGGCAGGGGTTGTGAGGGACCTGTGAAGATCATCTAGTCCAACCCCCTGCAGGTCCACCCAGAGCAGGTTGTAGAGGACCGTGCCCAGGATGGCTTGGAATGTCTCCAGAGATGGAGAGTCCACCACCTCTCTGGGCAGCCTCTTCCACCCTGAATGAAGTTCCTTCTCATGTTTAGATGGAACTTCGTTGGATTTATTCACGTTGCTCTGACTATAAACCTCAGGAACCTTCCTTGTTGGAACTGATTTGTTCTGCCAGCAAAGGGATGAGAAACACACGCACCTCAGCCCGTCCTGACGTGTGCTTGAATAGAGGCCCAAAGAGTTCCAAGGTAGCTTTCCCAACAGACATCCTCCTGTCGGGGATCTCTGAGGGCTTGAGAAAAAGGTTTGGCTTTTAGACATGCCCTGAGAAACTCAGGCAGGAAAGTGATGTGCAGAGAAGAGCCTCTCTTGGAAACCATCTCGCTGAGAGCATCTTTCCAGGGCATCCCATGAGGTTCAGGTGGGACTCTCTCATGGCCCTGGCTTTTGTCTGTATGCATGGTGGGCTTTTCCTCTGGCAGACCACCAAGGTTTTTTTTTGCTGCCAGTCCATATCCAGCTCTCCAGCTCATCCTGGCTGGGGCTGGTTTATTTGATTTGCTTGAGCTGCTGGTCTGTGAAATTGCCACCCAGCCTGTAGTAACTCCCAGTAGGATTTTTACCTCTACCTGCTTTAAGGCTCACTGCACCCGCAAATGGCTGGGCTTCTTGACTTGTTCCTCACCAGCTCCTCTCGTGTCCGTCATCAGCGTCGGTGGGGAGAAGAGAATAGCAGCAGAAAGGCTGTGAATGGATTTCATATCCACGTCCTCGGCGTGCTCAGAAATTATAGGGTCAGTGCTCCCCTCTTTGTCCCAAATGCTTTGGTCTGCAACAGGGACAAAGGCAAATTCTGGGTAAGTCAGTCCCCAAAACCTTCGTAGCTTAAAAAGCCTATAGGTTTTCCCATAGCCTTCTTTACCTTCTTCATGGAGAGTCTGACACCACAGTTGAACAAGTTAGAAAGGAGGAAGAATAAGAAATGGAGAGAGCAGGAGGTAGCTCATTTTTTGGAGGTGCAGGTCTAGTGAGGGAGCCTGAACTTCACGGCCAGCTACCCATCCAAAATCAGTCTGCAAATAGGTTCTTTATGTGCTTTTACAGCCTTTGATACGTACGTGCAACCTACCCAGGGAGGCGTGCAGTCCAGCATTTCCTTTGGTCGGAGCAAATCCAGTGGTTGATCAGACCCAAGCTGTGCTTGGGGAGTCAGGAACGCCAACTTTTGAAGGACAGAGGAAACTCTGGGTGAGCGTTTTCCCAGCTGAATTGGCTGACCCTGGTGGTTGATCAGCTCTAATCTCTGATGAATGGAAACAGAGGAGCCGTAGTAGTAACATATTTCTCTGCTGTGTCAACCCTGGGGCTTCCCCCACCACCTCCAAGCCTTGAAACCCTCCCATGGCCACCAGCCCACCCCTCCGCAGTGCTGGGACAACAGTGACAACACAGCCTGTACTGCAGATAACACCCGTGGGTGGTTGCTCTGGTGTGTTGCTGGCACCAGAGGAAGGTCTGGGAGATCTTTAGGGGGAAATCCCATCCTTAGAGAGATCACGCAGTGTGACTGCGCTGTCTCGGGATGACAAATCTGTGGGTTTTTGTTAATGCGCCGGATGGAGCTGTATTTTCAAGGTTTACCCCCAATTCCGTGGCACCTGTTGGCTGTCAGAGTGGCAGTGGCAGCCACGCTAGGAAAATAATGGCGTGGTGCTGACAGTGAAATATAAGCAAACAGCAGCATCCCTGAACTCCATGATGGTATTTGTGTGGAGCCTCATGCATCAAACGTCTTGTGGGAATGGATTCCCCATCCCTGCACGAGAAGGGTCGGAGGGAGTGGATGTTGTTTGCAAACCTCTCAGCTCAAACACAAGCAGGTGAGACTTGCTGTGCTGGGCCAGATGGTGGGCTCTCTTTTTCTCTGTCTGGTTATATCGACCCAATCCATCGAGGATGTGGAGTTTGGGAGGAGGGGTGGCTCTGAAACAGGGATGCGCTTTTTACTCCCTGGTGTGAGGCTGCAGCTGGGGCTCTGCTGGCAAAACGTGTCTTCCCACCCAACAGATGGGATCAGAGGGACTTCTGATGGCCATCCCCCTCCCCTGCTCTCCTGTGATCTCATTGCTGGGGGCCAAGGGGGCTGAGAAAGTTTCTTTGCACTTATTGCCCAGGAAAAATGACCTTCAGGCAGAGTAGTTCTTGGGGGGAAAAAAGCTTCCCCAACCGTGACAGATTTGACTATAAATCTCCAGTATTAATGCCCGGGTTCCCAAGGTCTGTCATCCTGCCTGCTGACGAGGCACGTGAGGTGCTCGAAAACAACGTAGTGACTCATCAGTCATTTTGGAGGCATGTCAGAGAGCTGTTGCTGCAAGCGGGGAGGTTGAAGGAACCCCGTGAGCACGCTTGGGGGGTACGTGGGGCAGATGGGAGAACATCCTCAGCTGGGAGCGTGCACAGGCATCCCAAAACCTGAGAAGGCTGGGGTTGTGCCACGTGCGAGAGACGTGAGTTGAAAGAGGAGGAGGAGGAGGTTTGCAGGAGGTCTTTAACAGCTTGAAAATATCTGGGGTGAGAAAGCTCAGGTCTGGAGCCCTGGAATTCTCCTGTGGGATGAAGACCAGCTGCTCAGGGGTCCTGAGCCCCATGGTTGCCCAGGGTTTGGGGGGTTGTCTTTGCAAGGGTTGGTGCCACTTCAGTGCCACGTTAGTGGCAAATAACATCCAGCCAGTTCTCACCCGCCGCAGGAGGACAACCCTGTTGCCAGCAGTGACATTACTTTATTTGGGTTTTTGTGACTTTCTCCGTGAATAATTCTTAAAGAGGGAAAGAGTATATCTTTTTTTTTTCTTTCTTTTTTTCTCCCCTTTATTTTTCTTATGGAAAGAGTCAGACTGGTTTTAAAATAGACTCAGGCTGAGTATCTCTTATTGGAACAGGTATTAAGTTAGTTATGAATTTCTTGCACTTTGGGTCCTGGGAAAATCCTTCCCTTATTCCTTTTGCATTCACTCTTCGTTAATAAGGCTTATTAGCACTCTCTAATAATGACAGATAGAATCTCAGCCTAAATTTGAGGAAATTTTGGGAGTTACCTAGGCCAGGGTGCTCTCTCTACAACCTGCCAAGGACAAACGCTAGAATAAAGGGCAACAAACAAGAGATGGAGAAGAAGAAGGGCTGTCTTTTAATGGGCTGGAGGAAGAGAGCTGTGTTTCTTACTGATGGGAGGAAAACACTCAACGACCCTAATGAAAGGCTGGAAACTCCTCTGGCATGGTTGGTTTGGAGGAGTTGAATATAGGGTGAGGTTTTCCTTTGGGTTTTTTGGCTGTGAATCACGCTATGGAAGTTGATGGCACCTGCCAAATTCTGGGGCAATGCCCCTGGGGCTGCAGGATGGCTCCTCCTTTCAGGCCTGATGCTTGAAGACTCGAGGGAATTATATAGGACTAAATAGCTGGCCGTGGCCTCACGGTCTGCAAATCGTTATTTCAGATGGAGAGAGCAGGGTGGATTTTCTTCATCCAAGTGGTAAAACAGCTCAGGAAAGGTTCAACTCTCCCGAACGGGTTTTCCCAGTTACAACCATTATCACTGAGCTGCCCTGTCCATGCTTCCACTGTACCCTTGGGTGGGGAGGCACCCATTGTTTGGACCCTGCTCCTTTAAACTAAGAAGCTTGCTTGTTACTTGCTGATAGGATGAGGAGTAATAGTTTTAAACTGGAAGAGGATGGATTTAGATTAGATACCAGAAAGAAATTCTTTGCTGTGAGGGTGGTGAGAGCCTGGCCCAGGTTGCCCAGAGAAGCTGTGGCTGCCCCATCCCTGGAGGGGTTCAAGGCCAGGCTGGATGGGGCTTGGAGCAACCTGGGCTGGTGGGAGGTGTCCCTGCCCAGGGCAGAGGGATTGGAACTGGATGATCTTTAAGGTCCCTTCCAACTCTAACCATTCTATGAATGTTGTTCTGAGCAGGTATCACTGTCCAGTTCTGGGGTACCCAGCTCAAGAAGGACAGGGAAGAGGGGACAGCAGAGGGCTACAAAGATGATGAGGGTCCTGGAGCATCTCTCTTATGAGGAAAGGCTGAGGGACTTGGGGCTTTTTAGTCTGGAGAAGAGAAGGCTGAGGGGGAATCTGACCAACGCCTATATATACCTCAAGGGTGGGTGTCAGTCTTTTTCCTGTGGTGCCCAGGGACAGGACAAGGGGAAATGGGCACAAACTTGAACATAAGAAGTTCCATCTAAACATGAGGAGGAACTTCTTCACTTTGAGGGTGGCAGAGCCCTGGAAGAGGCTGCCCAGAGAGGTGGTGGAGTCTCCTTCTCTGGAGACATTCCAAACCCACCTGGACACATTCCTGTGGGACCTGCTCTGGGTGGACCTGCTTTGGCAGGGGGTAGACTGGATCACCTAGAGAGGTCCTTTCCAACCCCATATGATTCAGTGATTCTGTGATTACAGCCTGGGTCCTTGGTCCCTCTGGCAGGTGTTTGCAGTGCAGTGCTATTCAGAGCAGCGAAGCCCTTCAAGGGAAGAAAATCAAATTTGCCTGCAGGAGCTGGCAGCAGGAGCGTGGATCGCCAGAAGGCACTTGATAAGCACAGGAGGTTTCTGAGATGCTGTGAAGGGGCATGCAAGTTAGAGGCTGGTGCTGCCAAAGGGGCTGGAAAAATACTCAACGTACGTGATGCAGCTGTTGGGGCAGAGGTGGCTGGGACTTGTCTCTGATCTGTACAAGTAGCTGTTGGCAAGTAGACGCTAAATTTGGTGGTCAATACCTGTTTCTCCCTCAATCAGGGCTTCAGGAGAAAGAGAAGCTTTGAAAGTCTTTACTTTGAGCAATTGAAAGAAAAAGCCTAAAACTGTGACTTATTGGATCACTTTTCTCTTCATGGATTTCCACTTTTAGAACAGTCTGTGAAACCTCAGTGATTGCTTTCTTTTTGCCTTCAAACAACCCGGCAGCTGGGATTTAGCATAGAGGGTTTTTTTTTTTCAGCTTGGATTTTAAAAGTTTATTTGTTTTTTACGTATGATTAAGGGAGGTTTTTTTTGAGTGTGGGCTGGTCTAGACGCCAGGCAAGGGATGCACGGGCTCAGCCACTGCTTCCAGCTCTGGTCCACCTTGCAGAAAGAGCTGGATGCAGCCAAGCTACCACAGGTCACCTTGGGCCATAGGGAATGTCCCAGGCTGATGTATGCTATGGGCTGGGGGTCTTGTTGGGGTGACTGACACCATGACTTAGCTCTTGGAAAGTCTACTGTTGAATGTGGAAGCACGGTGGGGTGAAGGACCAGGAACACGAGGTCTTCCACTCAGTATCTCTTAAAGTTGGGTCATCTGGCTGGTCTTCTGCCCGTCCCTAAAGTGAATATAACACTATAGAGAAATGACAGCTTATAAAAGTGAGTGGTGGAGGAAAGTTGAGCCCTGCTGGAATCCCTGGGACAGTCCTGCCTGCTGTTGTCCATCTGCCTCACCCCGTGTAGCTTCAGGTCTGCAACACGAGGGTTTTGCAAGCATCGCTGCTTCCCTCTGCACCTTTTGCTTCTCTATCTTCTTAACAGGGTGACAAAGAACATGGAAAAACCTGTTTTTTTTGGTCCAAAACATAAAAATGGTCTTGTTCTTAAGTAAAGACTTAACTAGGGTGTTGTTTTGCCCCTCGCCCTCTGCCAAAAATGCAGCGATCTCTGGAGCAAAGCTTGGGGGCAGCAAGTGAGATGACTGCCTTGGAGCAACACCCTGTGGAAGGCTGAAACTGTTCTGGTGGGAGGATTTGTGATTTCAGACATGTCACACGTACTGTGTAGGCTACGATTTGTGGTACGCAGGCAAGGACGAGTTTGGGCTTGTTGCTAGCCCGAGGGATTCCATCAGTCTTGGAAATAGCCCTTCACTACATCCTTCCTCACCCCATTTTCTCTTGCTGCTGTGATGAAATTCCTGCAGCAAGTGCTCCCTGGAGTTTTGAGACAAAATGCACCTGGGCAGGGAGGATGCTGAATAAGGAGCCCCATGGATGCTTGCAAGGTGTTGTGGAAGCTACCAGGAGCTGTTTTGCATAAAGTCAATTAATTCTGGTACCCGACACTGTCCTTGTTCTCTCTGTGACAACTTCTGAGCCAGTTGTTTTGTGGTTTTTAAGGAAACTCAGGCAGGCTGAATGCTGTGCATTTGCATCAGGGTATGTTTTTTCTGCAGGTGCTTCCACAGAGCCTTGGAAAGCTCTTTCTGGAGGTAGGTTGCATTCCATCAAGACGTAAAGGCGTTCCCACCTGACCGCCGTGACCATTTCCACCGTGTGTACAGCCAGTTGCCAACCCTCAGAGCAACAGTTGTAGAAGCAGTTAGCAAGAAATCCTTTGTCTGAAATATGTTTTTAATAAACCATTCACTGAATATATTCAAATAACAAATAAATTCCCGCAAACCCCAGTCTATTTGCAGACAACTAGCAAATGAGAAAGGCTAAATTAATTGAATGCTTTAGTCACTAGGGATAATGGTCCAGCTGTAACAGAGCTCTCCAGATGTTTGTTTGCAGAAGAGTATGCTTTCATAGGAAAGGAAAAACACTCGTGGGTATATTAACTCAGAAACAAGTTTACAGCTGTGTGCTTGTGCTCTCTGTCTTGCACTCCCACCAGCGACTGCAGAGCTCCGTTCCAAGGTTTCCTCTTGCAATAAACAGCCTCTTTATTTCTCGCTCATTGTCCTCCTGGCCACATTTAGACATCTGTGACGTGCAAAGTGAGGTAATGGCCCTGTGAAAGCCTCCCAGGCTTCAACAAACATCACCCTTGCTGTGCTCCGGGGTGTACCACGTGCTGCAAGTACAGCTGGACCGGTGCTGCTCCCAACTTAGGCTGTTGTGGCTTGATTTTTCCCTTTTATTTGGGTAAGTTTGCTGCACTGGACCATCGATTGGTTGAACAATGTGCTGTGTGTTGTGTTCAGGCGGCTAGGAGCTTGCAGGGATGAGTGGAAGAGCTCTGGGGGATGGAAAAGGGGAATGCTCCTGGTTTAATTTCATCTAAAGACTGGAAGAGCTAATATTGAAGGAGCTTTATCAGCGCTTTGGAGTCATCAGTCCAATGCACTCCATCCATTTCCCTTAGTCTTATTTTGTTTCTGTTGTTGAACAGCCCAAGCTGGTTTTGAAGCCTCGTAGCTGAAGTGCCCCATTACTCATAGGCGAAAGGACAATAGAACATGGGGCCGCTCTTAAATGTCTCTCCACGTCGGCGTCATTAATAACCGTAATGCTGGCATCACTTGCTCCTAAATAGCCTCATTTATCAACAAGCAATTTACTACGGTGCTGTGGCGGGGACGCAGATAAGCTGGTGCCTCAGATACCCAGGCACCACCTGCCAAGTCTCTCCCCACCTTTTCGTTGGCACTTGAGAAAGAGGAAGAGAAAGGGAGGGAGGTATGGTAGGAAATTCAAGGCAGGGTTGGATGGGGCTTTGAGCAACCTGGTCTGGTGGGAGGTGTCCCTGCCCAGGGCAGGCGGGTTGGAACTGGATGGTCTTTAAGGTCCCTTCCAACTCTAACCATTCTATGATTCTACTCTATGATTAAATGCTCCATCCAAGATGTGGCAGTTGTTGCCAGCCCCAAGGAGTTGGGTTGTGCTTGGAAGAAGGCAGCTTCAAGTTCAGGACCATTGGATGAAGGGGTTGATGAGTTGCACGCGTTGTATTTCCCTAGGCTGTCACCTTTGTAAAGAATCTTCCAAGCATCTGGTTGTTTCTCTTCGTTCCCTGAAAGATTTTGGTAGCTTCTCAAGAGTAAGAGGAGTAGGAAATGTAACCTTTCCAGAACTGACTGTTTTGGGCTTCATATAGAGAGGTTGGTGCTGGTCTCTTCTCACAGGTAATTAATGACAGAACAAGAGGGAATGGCTTCAAGCTCCAACAGGGTAGGTTTAGACTGAACATTAGGAAAGAATTTTTCACAGAAAGAGTGGTCGGGCATTGGAATAGGCTGCCCAGGGAGGGGGTTGAGTCACCATCCCTGGATGTGTTTAAGAGCCATTTAGATGTGGTGTTGGGGGACATGGTGTAGGGGAGAACTTCGTAGAGTAGGGTTGATGGTTGGACTCGATGATCCCAAAGGTTTCTTCCAACCTAGACAATTCTATGATTCTATTTGTGGCCCATTTCTGTAAGCCTGGCTTTTACCGCAGCCATATTTTGGAGATCAAGAAGTGCTAACTCAACTCCAGGGAGATAAATCAAGCAGAGATTTCATTGCGTCTTCATTATAACGAGGCAGAATTCATCACCTGGCGCGTGTTTTGAAACCTCGGAGAGTTACGGTGGCAGTCCAAGGCCAGTTTCCTTACGGATCTGAAGTCTGCAGACAAAAATCTGATTCCTGGTGCCGTTTCCTTCTGGCTTTGGGCCTTTTGACGCACGTAGCAAAGCACGCTCGTGCTGGAGCAAAATACCCTGCAATATTTGGGCTGAGGATGGCTATATTTATTTGTTCCCCTCAACCATTCAGAGAGCGGAGCAGCTGGGCCACAGGCAAGCTGTAGCACTGAAGGTTTTGTATTCCCCGCGAGGCTGAGAGCCTCGGGGATGTTTCAGCTTTTTGTAAAGCACAGATGAGATTTCAAACAAGACGTGAATGAATCTCGTTGCTTGAACTTCACTCGTGCAAGTAAAATTTGCTGATGGCTTTTTTTTCTTTTTTTTTTTTTAATTTTTCTTTTCATATTGATCAGCTCCTCATCTTGACGGGGTTGCGGGTGGAGGAAGGGGCTCCTGTCAGGCAGCGCGATTTTGGAGGTGGCATTTTATGCTCTGGCTCGTCCCTGTTACTGGGGCACAGCTGGTGCTGCACCCCTGGAGCACTGATATTCGCCTGACTTCTCCGTTAGCATCGCTGGTGTCATTGCCTTACTCTCCTGGGGGGTGTCTTGTCTTACACCCTGTGGGTATCTTGCAACCAGGACAGTCCTGGGACCTAGTCCATAGGCAGCGCGATCTAACGAGCTTTATCTCTGACCTCATATTAATTGCAGAACAGCAGCTCTCTTCTAATTAACACAAAGCTATGTTACCTTGCCTGGGTAAGATGCAAACTCCTCTGTGTGTCACCTTACTCGTAAATCATTTATTTACACCAAATAGTAAAGCACCTCATTGACTATGCTTATGAGGTCCTGCTTTTCTTCCGTTTGCCCTGGTGCATCTCTAGAAGGTTTGTTATGGCCAAAGAGAAGCCACAAACTCAAGGATGCTGGGTCAGCTGCATCTTTTAACCTCCTCTGCCCTCCTGCTTTCTGCAGCAAGTGGGAGATGGCAGGGGGCATATACCCCAGTTTTTTCCAAGTTGAGGAGAGGTGATTCCTATCTGAATCATCTCAGTGGAGCTCCTGTTAGTTCATAGCATCCACTAAATAGAAAGTAATCCCTGGAGCTAGGATTTGGTTTCAGAGGTGGCATTTTATGCTCATCCCTGTTACTGGAGCCTAGTTCCAGCCATCAGGCTGGTTGGTCCCCTCTGGCCATACGGTAGCTCTCAGTCTTCTACCTGCTCCCCTTTCTGGTAGGGAAGGTGACATCTTTTATGCCTTGGTGGCATTATCCCCTAGGCTATGATGAAGATTAGCCTAGTGAGGGTCCTGTCTTTCCTAGAGAGAGTCCATGGTTTGCTTCAGCTGGTTACCCTGTCTTTGTGGCCCACTGAAAGATACCTCTGAAAATATGGGTGTTCAGCATCCCTGCTGCTACTTGGTTGTAGCTGGCAAGACACCTCTGGCTAATCAAAAAGGGCAGCAGCAACAGGTCACCTACTGAAATGGTTTCATCTGACCTGTGGAGCTCTTTGCACGGTGTCGTAGTTTCTCTGGCAGGATCAGGAGTTTCTTGTTATCTCTGCTCTTGCCAGCTGGCAGTCAAAATGCAAGCTTGCCTGGCTTTGTTTAGAAAATTAATCCTCTGCCTTTCAGCTCCCGAAATGGGACTGACCCCAGCACCGTGGTGCGGCAGAGTTAGTCTCTGTGCTTGTTTGTACAACTTGTTTGGTCAGTTGGCATAATGTCTTGTTTCTGGAAACACCGTGACTCTGCACTAACATCAGTCACTACAGAAAGCCCTGACCTCAAAATCCGTGGTGATTTAGAGTTCTCCCCTAAGCAACAGCTTGGAGTGATTGCTTGGGAGGAATCTATCTCTGCATGTAATCAGTAAAACTCCTGGGAGGAAGGTCTCCTCACCGTGTCCATGAAGACCCTTAGCTGTCCCAGGAGAGGTGAGATGTTCAGTTCCCTGCCTGTGCTGGTTGGTTAGTTCACGTTGGTGGGATAGCTGACAATCAACCTTCTTGCTCTCTCCAACTCCCTGACAGGAGGGTGTAGCCAGGGGGGTCGGTCTCTTCTCCCAAGGAACAGGCGATGGGACAAGAGGAAATGGCCTCAAGATGCACCAGGGGAGGTTCAGGTTGGAGAGTAGGAAAAATGTTGACCCAGAAAGGGTTATGAAGCCTTGGAATGGGCTGCCCAGGGAAGGGCTTGAGGCACCATCCCTGGAGATATTTGAAAGCTGGGTTGACATAGTGCTTAGAGACATGGTTTAGTGATATTTTTTTATCAGAGTGAGGTTAATGGTTGGACTAGATGATCTGGAAGGTCCCTTCCAACCTAGACAATTCTATGATTCTGTAATCACACCTTTTAAAGAAAAGGGTGACCTTAAGGAGGTGCACTCAGCTGTCTTTAGTTCAGCTGTTACTTTCATGAAACTTGTAGGAACCCTATGGTTTCTTTTGTGCTGCAAATCCTTCTGTGTTGGGCTGCAACATGCCAGGGAGGTTCCTGATGTGTTGGGCAGAGGATGGTCATTGCCATTGCTGGAAGTGCCTGTTGGAAATGTACTCTTGTAGGCTCTGGTCAGTGAATTAGCTGGGCATCTCCCCTATATGCATACCCATTTTTCAGAGAACTGTGGTCTTCTAAAAGCTGGCCATCAAGGCAAGCGTTGGTGGGTTGGAAAAATAGCATTTGGGGAAGGAGGTCCTGCAGCCAGCATGAGATGTGAGATTCCTACAGATGGATGGATGTGTGTGCATCATGGTCCTTCTGATAAGGTGGAGAAGTGTGAGTGTAAAGGCAGGTTTACTGGTGAACGCCTCTCCCCAGCACCGAGTAGGTTCAGTTAAATATTTCACCAGTGACTAGGTGTCCTGAGTCCCCTCTGGTGGTCTTCACCTCTTTCTTGGAACTTGCCCAGTGTCCAGGCACTGGTGGGAAAGCAGGGTAAGGTGAAGGTCTCGCCATCCCTAATGATCTTGGTTTTCTGCCTGTTACTGAGGTGCAATATTCATGCAGAGAACTGGGTGGTATTTCCTTCCATGCCGGTACCTGTCACAGAGCTTCCTTTAACCAACGAGTGTTTAATTAGTTTAAAAATGATTTTTTTTTTTTTTTTTTTTTTTTTTGAGGGAGCTGGAGAGGTCGGGAGAAGGTGGAAAGGAACAAAGGGAAATATTCCTTACTTTTTCTGGGCTGTTTCTTATTTCAAAAATTAATTAGAAAAGGATATTCTATGGATTTAGGGTTTAAACTTCGTGCAAGGCATGTTAATCAAGACAATATTAGCTAGATTTTCCTTGAGGAGTGAGTGTAGAGGAGGTTGTACGGAGTATTGGGAGTGTTTCGGAGCCAGGCACGAGGCAGCATGGAGCAGAGCTTGTGGAGGTATTTAGCAGCACGACCATGCAGAGGGAAGGGGTTTGCCCTCACTGGTAGATAACACCCTCCTCCCTGCTCCTCAGAGTTGCCAAAATTGGGGTTTGGATCTCATCAGGGCTATTCCATGATGAGTTTTGTAGCATCTTCTCCATGCCTGTTTTAAAAGCCCCTGGGAGATGTTGGGGGTTTCTGCCATTATTTAAGGAGATTTCACCAAAGGAGATTTCACCACTGGGAAGTTTCTGCTAACCCCAGGTTTATGTTTTCCTTTGGTTTTTGAGTTTATCCCGCCTCCTCCCACCCCTATACGTGTGTCTCATGAATAGCTGTTAGTCACGCGAGGGCAGCCCTAAGGAGCATCTAATATTTAGGGGGGTTTCAAGAATTCCCTTCCCCAGCCTCCTAGGCCAAGCTGTGCAGGTATGGAAGAAGATCTCCACTTGATTTCCATTTGGCAGTGCTCAGAAATGAAGGCAATAGTCCTGCCGTGGTTGAATTGGAAACGGTTCTTCCCTGCTTTGTACCATCTCGTGCACGCTCCTGAGAATTGCCCCAGTCTTGAGGAAATCTCAGGCTCCGTAAGGCATTGCACCCAGGACTTTCCTGGGCATCTTGTGCACTCCTGTCTTCAATTTACAGCTCTGCTCTAAAATACCAAGTTAATCTCATGTGATTTCCTCCCCGCCCTCCTCCTTTATAAACCCACAGAGCTCAGTGCTTGTATTTCTCTTGTTGTTTGTTCTCCTTTTTGTATTTCTTCTGTGAGTTTACCAAGCATGGGCTTTTTCCACTCTAGAAAGCCTAAATGCTTTAATTTCGCAATTCCCCGCTGCTCCTCTTGTTCTCTGACCCTTCTCAGACAAAGGTGTTAAGTGAAGCACCAGTTAATTTCCTTTTAAAATTAGTTTAAAACATAAGGGCCTCGAATGGTGGACTCCCCTGATGCTGCCATCCTTGTGATGGGGATGTTTTCCTTCCTCTGCTTGGGAACAGCATCACACCCCAACTGGAACCGTCTCTCCTCCTTCCTCTTCTGTTGTGGGGATGAAGAGAGAAGGACAGATATCAATAAAAGTGAATGAGACTTTTTGACAGAGCAGTTTCTGCAGGGAACTTTTTTTTTTTTTTTTTTATGGCGCAAACAATGGATGGAGCGGAATTTGCATAAATCTCATTAGAAAAAAGTACAAGTTTCATAAATCTTGTGATAAATTAATGTGATATCATTCCAAATGTGATGTATTAATTTTAGGATGAAATGAATGGGTCTGTGATCATTGTTGGTAATTACGAGGCTTCCAGGCAGTGTGGAGAGGAAATTATTTTTAAGAGGGTTTTTTAAGTGCGGGAACCCTTTTCATACTGGTAATATCTTAACAGACCCAAGACTCCTTCTTTTACAAGTGTGCTTTTTCTTATTCCACTCTTTTACCTTCTTGAGTTTTGGTAGTTTTTTTTTCTTTTTTTGTTTGGTTTGGGGTTTTTTTGATGCAATTGTATTTACGTCCCTCTCTCACCCTGATACAGCCCGCTCCTTTCCAAACAAAAAAGAAACAAAAGTCCTTGCAGCTTTAGCAAACTATGCATGTTCTTCCTTGACCTGGGGACAAGGGCTGTGGGTTTCCTAGGTAGCCAGAGGGCAGGAATTACCATATCCTGGCCCGAGCAGGCAGGGAGAAAGGAGAGGCAGGTACCCCCTGATGATGATGGGGATGAGGGATGAGCAATTTTTTTAGTCCCCTTTTTCAGGCAGTTCTGGAGATGCCACCGTGGTATTAAGGTGTATGGGTGATCTCAGCCAGCCTGGTTGGAGAGTTTTGGTTAATAAACTGCTAATAATTACTATTCTATATCATATATATTAATAATAAATAATAATAAATGGGTGCCAGCAAAGGAAGCAAGGGCTGTGACTTCCGTCCGCTGGGAAGACTTGGCAGTGGCATGAAGACATATGTTTTAAACTGGTTTCAGAAAACTTGCTTGGTATCTGTGGCTCTGTAAGACCTGTTTGAAGGTTGATGGAGGGGAAATTGCTCTGTCTTAACTGTGTTGACATAGGTGTTGACTTCAATTGGAAGCGTGTCACTTCTGTACCCACATGCGTGCCAGCAAGCCCAGTGGCTACATGCACAGCATCTACTGGAAAAGCCTCAGATATTCTCTTTATTTTACTGATAATGTCAAGGAAGCTCAATATACCCTTGGGTTTTGTAGTTTTCCCCTCTTATTTTCCTTGTAAATTTAACCAAATTGTTCAGTAAATACTGATGTAAAGCAAAAAAGGTCCTCTGTTATGGCTGCTCTTGGTGGGAACTCTTGGCTCTTCTTTACCTCCTGCTGTGCTCTTCCCTTTAAACAGCCTGAAACACCCTCCTGCAGGTCTCTGCAAGAGCTGGGGTGAAATGAGACAGGCAATGGCTCTTTCTGAGCTTTACCATCGTCTGTCAGGTGGTCTTATGGATTCCATCTCGCCACTGACTCCCCACTTAAAATAACTAAATGCAGCGGAGAAATTACAGGCTCTGTCTCCTGCTCTGGCTTCGAGCATCTGAACAGCTAGGGAAAAAAACCTCTCTGCTGTGTCTTTCACTTCCCAGCGTGATAAACTCGCTCAGAAATGGCTTTGACTGCACAGATTTGTTTTCCCTCTTCTCTGTCACCTCCGTGTTTGGCTCCTTTCCCTCCTGTACGTGATGGGTGATGGCAGTAGCATGTGTGGTTACAACACTACCTTGTCCTGGGCTTTTCTCCCCGTAATTGGTGAAGATCTCCTGCTTTTCTGGTAGTAGAAACGGTTATTTTCTAATTTATTTATTATGAGACCCTTTTTTAATAGGTGCTGGTGTCTCCTTGCCCTTTTTCCTCTCGCTCTGCAGCACCTTAATGGGAGTGGAGGCAGCCTTGGTGGTGGGGTAAGCTGATGCTTCCCATTAGCACCTGGAAAGAGAAGCGTGTAACGTTGAGCTCAACTTGAATTGTAGGAGTGGAAAGTTTTTTTGCTGACTTGTTCTGGAAAGTTTTGGCTCAAGTGGTTGAGCCCTTTCTGTGCAGGAGGCCAGAGAGTATCTGTTGAGGTTGTGCTTACGAAACGAGCTGGCAGCTGCCTGCTTTGGGAGAATGGCTTGGAGATGGATGAGTGGGTTGCCCTTGTACCTCTGGTGCGCTTTTAGGTGTCCCTGAGCGTGTCTGAATGATGTTGGGCAGGCTTTAATCTCAGCATGCTTACACACTGTGAGTTTTGCTGTTATGGTTCACCCAAGACGTGCTCCAGCTGTGAGGAGCAAGATCTTCCCAGCAATAGCAGTTTGGAGCATGTGGTGGTTAATTTTTGGAAGCCCACATCTTCTGCATGAGGGCCACGAAGATGATCAGATGATTAGAACACCTTTCCTGTGAAGAAAAGCTGAGAGAGTTGGGGTTGTGCAGCCTGGAGAAGAGAAGGCTCCGGGGAGACCTTATCACAGCCTTCCAGTATCTAAAGGGGGCTACAGGAGAGCTGAAGAGGTATTTTTCACAAGGGCATGTCGTGATATGATGAGGGGTAACGGCTTCAAACTGGAACAGGATAGATTGAGATGAGATATTTGGAAGAAATTCTTTGTTGTGAGGGTGGTGAGAGCCTGGCCCAGGTTGCCCAGAGAAGCTGTGGCTGCCCCATCCCTGGAGGGGTTCAAGGCCAGGTTGGATGGGGCTTGGAGCAACCTGGTCTGGTGGGAGTTGTCCCTGCCCAGGGCAGGGGGTTGGAACTGGATGATCTTTGGGTCCCTTCCAAACTAAACCATCTCTGATTCTATATAATCCATGGCCCTCAGTGGCATGGACAAAGAATGTGCTCCAGGAGGCTGTGGGTGACTGGGAGGAAGGCAGGAATGGAGAGACCTTGGTGGTCTCCTGTGCATCCTCTGTCCCCAGCTTGTTGTTGCTCATCGGTTCTGGGAAAGCCATGAAACCTCATCCCAAACACGGGAGCAGCTCCCACTTGCTGTGGTGGCCTCCTGCTTGAAGCTAGATTCTGCCTTCCGTTCCTTGCTAGAGGGTCACTATCCTCTCCCTCACATTGTTTAGAGATTGCTCAGCAGCACAGAAATATTGGCATTTCATCTTTTCTTTTAAAAAAAATCTTTGGGAAAACGTCATGGAAGGGCCTTTTTTTCTTCGTTTATTTTTTTATGAAAGGTGAAAGAGAAAATGAATTACAGGCAAAGAAAAAGGAGCAGGCGACAAATGAGAAGAACAGGGCTTGAATTTCAAGATCAGATCCATCAAATCCTGACACAAAGCACATCAGAGGCCAGCCTGCCGTGATGAACTGGGCTAATTGGAGCTGCCTGTGCTGGGATGAGTGGGGCAGGAAGGCAGGGTTGCTGGCTAGCAGCTAACACAAGGAGAAACAAATGGGATGTGATTTGTTCCATCTCCTTTCCAAGGAAGGAAGGAGAGAGAGAGCCAAGGAAAGATGGTGACAACTACTTTGGAGCAAAATTGTGGTGGTTGCCTTCATGTAAGGGGACTCCTGGCTGCAGGGTGTGGATGCTGAAAGGATTTATATGTAAATAAATACTGGGCTGGTTTGAGGAGTTGAATAGCAATGGAGGGCTCTCTGTGCCAGCTTGTGACCTTGGTTGAGGACCATAGGCACTGCTTGGGGCACAGGGGTTGTCTCCCTGTGCTGTGTCCCTCCCTCCCCAGCATGCCCGTTGTCTCTGATCTGTTTGCTGCTACTACTTAGAAATTTCTGGCTTTTTATTCTGCAAACCCCCTTGCCTGGATGCTGAAAGGATTTATATGTAAATAAATACTGGGCTGGTTTGAGGAGTTGAATAGCAATGGAGGGCTCTCTGTGCCAGCTTGTGACCTTGGTTGAGGACCATAGGCACTGCTTGGGGCACAGGGGTTGTCTCCCTGTGCTGTGTCCCTCCCTCCCCAGCATGCCCGTTGTCTCTGATCTGTTTGCTGCTACTACTTAGAAATTTCTGGCTTTTTATTCTGCAAACCCCCTTGCCTTTAAGCTGAGTGCCTGTGGAGCTGGCAGCCTTCAAACAGCTCTCGGTAGCCGTGGCAGAAGACAGGGAGCCAAGAAGCAAGGTGGTGACCATGCCCACAGATATGATCCAGAGCTCAGGAGGGGTGAGAAATGATGAGCCAAGGAGAAACAGGCACTGGCTTTTGAAAGCAGGGATTAAAATGCTTTTAGTATTAAAGTGTAGCTGATGTCTGATGTCTTGAGCCAGCAGTCAGTGGAGAGATTCCTGTTAACCCCACTAGGGTATGGATCAGACCTTTTTAGAGAGCGCCTTATTAAGCAACTAATTGGAAACCTGCCCCTTCTGTTGGATCCCAGTGCTCTCCATTCCACCCCAGCCCATCCCTTTGCAGAACCGAGTCAGCATCTTGCTCTTCTGGCAAGCTTCTTCATCCTCCAGCTCTTTCCCTGGTCATGGGGTTCTGCACACCCGAAACCCTCCAGGAGCTTTGAGTTTGTTGGTCTCTTTTCCCAAGTAATAGGCAATAGGACAAGAAGAAACAGCCTCAAGTTGCATCAGGGGAGGTTTAGGTTGGATATTAGGAAAAGTTATTGACCAAATGGGTTTTCAAACATTGGAACAGGCTGCCCAGGGAAGTGGTTGAGTTGGCATCCCTGGAGGTACTTAAAAGATGGGTATACGTGGTGCTGAGGGAAGTGGTTTAGTGAAGTACACCCTATAAAGCAGCCAAACCTAAAAAAAAAATTAATAAAATCCTTGCAGAAGAAAGCAAGAGGTAACAACAATAAAAAAAAGCTCCTGAGGTCAGTCAAAGTTCAAGACTTGGAATAAGTAGAAAATCTATGTTGTGTGAGAAAGAGGGAGAAGTAGCCGTGATTGAGAGAAAGGAGGCAAAAGGAGACAAGATAAATTGTGATTATCTGGTGGAATCAAGACACTTAACTGCCCTGTCTGATTCCTGAGGGGAAACAAATGGAGCCTATAACTTTGCACTGCAGAAGGATAATTTGTCCCTGTTTCTTCAGCCCGCGGCAGAGCCAGGTCGGCACTTGGGCTTGTGGCTGCTCAAGCAGCATCCTCAGAGGGGTTTCTGGCAGATGTGGTGCTCCCTGGGCTCTGCACGCCCCGTGGGAGTGGGACCTCTGCTTTTTGATGGTTTCCCAGTGATACAGACACTTATGCAAAGGTGCTAGGGCTGCTTTTGCAGTTCTTTGACAATTCCTGTGGTGCTTCCATGAAAGCCAGCGTGGAGTCCAGCCATGGAGCTGAGTGTCACTGGGTGGGGTGAAAGTCTCTTGGTCTGGTTTCATCCATGGCTGGTTCGACAGCACCTTCCCTGGGATCACCTTGGAAAATGAGATTTCTTGGGATCTGATGAACGGTGACCACAGCCCAGATATTCCAGCTGCGTGTGTTTGCCTTGTGCTACCCACAAAGTCTGCTCCTCCAACCCTGGTGGGGTCAACTGAGAGCAGGGGAGAAAAGTAGGATTAAATAAATAGGTGTTAAAGGAACCGGGTGGAAGGTAGCTCCCACAAACTTTTATCTTGGACCCCCCAACCTGGAGTCTGATCACAGAGGTTGAAGGAGCCCAACATGCTCTGCTGTGGTCATGTCCCACTCCATCCTGCGTGCCTGGCTTACGCTACCTGCTTAAATTTAGCTTGCAAAAATCAGAATAACAAACGGCAAAGCAGTTGTGAAGGCTCATTTCTTATTCCAGAGTTCGGTTTCTCATTATCTTATATTTAATTTGTTACTTTGATTTGTATTCTATGCTTTCTTTATTATTACTTTTTTCTATGATGAATTGGGAGGTGCTCTTAAGTTGGGATGGTGATTGCTGGCTGATGGACAGGTAAGGGAATGGGTAAAATAGCTGTTAGTGTTTGGTGCCTCACTGGTGAGGGTTTGTTTAAGAAGGTATTTTCCTGTGATACAGGAGAACAACATGCAGTTTAGAAAAAAAGAAAATTTGAAGAGGGTATAGGAGCTGAATGTTCCCTTCCCTCTTCTTTTGCTTGCTGAATCTGTCCTTGATTTTGATATGCCTGGACTGGAGAGAGGACAAGTCCAGCGTGCTTTTTCCCGGTTTCCCAAAATCCCAAGGTGCCTGTCTGCGGGTGGGATGATGCACTCTGCCCAGAAATGCCTTGCCACCTTCTCCAGGCTATCCTGAATTTAGGAAAGAAATTCCCTGGTGGTGGGAGGTAACTGTAAGGCAGAGAGGCAGAGAAGAGTTAAATGTTCGTTTGCTGGCTGATTTCTTTGTGCAAGTGGATTTGCAGCGTACACACCATGAATGCCACTATGATTAGAACTGGCTGGGACACGGTTTTCCTATTCAGCAGGATTTTGAAGATTGTTTCCCTTCCACTGTGAGTTACAACTGAGCCCGAGACCTTTTGGGGTTTGAAGTATTTGCAGTTCTGGAAGGAATTGCAGATACCCTGTTGATCTAGGGGTTTTGTATGAGATGTAAAGGGGGAAAGTCTCTTTCTCCCATTAAATTTGGCAGAATGGAGGCACGACCCTGGATTTGTCTTGTCCTAATTACTGGCTGTCACTGTCATGGGGATGGTCATAGTCTTGTCCATCTTCTGGGGCAAAGAAACCTTTGCTAAGCATGGATTCAGATGTCCTGCAAAATACAACCGAGCTAGCAAAGGTTTTTATATCAAGGTTCTGAGGTTTGAGAGTGCAGGGTCAATCCAGTGTTGGCTTCACTGAAGAGGTGGGAGCATTGCAGATGAACCAGCTGATCTCAGTGATTTGGGGGGACTCTTGCTTTTGGGTCTTTGTCCAAAATGTCTTTGATCACGAGCTGTCCCTCACCTGCAACTGTGTTGGTGGAAGGAATTTTTTTTCCAGTGGTAAACTGTACTTGTTCTTTTTTTTAAAAAAAACCCTGCTATTCCTTCTCCAAATAGAAAATTGTCTGGGTTTGGGCATTGAGTCTTGCTGTGTTTTCTTGCTCTGAAATAGTCATCATTTAAGCATTACATTTTGTCCTCATCATAGATGTGCTCAAGATGGCCTGAGTCATCTCGTTCTTTGTCATAGTTGAAGCAGTCCAAGATTTTAAAGTCCTTGTCAAGATTAAAGTGTCTTTGCTAGCTCTTGAGCATTTGTGGCTTCCTCTTGCACCTAGTCCTGAAGACCATGCAGCCAGCCAAGAAGCTTGCAGAATTGCAGCCGTGGCATAACAGGTTATACAGCCCTAAAGTCGCTCCTCCAAGTGCTCAGATTGTACTGTGACTCTGCCAGCCAGGGCATGGAAAGAGCTCCTTGTGTGCTTGGATCCCTGGTCCTGCCAGAATGGCTGTTTCCAGGATAGAATCACAAAGTTGTCTGGGTTGGAAGGGACCTTCAAAGTCATCTAGTCCAACCATCAACTTAACTCTGATAAAAAACCATCACTAAACCATGTCTCTAAGCACTATGTCAGCCTGGCTTTTAAATACCTCCAGGGATGGGGCCTCAACCCCTTCCCTGGGCAGCCCATTCCACGGCTTCATAACCTATCAGTGTAAAAATTACACATACTATCCCATCTGAACCTCCCCTGGAGCAACTTGAGGCCATTTCCTCTTGTCTTATGATTTGAGAGAAGTGACCTGTGATGTCCTCCTCTGCAGTGCTGGTCCCCCAGCCTTTTTCAAGGGCGTTTGGAGCAAGGTTGTGAGAACAGATTTTTACCAAACAAGCCCAGATTACCAATCATTTCACCTGGCTGCTTGGTCATCCCTGTTATTTGCTGTACTGTCGCCTGAGTTTGTACCGACAGCAGTTTTACATCGTGCTAGGATGTCCCTCAATTGCTGTCGGTGGCCTTGGGACCCGTCAGGCAGCTGGGTCTTCGCTCGAGTGCACTTCATCACTATCATACAGTGCTAAATTTTTAATCAGAAAGTCACGCAGTGCTAAGTCAAATGCCTTACAAAAGTCTATTATTTCTTCGCAGTTACCTTTATCTGCCAAAATTGTAATCTTATCAAAGTACAAAATCAGGTTTGTTTGACAAGGTCTATTTTCCATAAAATAATGTTGACTGGCATTAATTATGTTCCTATCGTTTAATTCTTTATTATTGGAATCTCATATCAGCTTTTTCCATTATTTCAGCTGTGATTGATGTCAGGCCAACTGGTTGGTAATTGCCTGGGTCGCTCCGCTCACCAAGCTGTGCCGCCACATTTGCCCTCAGGCCTGATAGAGCTTCCCTCATCTTCCCAAATGGATGAAATTTTGGCATCCGTTCTCCTTGACCAGATGTTTTGGGACTGTAGGGTGCTCTCATACCGCCGAAGATGGTTCATACAGAGCTTGTTCCCCTCCTCCATCCTTGGGGCCAGGTGACCAAGAGATCTCCCACCCTCATCTCCACCCACCAGTGTTTTTCGTCCTATTTTCTCCCCTGTTCTGCTGAGGGTGGCTGGGTGGGTGACAAGCAGCCAGCCATAGTTGATCTACCACACTAGACTTTGAACACCCTCAGAGGTGTCACAGAGAGGCCCAAAATGATCTGAGGAGGCTCTTATGGGGCTGAAATGGATCTCCAAGGGTGGTGGCTGTCCCTTGCTTTCAGACTAGTAGAAGCCATCCTACTCTGGGAGCAGGGTGGAGTTCACAAACAGGACACATGGCTCCCATGAAGCAACTTTGGAGGGTCCTGGTTACCTCTTGGGCATAGTCAGGAGGAGACATTTGTGACTGCATGCCCGTGAGAGATGGCCGAGTAAGGCTGTTGTTGGTCAGGGTATTCAAGATGCTGCAGAAGATGTTTTCAAAGATGATTTGGTAGAAGGTAGTGAAGGATTTGTCCTAGCATCTCACTCTCTCTGCCAAAAAGACCAACACTTGTGGCAGCTGCTGTGTTCAAAACAAAGCCCAGGTTTGTGTCTGCCTCCAGGCCCTACCAAACCCCTAAGCCTTGAGGTGCCCGTGGGCATCGTGTCCATGCTCTTGGCCTTGGGATGTTTTTTTCCTGGGACCTTTTCACACATGTTGTATCTTGTGGTGTTGCCCCTCAGTGGGGGAGAGCATGAAGGAGGCTGGTACGTGCTTACCCAGAAGAGGGGTGAGTTCCTCCACTGCCTCTACTGCTTGAGATTGCCATGTTTCTGCTGAGCTAACGTGACTTTCTCTTCTGATAAGGGCAAGGGAGGAGAGGAGCTGTGGGTACAATTGATCTGTGCTAGAGAGAACAGTAGGACAACTCAGCTTGGCTCCTGCTGCTGCTGTAAAAATGTTTGAAGCATTGTGGTACCATGGGAAAACAGTTTGGGGATGACTTAAGGGAGAAAAGCAGAAGACCTGAATATTTTTAGGATTTCCCCTATATCCTGTATTTCATTCATGATTTCTTTCCTCTCCATCTCTCCCAGGCTCCTCGGTGACTCAGCTGTTGGCCCGGGACCTGGACAATGACCCGCTGGTCTTCGGTGTGGTTGGGGAGGAGGCCAGCAGGTTCTTCGCGGTGGAGAGCATGACCGGCGTCGTCTGGCTCAGGCAGCCCTTGGACAGAGAGGTAATGCCTCTTTCTGCTGGGTGGAGGGTAAAAAACCATCTCTGCTCACATAAATGGTAACCCTCCACCTTCTGTGGCAGCTTGGGTGTTGCTCCCCTGAAGAGCTGGGAATCCTCCAGGCATCTGATGTGTCCCCATCGGAGTCTGTCCCCAGCTCAGTGGGGACACAGGGAATAAGCAGGGAACTCTGGTTCCATCTGGCTTGTTGGTTTTCCTGGATCCCAGAATAACATTTACAAGGTTAGAAGTAAAGAAAACAATAAATGAAACTGATCTACCAAAGATCAGGACGTTCATACATTCAGGGAAACTTGCAGGCTCCCTTTTTAAACCTATATTCCAACGAAGTTCTTTACTTGAAACTGATCTACCAAAGATCAGGACGTTCGTACATTCAGGGAAACTTCCCTCTTTAAACCTATATTCCAATGAAGTCCTTTACCTCACATCTCTTCATACGCTGCTTGTTCAATCTCATAATGGCTTTCCATCATCTTGTAGATTCGGGCTGCCGGATTTGGCAGGATTTGGCAGGATTTTTGCCTCGGAGCTGTTGCAGTGGTAGTTTTGGTGTGCAAAGCTGATATCCCACCCAGGTGCCTGGACCTTGCCGCGTTCCTGGAGTGAGGAGGAAGCGATAGCGCAGGTGCTCCGACGTGAGCACAGTAAAACTGAGAAAATACTGTGTTACTTGGGGAAACGTTCTTAATTTCCCCTGTGTTCCTGGTGCCCGTGTTTTGTATTTCCTTTGCCAGCGGCAGCGCCGTGAAGATAAAGCCCCATTAGCACACCTCAGGCACTGGTGGTCCCTCTCGGAGCCGGCCAGATGTGAGGATGGGGAGGAGCGGGGTGGGGGATGCTCCTCAGGCTGGGGGAGGGCAAACCCAATTTCACAGCGTTAAAGAGCGAAGCTCTGGAAAAATCAAACCGTTTTTCTTCACCCCTCTCCCCTCCACCTCCCTGTGCCAACAGCTGCCGGCGTGAGTCATAAATCTTCCCTTATTCAAATGCCTACAGCTTCCCAATACTTGTGATAACAGCCTTAAGCCAGGGAGGGTGATCAATAGATTTTTTTTTTTTTAGGTGTCTTTTGGTGGGAGGTGGGAAGGGAAGGAGCTGAGCAGAGCATGCACCAGGAGAGGAGCCTGCACCCATCAACTTATTTCAGGGGCTCAAAGTCAGCAGCGCATGGAAGAGGGTGAAGACAGACCTGTGCATGGCTTGGTATGGACACAGGAAAGGTGTAAATGGTGATTTATGGTGGAGGAGGGAGCAGGATGGCATGAGAGGGAAGGGATGGAGGTGGGCAGAAGATGCCGACCTGGCTGCATGCGATGAAAAAGTCAGGGGAGAGAAAGGCATCCAGCAAAAGTGGAGGGGAAAGAAAAGCAAGAGAGAAATTCTTGTGCAGCGGAGGAGAAAGAGAGAGACTCGAAAAGGGAGAGGCAGTCCTGGTAAGGTAAATGATGCAGGAAAAGGGAAAATAGATAAAAAGAGGAAGGAGTGAACGTATAGTGGCAAAACAGTTTTTGAAAGATTTTTCGCTCCCACAAAGATCAGAAGGAAAACAGGTTTTTAAAAAAAGACACACCCTGAGTCTAAAAAAGTATGTGCTAAAGTGAAGGGTAGAGACATAAATTAGCATGTGGCAGCTTTCTCTGATTATTTTATCAAGCTTTTAAAAGTGAATGCTCAACAGGTTGTTTCTCCTCTCTTGTTTTTACCTTGTTTTCCTACTGCTTTGTCCCTTGTGGTGGTACCAATGGGTAGGGGGGAGCGGGGGTGAAAGATGCTGATGCATCCATCGATATTTCAGCTCTTCCTTCTGCCTGCAAGCATTGCCCCGAGGCAGGAGCCTAGGAAAGGCTTTCTCAGGTTAAATTCCCCAGTTGTTTGGACTGGGGGGATTGGGAGGGGACAGATGTGGGGGCAGGAGGGGTGGACGCTCTACTGAGCTCTTCCCCAAAGCCTTCTCCAAGACAAACTGCTACCCTGGTGCAAGCAGAGCTCCCAATCTGGGTACCAGTGGCTGCTGCTGGTCCCTGAGCTGCTCTGATGAGGAATAAATCAACCAAATCTACAGCACAGAGAGCCATTTCAAGCTTCCTTTCCTGCTTTTCCTGCATGATTTTTTGGAAACATCAGGTTGCTGTGCTCTAGCGACTCGGGGTGGGAAGGGATACAGGAGAAAGGAAGGAATTGCTGGGACTAGAGGAACCAAAATGCAGATCATGCCCAGGTGCCAGATAGGTGTGGTCCATCCCTGCATGATTTCTTGGTAAAATGTGAGCAAAACGAGGGTTGGTGGAAAAGAAAGGTCAGGAAGAGAAGTTCTGCCTCCACTGGCAATATTTCCCTGCCCTGCCACTAAAATAATCCCCTCTTCCCTGCTTGTCCCTCACCCCAGCACCAGTGACTTCGGTATATTGTCATTTAAGACCAAGCTCTTAACTTCATTAGAGCAATTAAGGGGCAGAGAGGCCTGCATAGGTGTTTTTTTTTATTTTTATTTTTTTTGAATGGGTTTATGGCATTTCAGCAAGTTCTTACTACAGACCCTGGGCTTATCCCAGTGTTCACAGCTCTGTGACATTCCAAGAGCTGCTGCTGGGCAGGTACGTTTGGGGAATCAGCTGCAAGATTTAGGCGCCCTCGGTGAGACCATGTTGGGTTGTCATCTTGAACAAAAGCTAACGGCACAGCTTTTTTTTTTTTATTTCCTTTGGACTTTCCTCTCTTTTTGCATCATCCCTGTATCTTGCGGCGGGAGATGGTGCCGGGTTGTGGTAACACCGTGGGTGGAAAAGTGCTTTTCTCTGCTTTTCCACTTATTCCCTCTCGCTGCCTGCGGCGTTGGGGATGGGGAGGGTGTGCAAAGAGAGCTGGGGCTTGCTGGCACACCACAGAAGGTTAAACAGCGGGCTCCTCTTGTCTACTTTAGCCCAGTTAGCTGTTTAAAGCCCTCGATTATTAGTTAGGGAGTGGGTTCCTTAGTCCCCACGTCCTCCTGACCCACGGCCAGGCAGCTCCTCGCCGTGCCCGTGAAACACTCCGGAGCCCCGCTGGCACTGATATTTCTCTGCATTTTATACTCAACGCAGGTAATTGCACTCAAGCACTTCTCCTCTTCTTGAAGGTCCTGAAAGCATTTTGCATGTAATAATATTGGCTAACAGTCCCCAGCCTGCCATCTGCAGATAAACACTACAGTATCTTTAATTATATGTTTTTCTTCTCCTTCCCTTTCAGACCAAGTCAGAATTCACGGTTGAATTTTCCGTCAGTGACAGCCAAGGGGTAAGTGTGACTTCTCATTTCATGGTCTGCGGCACGGGCAGGGGAAGGGAGCGGGGAGGATGAGTGTGGGTTGCCAGGGGACCTTCTTCTGCCTTGTGCTGGTGGGGGTGGATCTGGGGAGCGGGACCACGGTCGTCGTTTGCCAAAAACCCAAGTCAGAAGAAGCGGCTGTAAGCTTGCTTTAGGTTTTAAATCCATGCGTGAAGCTGACACCCCTCTCCTGATGTCATCCTTGTGGCCACAGGTGATCAAAGGGACAGTCAACATCCAAGTGGGAGACGTGAATGACAACGCCCCCCAGTTCCACAACCAGCCCTACAGTGTCCGCATCCCAGAGGTAGGGATCATTGCCGCCGCCTCCCCAGGCAGCCTGCCTTCTGGCTCTTCCCTCAGTGGCCACACTTACTGCCTGGTTGCCACCACAGAGCTGGATGCCCGGCTAGCTGAGGGCCACCAAAAGTTACGGGACTGTCCTCCTACCCTCACTGTGCTCGGAGGGAGGATTAAACCTCTGGAGGTTGTTGTCTGAAAACAGGCAGAAGCAAAGTGAGGGCATTTTGGGTGTTGGGGGAAGGCAAGTGGAAGAGAAGGTTTGGAGATGGGAGCCTTTGCAGGCTTGGTGACCTCTTTCCCATCACAAATGTAAAGTTTGAAAATGGCTGTAAATGAGAATCTGTTTCTTTTTCTCTTCCTTTGAGCCGGGGGGGATGCACAGCTCTTGTCACAGGGGTGACCTAAGGTGGGACTAAATATTTCTCCAAATGCCTGATTTCTGGCAGAGTCCTGCCTAAAGGCTTCTGCCCTTGCTTGCTCATGGCTTCCTTTAACACCTCCATAGCAGGACTTGTCCTGTGATGTTTTAGGAATAAAGTAGGTAGGTAGGGACCACAGAAGATCATCTGGCCCAGGCTCCCACTAAAGCAGAGGGAATTTTTGTGTTCGATCAGGTTGCTCAGGGCTTTACCCAGCCAATTGTTGACTATCTCCACAGATGGAGTTTCCACAACCTCTCTCTCTGTGCTGACCACTGCAGAGGAGGTGACACCTAGTCAGACCGTCGGGGAGAACTTTTGCACCTAGAGCTCAGCTTAGCAGAAAAAGGCTGAGAACTTACAGATCTGATGGGTGTTTAGATGAGGAGCAAAAGGTTGTTGCTGGCGTTAGGAGGACAAGGTCGGAGTATTATATTTGAAACAGGGAATTAGTAGGGCGTTTCACCTTCTCCAGTGGAGGAAACCTCTCCCTCTTGCACCCATTTTTCCCAGAGCATGCCTCAGGGTGTATATGAGGCCAAGTGTGCATCTCTGTGTGTGAAATCAAGCAGCCTTCAGCAACGGAGAGGTGCAAACGATTGTATTACAACAGTTTATTTAATATGCTGACTGCTGGTGCCCTGCCGGGCCGGGCTTTGATCTTTCCCTGTCCCTCTGCTGCGAGGATGAGGTTTCTTCATTAGGTTGCTTGTGATCTATGAGCCGGGGAGTTTCAGTCTCATCCTTGCGCCAAGTCATCTGAAACCTCCCTTTGAGAATGACACCGGGTCAGAGTCATTTCTTCTCCTCTTTAAAGCACGAACGGTGCAGAAATGAGTTGGCAAAAGCTCCGTGAGCAGCTCCTTGCTCTCGCTTTTCTCCTCGGGCTTCTGGAACCTGATGGGTGGCCACCTCTCTGCTGAGGTCCTCAAAGCCAAAGGACATGTCAGTAGGGCTGAAGGAGAATAGTCTCTTTTCCCCTGCCCTCAGATTTACCTCTGGTTTTGCTATTTACAGCACCTGGTAGAGAGAAATCCATTCTCCATGGGGAGAGAGAGGTGGAGGGGTTTCTGTGTCTCCCCTGGGAACTGGTGCTATGTTGAGCCCTAGTGTTTCCATACCTGGAGCAGCAGTTCCATTCCTCCTCTTGTTCTCCACTTCTGCTCGAGGAGCTGATATCACAAATCTCTTAAGCCTCCCACATTTCTGATCTTAACCTGTGTCATGCCTGGGCAGCCAGGAGGGCAAAGGTCCAGCGCTGGCTTGGAAAATGAGGGCTGGCTGAGGAAAGGGCACTGCAGGAAAGGTGATCTGGGCAAAAAAATAAAGAAATAAAAGAAGAGGGAGGAGGCTGAACCCCAGAGCCTGCCTCTTGCACGTCACGTTGCTTTTCCTGCGAGCTGTGCTTTTGCTGGGAGGGATTTCCAGGACTGTCTAATTGTTTGGGGTACAGCGAGCACGGTGCTCCCCCCAGTGCACCCTGTGCTCTGCCATTTGGCTTCCAGAGCTGTGCTTTTCTGGAGGGTGGCCTAATCTAATTAATCAGGCATTATGTGCTGGTTTCTAGTTTCTACCCATGATCTTTAACCGAGGGCAGCCGATCAGAGGTAATGAGCCACAAACTTGTTGCTCAGCCAGTAGCCTGGAGGCACTTCTGGTCTTCTGCTGGAGAGACAGCATTTCCCTGTCAGATGCTGTGAAAGCAAGGGATGGTGTCCCACCACCTAAGGACGATCCTCATGGGACATACGAGCAGTCAATTTACTCTGTGTGTCCTGGCATGGCTTTTGAGGAATAGATGCCCTCTTGCTTTGAGAGCTTTGCTGGGCCACAAGTCGTCCCCGTTGTTTCTCCACGAGTATTCAGAGCTGGAGGTGAGGTGGCACGGAGATGGACCTTCAGAAGCTGAGGTCTCCTGAGCCGGGGGACACCTTGGATGCAGTTGAGGCTGGGGAGCCAGTCATGGTAGGGGGGTGACAGTGTCCCTGGGTCACCCCCACGCTCCAGACAGCTCAGACCAGGGTGAACAGCGAGGACATAGGTAGCAAAATAGGTCTCAAAGACCACCCAGCCCAAGCTGAAGGGCCTGTAGCTAATGAATAAACAGGGGCTGGAGCTTGGGGATGGAGAGCAGGCTAAGCAGAAGTGCTAGTGCGGCTTTGTAGAGGCTGGCTCTGTGCAGAATTGGCAGCTAATGAGGGTTTTTCTCTTTTTAATTTTGAGATAAATGGGTGTATCGATTTGCAGTTGTCCTAGCTAATGGAGCAGCAACAGCAAGGCTATTTAAACCTCACCGCTATTGTGTGGCACTAGGAAAGTCAAAAGAAGAGTGTGCATAAATAAATGGAACATGAAGTAAACTGACCTTTAAAAACAATACTGCCTCTAAACACCCTTCCTGGCGTTTTATACAGTCTGCTTGATTCCAGAAGGGGAATTCATTTGGGCACAGGCTCCGGAGGTGATTCCTCCAAGTTTAACTGTGGGCTCCTCCGGGGTGGCAGCGGTTCCCAACACCAAAAGTGGGGATGACTCCTGTGCTGGGCTGATGCCACTCTTCCTCTGAGTTTGTTGTGTCTTAATTGCATCCCTGGCACCCTCCTGGAGGAGCCGAGGGAGGGCCCACGTGTCGGGAGAGCAACGTGTCTCCGGAGTAATCATCCGTCCCGTCTGGGCAAGGGCACCCCGTGATTTGCTTGTCAAAAGGCAAAAAGAAAAGGGGGAATCCTGCTCGAATCGGCAACTTAATTCACCAAGCTGGCCTCGACAGAGCTCATTAAGTTCTCGTGTATTCATCGCAGGCTAATGGCTGTCATGCTGACTGCTGTTTGATTTGCTGTAATGGACTTTTATGGCTTTCCAGTTTGTGAGGACGCGTGTGTGTGCCCGTGTCTGTGCCCCGTGGTGCTGCTGTAGTACATTAGTTAGCCGCTCATGTGCTTGCTACTCTGACCTTCAGCGCTTGTTCTCCTCTTGGATGCGTCCCTTTGCACTTCGTGTTCTTTTTGACCCTCCTCATCCTCACCTACCCCCAGGGTACCACGTTTCTGAGCATCTCAGGGCTGGGCTTTTGAATCGGGAAAGATATATTGCTGTTGTGGCGGTGCCTCAGTTTCTGACAAGTCCAATCTGCTTTGTCTAATCTGTTTTTCCATTTGACTGGACCTTTAGGAAACTCAGTCTTGTCGGATTGTCAGGGTTCAATGGGTTTATGTGAAGCGAGCAAGTGAAGTGGAGCCGAGCCCCCACATTGGTTTTGTGGCACCTGGTGTGGTGTTGGGATTGGGGTGGACCCTTCCCAAAGGTGCCTGCTAGGCTTTCCTGTCCCAGCTTCCAAGCATGAGACCTTCTAGGGCACACAGCCCTCCATTTGCCTTTGGAGGGAACATCACAGAATCACAGACTGACATGGGGTTGGAAGGACCTCTGGAGATCATCCAGTCCAACCCCATGCCAAAGCAGGTCCACCAAGAGCAGGTTGCACAGGAATGTGTCCAGGTGGGGTTTGAATGTCTCTAGAGACAGACTCCACCACCTCCCTGGGCATCCTGTTCCAGGGCTCTGCCACCCTCAAAGTGAATAAGTCCCTCCTCATGTTGAGATGGAACTTCTTATGTTCAAGTTTGTACCCATTCCCTCTTGTCCTGTCCCTGGGCACCACTGAAAAAAGACTGGCCCCATCCTCCTGACACCCACCCTTGAAGTATTTATAGGCATTGGTCAGATCCCCCCTCAGTCTTCTCTTCTCCAGACTAAAAAGACCCAAGTCTCTCAGCCTTTCCTTGTAAGAGAGATGTTCTTGTCCCCCCATCATCTCTGTAGCCCTCTGCTGTCCCCTCTCCAGCAGTTCCCTGTCCTTCTGGAACTGGGGAGCCCAAAACTAGACACATCCTTTAAGCTTATGCTTCAAACAGCATGGCTCTGCAAATTGCTCTCCTTCATCTGCTTCTTCCAGGTGCTATGCCATCTACAGGACCACATCTTGGGTCCTGCAGAAGTTCCTCAAACACTGAGGCCATTGTGTGGAGTGGTAAGAACATCGAGTACCTTCTTGTAAAGAGCTCTTTTCCCCTGTAACTCCCCCCAACACCCTGAGCCTGCTGACCAAGTTCAAGTTCAAACCATCCGTGGTCTTCTCTTGGTCCTGGAGCATTGTCAGTCTTTCTGTGTTGGCAGAAAAGTCACTTAATTGCTGGTTTCTTTTCTGAACGTTCCCTCGGGAGTTTTCCAGTGGGGTTTTCTCTCCTTCGGTGTTCTCCCCACCTCTCTCCTGTTACAGTTAACACGCTGAGTGATTTATCAAGTAATATGTTTTATTGGGTTACATCATCCAGCAAAAAGCTGTCCTCAGGCAGGCTCAGGGCCAGAGACTGATGTTTAGCACCCCAGCCCTTCATGAGATGACAGTTGCACTATGAAAAACTATCTGTAACATGACAGGAAATATTAATTATAACGGGGCTCTGTTTTCAAAAGGCCCCCGCTGCATCTACAACCGCAACCCTCCGTGGTGGGGATGGGCTCATCTCATCTTGAGTTCAAGCGAGCACCAGTAAGAGGCAGGGCTGGGGGAAAGGAGTTTAAAAATAGAAAGGAAAGTTTCTGGGCAGCACACAGCATCGGCTGGGCAACTACAGTCCAGCTTGCAGGCACCACGTCTCCTGAACTCAGCCCTGATTGACCAATTTGTTTTAATTGGGAGGCAGGCGGGCCCTTACCATCAACAGCAGCCCCTTCTGCTTGGGGAGTAGCCTTTGGGATTGAGCCTTCACAAGCTGCTGGTCGCTGTTTCCATCCTTAATATGGTGGTGTAGTTGAAACAGTGGCTTTTATGATTTTTTTTTTTTTTTTTTTTTAAT
>NW_015090828.1:8864405-9001863 GCF_001431845.1 Calidris pugnax | reverse complement strand
CCCCGAGGCAGGAGCCTAGGAAAGGCTTTCTCAGGTTAAATTCCCCAGTTGTTTGGACTGGGGGGATTGGGAGGGGACAGAGGTGGGGGGCAGGAGGGGTGGACGCTCTACTGAGCTCTTCCCCAAAGCCTTCTCCAAGACAAACTGCTACCCTGGTGCAAGCAGAGCTCCCAATCTGGGTACCAGTGGCTGCTGGTGGTCCCTGAGCTGCTCTGATGAGGAATAAATCAACCAAATCTACAGCACAGAGAGCCATTTCAAGCTTCCTTTCCTGCTTTTCCTGCATGATTTTTTGGAAACATCAGGTTGCTGTGCTCTAGCGACTCGGGGTGGGAAGGGATACAGGAGAAAGGAAGGAATTGCTGGGACTAGAGGAACCAAAATGCAGATCATGCCCAGGTGCCAGATAGGTGTGGTCCATCCCTGCATGATTTCTTGGTAAAATGTGAGCAAAACGAGGGTTGGTGGAAAAGAAAGGTCAGGAAGAGAAGTTCTGCCTCCACTGGCAATATTTCCCTGCCCTGCCACTAAAATAATCCCCTCTTCCCTGCTTGTCCCTCACCCCAGCACCAGTGACTTCAGTATATTGTCATTTAAGACCAAGCTCTTAACTTCATTAGAGCAATTAAGGGGCAGAGAGGCCTGCATAGGTGTTTTTTTTTATTTTTATTTTTTTTGAATGGGTTTATGGCATTTCAGCAAGTTCTTACTACAGACCCTGGGCTTATCCCAGTGTTCACAGCTCTGTGACATTCCAAGAGCTGCTGCTGGGCAGGTACGTTTGGGGAATCAGCTGCAAGATTTAGGCGCCCTCGGTGAGACCATGTTGGGTTGTCATCTTGAACAAAAGCTAACGGCACAGCTTTTTTTTTTTTATTTCCTTTGGACTTTCCTCTCTTTTTGCATCATCCCTGTATCTTGCGGCGGGAGATGGTGCCGGGTTGTGGTAACACCGTGGGTGGAAAAGTGCTTTTCTCTGCTTTTCCACTTATTCCCTCTCGCTGCCTGCGGCGTTGGGGATGGGGAAGGTGTGCAAAGAGAGCTGGGGCTTGCTGGCACACCACAGAAGGTTAAACAGCGGGCTCCTCTTGTCTACTTTAGCCCAGTTAGCTGTTTAAAGCCCTCGATTATTAGTTAGGGAGTGGGTTCCTTAGTCCCCACGTCCTCCTGACCCACGGCCAGGCAGCTCCTCGCCGTGCCCGTGAAACACTCCGGAGCCCCGCTGGCACTGATATTTCTCTGCATTTTATACTCAACGCAGGTAATTGCACTCAAGCACTTCTCCTTTTCTTGAAGGTCCTGAAAGCATTTTGCATGTAATAATATTGGCTAACAGTCCCCAGCCTGCCATCTGCAGATAAACACTACAGTATCTTTAATTATATGTTTTTCTTCTCCTTCCCTTTCAGACCAAGTCAGAATTCACGGTTGAATTTTCCGTCAGTGACAGCCAAGGGGTAAGTGTGACTTCTCATTTCATGGTCTGCGGCACGGGCAGGGGAAGGGAGCGGGGAGGATGAGTGTGGGTTGCCAGGGGACCTTCTTCTGCCTTGTGCTGGTGGGGGTGGATCTGGGGAGCGGGACCACGGTTGTCGTTTGCCAAAAACCCAAGTCAGAAGAAGCGGCTGTAAGCTTGCTTTAGGTTTTAAATCCATGCGTGAAGCTGACACCCCTCTCCTGATGTCATCCTTGTGGCCACAGGTGATCAAAGGGACAGTCAACATCCAAGTGGGAGACGTGAATGACAACGCCCCCCAGTTCCACAACCAGCCCTACAGTGTCCGCATCCCAGAGGTAGGGATCATTGCCGCCGCCTCCCCAGGCAGCCTGCCTTCTGGCTCTTCCCTCAGTGGCCACACTTACTGCCTGGTTGCCACCACAGAGCTGGATGCCCGGCTAGCTGAGGGCCACCAAAAGTTACGGGACTGTCCTCCTACCCTCACTGTGCTCGGAGGGAGGATTAAACCTCTGGAGGTTGTTGTCTGAAAACAGGCAGAAGCAAAGTGAGGGCATTTTGGGTGTTGGGGGAAGGCAAGTGGAAGAGAAGGTTTGGAGATGGGAGCCTTTGCAGGCTTGGTGACCTCTTTCCCATCACAAATGTAAAGTTTGAAAATGGCTGTAAATGAGAATCTGTTTCTTTTTCTCTTCCTTTGAGCCGGGGGGGATGCACAGCTCTTGTCACAGGGGTGACCTGAGGTGGGACTAAATATTTCTCCAAATGCCTGATTTCTGGCAGAGTCCTGCCTAAAGGCTTCTGCCCTTGCTTGCTCATGGCTTCCTTTAACACCTCCATAGCAGGACTTGTCCTGTGATGTTTTAGGAATAAAGTAGGTAGGTAGGGACCACAGAAGATCATCTGGCCCAGGCTCCCACTAAAGCAGAGGGAATTTTTGTGTTCGATCAGGTTGCTCAGGGCTTTACCCAGCCAATTGTTGACTATCTCCACAGATGGAGTTTCCACAACCTCTCTCTCTGTGCTGACCACTGCAGAGGAGGTGACACCTAGTCAGACCGTCGGGGAGAACTTTTGCACCTAGAGCTCAGCTTAGCAGAAAAAGGCTGAGAACTTACAGATCTGATGGGTGTTTAGATGAGGAGCAAAAGGTTGTTGCTGGCGTTAGGAGGACAAGGTCGGAGTATTATATTTGAAACAGGGAATTAGTAGGGCGTTTCACCTTCTCCAGTGGAGGAAACCTCTCCCTCTTGCACCCATTTTTCCCAGAGCATGCCTCAGGGTGTATATGAGGCCAAGTGTGCATCTCTGTGTGTGAAATCAAGCAGCCTTCAGCAACGGAGAGGTGCAAACGATTGTATTACAACAGTTTATTTAATATGCTGACTGCTGGTGCCCTGCCGGGCCGGGCTTTGATCTTTCCCTGTCCCTCTGCTGCGAGGATGAGGTTTCTTCATTAGGTTGCTTGTGATCTATGAGCCGGGGAGTTTCAGTCTCATCCTTGCGCCAAGTCATCTGAAACCTCCCTTTGAGAATGACACCGGGTCAGAGTCATTTCTTCTCCTCTTTAAAGCACGAACGGTGCAGAAATGAGTTGGCAAAAGCTCCGTGAGCAGCTCCTTGCTCTCGCTTTTCTCCTCGGGCTTCTGGAACCTGATGGGTGGCCACCTCTCTGCTGAGGTCCTCAAAGCCAAAGGACATGTCAGTAGGGCTGAAGGAGAATAGTCTCTTTTCCCCTGCCCTCAGATTTACCTCTGGTTTTGCTATTTACAGCACCTGGTAGAGAGAAATCCATTCTCCATGGGGAGAGAGAGGTGGAGGGGTTTCTGTGTCTCCCCTGGGAACTGGTGCTATGTTGAGCCCTAGTGTTTCCATACCTGGAGCAGCAGTTCCATTCCTCCTCTTGTTCTCCACTTCTGCTCGAGGAGCTGATATCACAAATCTCTTAAGCCTCCCACATTTCTGATCTTAACCTGTGTCATGCCTGGGCAGCCAGGAGGGCAAAGGTCCAGCGCTGGCTTGGAAAATGAGGGCTGGCTGAGGAAAGGGCACTGCAGGAAAGGTGATCTGGGCAAAAAAATAAAGAAATAAAAGAAGAGGGAGGAGGCTGAACCCCAGAGCCTGCCTCTTGCACGTCACGTTGCTTTTCCTGCGAGCTGTGCTTTTGCTGGGAGGGATTTCCAGGACTGTCTAATTGTTTGGGGTACAGCGAGCACGGTGCTCCCCCCAGTGCACCCTGTGCTCTGCCATTTGGCTTCCAGAGCTGTGCTTTTCTGGAGGGTGGCCTAATCTAATTAATCAGGCATTATGTGCTGGTTTCTAGTTTCTACCCATGATCTTTAACCGAGGGCAGCCGATCAGAGGTAATGAGCCACAAACTTGTTGCTCAGCCAGTAGCCTGGAGGCACTTCTGGTCTTCTGCTGGAGAGACAGCATTTCCCTGTCAGATGCTGTGAAAGCAAGGGATGGTGTCCCACCACCTAAGGACGATCCTCATGGGACATACGAGCAGTCAATTTACTCTGTGTGTCCTGGCATGGCTTTTGAGGAATAGATGCCCTCTTGCTTTGAGAGCTTTGCTGGGCCACAAGTCGTCCCCGTTGTTTCTCCACGAGTATTCAGAGCTGGAGGTGAGGTGGCACGGAGATGGACCTTCAGAAGCTGAGGTCTCCTGAGCCGGGGGACACCTTGGATGCAGTTGAGGCTGGGGAGCCAGTCATGGTAGGGGGGTGACAGTGTCCCTGGGTCACCCCCACGCTCCAGACAGCTCAGACCAGGGTGAACAGCGAGGACATAGGTAGCAAAATAGGTCTCAAAGACCACCCAGCCCAAGCTGAAGGGCCTGTAGCTAATGAATAAACAGGGGCTGGAGCTTGGGGATGGAGAGCAGGCTAAGCAGAAGTGCTAGTGCGGCTTTGTAGAGGCTGGCTCTGTGCAGAATTGGCAGCTAATGAGGGTTTTTCTCTTTTTAATTTTGAGATAAATGGGTGTATCGATTTGCAGTTGTCCTAGCTAATGGAGCAGCAACAGCAAGGCTATTTAAACCTCACCGCTATTGTGTGGCACTAGGAAAGTCAAAAGAAGAGTGTGCATAAATAAATGGAACATGAAGTAAACTGACCTTTAAAAACAATACTGCCTCTAAACACCCTTCCTGGCGTTTTATACAGTCTGCTTGATTCCAGAAGGGGAATTCATTTGGGCACAGGCTCCGGAGGTGATTCCTCCAAGTTTAACTGTGGGCTCCTCCGGGGTGGCAGCGGTTCCCAACACCAAAAGTGGGGATGACTCCTGTGCTGGGCTGATGCCACTCTTCCTCTGAGTTTGTTGTGTCTTAATTGCATCCCTGGCACCCTCCTGGAGGAGCCGAGGGAGGGCCCACGTGTCGGGAGAGCAACGTGTCTCCGGAGTAATCATCCGTCCCGTCTGGGCAAGGGCACCCCGTGATTTGCTTGTCAAAAGGCAAAAAGAAAAGGGGGAATCCTGCTCGAATCGGCAACTTAATTCACCAAGCTGGCCTCGACAGAGCTCATTAAGTTCTCGTGTATTCATCGCAGGCTAATGGCTGTCATGCTGACTGCTGTTTGATTTGCTGTAATGGACTTTTATGGCTTTCCAGTTTGTGAGGACGCGTGTGTGTGCCCGTGTCTGTGCCCCGTGGTGCTGCTGTAGTACATTAGTTAGCCGCTCATGTGCTTGCTACTCTGACCTTCAGCGCTTGTTCTCCTCTTGGATGCGTCCCTTTGCACTTCGTGTTCTTTTTGACCCTCCTCATCCTCACCTACCCCCAGGGTACCACGTTTCTGAGCATCTCAGGGCTGGGCTTTTGAATCGGGAAAGATATATTGCTGTTGTGGCGGTGCCTCAGTTTCTGACAAGTCCAATCTGCTTTGTCTAATCTGTTTTTCCATTTGACTGGACCTTTAGGAAACTCAGTCTTGTCGGATTGTCAGGGTTCAATGGGTTTATGTGAAGCGAGCAAGTGAAGTGGAGCCGAGCCCCCACATTGGTTTTGTGGCACCTGGTGTGGTGTTGGGATTGGGGTGGACCCTTCCCAAAGGTGCCTGCTAGGCTTTCCTGTCCCAGCTTCCAAGCATGAGACCTTCTAGGGCACACAGCCCTCCATTTGCCTTTGGAGGGAACATCACAGAATCACAGACTGACATGGGGTTGGAAGGACCTCTGGAGATCATCCAGTCCAACCCCATGCCAAAGCAGGTCCACCAAGAGCAGGTTGCACAGGAATGTGTCCAGGTGGGGTTTGAATGTCTCTAGAGACAGACTCCACCACCTCCCTGGGCATCCTGTTCCAGGGCTCTGCCACCCTCAAAGTGAATAAGTCCCTCCTCATGTTGAGATGGAACTTCTTATGTTCAAGTTTGTACCCATTCCCTCTTGTCCTGTCCCTGGGCACCACTGAAAAAAGACTGGCCCCATCCTCCTGACACCCACCCTTGAAGTATTTATAGGCATTGGTCAGATCCCCCCTCAGTCTTCTCTTCTCCAGACTAAAAAGACCCAAGTCTCTCAGCCTTTCCTTGTAAGAGAGATGTTCTTGTCCCCCCATCATCTCTGTAGCCCTCTGCTGTCCCCTCTCCAGCAGTTCCCTGTCCTTCTGGAACTGGGGAGCCCAAAACTAGACACATCCTTTAAGCTTATGCTTCAAACAGCATGGCTCTGCAAATTGCTCTCCTTCATCTGCTTCTTCCAGGTGCTATGCCATCTACAGGACCACATCTTGGGTCCTGCAGAAGTTCCTCAAACACTGAGGCCATTGTGTGGAGTGGTAAGAACATCGAGTACCTTCTTGTAAAGAGCTCTTTTCCCCTGTAACTCCCCCCAACACCCTGAGCCTGCTGACCAAGTTCAAGTTCAAACCATCCGTGGTCTTCTCTTGGTCCTGGAGCATTGTCAGTCTTTCTGTGTTGGCAGAAAAGTCACTTAATTGCTGGTTTCTTTTCTGAACGTTCCCTCGGGAGTTTTCCAGTGGGGTTTTCTCTCCTTCGGTGTTCTCCCCACCTCTCTCCTGTTACAGTTAACACGCTGAGTGATTTATCAAGTAATATGTTTTATTGGGTTACATCATCCAGCAAAAAGCTGTCCTCAGGCAGGCTCAGGGCCAGAGACTGATGTTTAGCACCCCAGCCCTTCATGAGATGACAGTTGCACTATGAAAAACTATCTGTAACATGACAGGAAATATTAATTATAACGGGGCTCTGTTTTCAAAAGGCCCCCGCTGCATCTACAACTGCAACCCTCCGCGGTGGGGATGTGCTCATCTCGTCTTGAGTTCAAGCGAGCACCAGTAAGAGGCAGGGCTGGGGGAAAGGAGTTTAAAAATAGAAAGGAAAGTTTCTGGGCAGCACACAGCATCGGCTGGGCAACTACAGTCCAGCTTGCAGGCACCACGTCTCCTGAACTCAGCCCTGATTGACCAATTTGTTTTAATTGGGAGGCAGGCGGGCCCTTACCATCAACAGCAGCCCCTTCTGCTTGGGGAGTAGCCTTTGGGATTGAGCCTTCACAAGCTGCTGGTCGCTGTTTCCATCCTTAATATGGTGGTGTAGTTGAAACAGTGGCTTTTATGATTTTTTTTTTTTTTTTTTTTAATTGTGCAGAAAGGTGTTTGGCAGGAAGGGAGAGAGAAAGGAGGGGACCGTCACTGCTCTGTCCCATTACACAGCTTGGAACCAGACCATGCTAGACGGTGAGCAGGGGCAGGGAGGATCAGAGAAAGCTCCCAAAGCCCTAGCTGTAATTAAAATTATTATTTTGCTTTAATGGTAATAATGTCGGTAATTACATCAGTTTCCCTGCCATCCTGCCCGGGAGTCTTCAGGGGCTCGTATAATTCTATTGCCATGCTTCGGATGCCTGATGCTGCGCATACGAAGCAGCTGCAATGAGCCTGAGCTCCCACTTCAGCCCCATTAGCCATTCCCTTGCACGCTCCCAGACACCTTTTGGGTTTGGCTTGCCCCCCTCCTCTTCCATACCCCACCCCCCCTTCCTTTAAATAAAGAGACTTTAAATTGAGGGAGATGATAACAGCACTGATAAGAAAGATGTTCCTGCCATGTTGCAAAATGGCCTGTAATCACTGCTGGCTGCGTTCCTTCCTCGTTCCTTTTTTTTTTTTCACCCCCTTCTCCCCGCTTGCTGTTTTCCTCCTCTCCCTGCCCTTATGCTTCTGTGCGGGTTTTAGTAGCGAACAAATAATTTGCAATGAATAACTTATCCACCAAATCCAGCCTTCCCCTCCTTCCATCGCCTTTGCGCATGCAAAATTTGCAAGCCTATTGAAGTCCCCCGCAGCGTTTCGGATGCCATTCCATTTATTTATTTATTTATTTATTTGTTTATTTATTTATTTTCGGTGGTTTGGTCTTACAGACTTCCTAGAAAGGCAACAAAGAAATTAGTGAATTATTCAAGTTGTGTTCATTAATCACTATTGGCCAGAAGCAAGTCGGTTCTCTTTCCCAGGTAGGCAAGCATCTTCGTCTCCCCTCCATTGCCACGGCCAGTGCTGGGGACCAGGGGTGATCTCTCACCTCTGGTATCTCCAAGCAATCTCCAAGCATCTCCATCTCCCCTCCATCGCCCTGGCCAGTGCTGGGGACCAGGGGTGATCTCTCACCTCTGGTATCTCCAAGCATCTCCATCTCCCCTCCGTGGGCATGGCCCGTGCTGGGGACCAGGGGTGATCTCTCACCTCTGGTGTCTCCAAGCATCTCCATCTCCCCTCCGTCGCCGTGGCCAGTGCTGGGGACAAGGGGTGATCTCTCACCTCTGGTATCTCCAAGCATCTCCATCTCCCCTCCGTTAGCATGGCCAGTGCTGGGGACCAGGGGTGATCTCTCACCTCTGGTATCTCCAAGCATCTCCATCTCCCCTCCATCGCCATGGCCAGAGCTGGGGACCAGGGGTGATCCCTCACCTCTGGTACCCATTGGAGAAGTGGGGCTTTGACTGGTGAGAGGGTCAGAGTTGTGCAGGTCCATGGTGATAATCCATGGCAGGTGAAACATTTACCAGACTTCCTCAGCATCCTCATTTTTAATTGTGCTTGTTGTCGCTGGGTTTCAAAGCCAGCCTCCGTCAGCCCTGAGGGACTAGTTGGCTGACAAAATAACAGGTTAGATCTCCATGCTGTCTCCCTGGCGTCACAGAGCTGGTCACCATGCGTTTGTTTTGATGTTTCTCCTTTCCTTTTTTTTTTTTTTTTATTTTTTGGACAACCTTTAATTACTTTCCAACTTTGTCCAGCGAACTTGTGGAAGCAGAGACGCCTTGTGAAGGGTTACCAGACTTCCTCAGCATCCTCATTTTTAATTGTGCTTGTTGTCGCTGGGTTTCAAAGCCAGCCTCCGTCAGCCCTGAGGGACTAGTTGGCTGACAAAATAACAGGTTAGATCTCCATGCTGTCTCCCTGGCGTCACAGAGCTGGTCACCATGCGTTTGTTTTGATGTTTCTCCTTTCCTTTTTTTTTTTTTTTTAATTTTTTGGACAACCTTTAATTACTTTCCAACTTTGTCCAGCGAACTTGTGGAAGCAGAGACGCCTTGTGAAGGGTGAGCCTTGCCTTCAACAGTCTCACGTGCAGGCACGCTGTCCATCTATTAAAAAGCCATCTCTTAGCTGGATGAGATAATCCCTTTGAGAGGGCTTCATCTGCTCTGTAATCACTAGATAGAATGTAATATCCTTCAAGGAAATCCTGCCTTCTCCCCTCCTCCCTCAACCCCAGCCTGCGTGATCCGCCGAGATGGGGCTATTTCTATATTGCTGGGGAAGATTGAATGTTAAAACGTGTTTTTACATGTAGAAAATTGCCAAGTCAAGATTTTGCCAGCAGTGGCGTGGGGACGCCCTTTTCCATCAGTCAGTGAGGGTCCTCTCCTCCTGCCTGGCACCGGCCAGGAGGAGCAGAAGGAAGGGGAGCTGAGGAGGCGGCAAGCGGAGAGGGACGGAGGGACGTGAATAATGCAGGAGCCATCAGGCTGAGCTTGCCCTGACGGGTGGGATGCCACGTCTGTTGGCACGCTGGGTACCTTTGCCTCTGGGGCGAGTTGGTAAATATTCATAAAGATTCCCCGCTTTCCGCATGCAAGCGAAACATAAATTGGGGCTGTTTAAGCGCAGGGAAGGTTGGGCGCTGTCTGGGGCATTCGTTCTGGCTTTCAGATGCCGACGGTTCCTTCAGGCAAGAGCTTGGAAGCATACCAGGTGGTGGCTGCCATCTTCTCCCTAGTCTCTTCTGCCAGCACTCAAGAAAGGTGTTTCAAACAGGCTGCGGTGCGTTGGGCAAAACTGCATTTGGGCTAAAGGGTTTTATGGAATCATAGAATGGTTAGATTTGGAAGGGACCTTAAAGATCATCAGGTTCCAACCCCCCTGCCCTGGGCAGGGACACCTCCCACCAGACCAGGTTGCTCCAAGCCCCATCCAGCCTGGCCTTGAACCCCTCCAAGGATGGGGCAGCCACAGCTTCTCTGGGCAACCTGTTCCAGGGTCTAACCACCCTGCCATTAAATAATTTAATCCTGAGATCTAATCTAAATCTCCCCTCTTTCAGTTTAAAACTGTTAGCCCTTGTCCTATAGCTCCACTTTCTGATAAATAGTCCCTCTCCATCCTTCCTGTAGCTATTTAATCAGAGATGTCTGCAAGGGTATATGTAGAAACTTTTCTTTCCAAGGGTTGAGGTGATAATTAAAGAGTCATGGTGCGTCCGTACAACAAGAGGAGGAGGATTTGAGTGGTGTAGCTTGGACACAGGGAGCTGCATGGGACTGGGAGGCTCGTGGAGGTCTCTCCTCTCCTTGCATGGAGAAAGCCATTGTGTGATGAAGCAGGTGCTCAGACCTGGAAGCATCCTTCCCTCTGAAGGTCGTCTGTGTACAAGTTTTTCTGGTTGTCATTGCTGATGCATGTACTGTGACGCCAGATGGAGAACGTCAAAGGGTCTTGAGTGATGTCCTGACATCCCAGGGAGAAAGAAAGTCTCTGTCTCTAGCAGTCCTGTCACTTGTCTGGCTTCATCGGTGAATAGGAGACCCTGGTCCTTTAAAACACGTGCCCGAGGAGTGAAATGAGAGACGCAACAGAAACTACTGGGGCGGAAAACTCCAAATGGTGTGGAAGTAATGTGTAAAGTGTCCTGGAGATAACAGTCATTTCCACCAGGCAAAACTTGGGCTCTTTCTGGAAGGATACTGCAGCAAGGAAGGGTGGGGGGGGACAGCCTGAAAATTAGAAATAGACATGCTGTTCTGCCCAAGCGTAATGCTGGGGTAGGGGAAGGGGAGAGGGGAAAGCAGAAAGGGGAGAAAACAGCAGATTCAGGGCTAAAATAGTGTGGGGCAGCAAGCAATTCGGTGCCTCTGTGGAGGAGCTGTTGTGCTGGGAAAAGGAGACTCCCAGGCCCAAAGAAATAGTCTCAGGGCAGGGGAAGAGAAAGAACACAGAGGTTTTCTCTGAACAAAGATGGGAGAGGTAACGTAGACAAACCAGGAATCAGTCTTCTTGGTAGAAATGGGGATGAGGAAAAACACCCTGAGTTGCCAAGCTCCTGAGCAGCTCCAGGACGCGGGCAAGCTCTCGGGTGCTCCGTTGGAGTTTCTCTCTATGGGTGCTGACGTCTGGTATCTGCCCACCCCTTGCTGATTTTCATAGCTTTGGGTTTATTCTAGATGTCCATCCCAGCCACATCCCTGAGCTCGGGGCGATGTCTGAGCTCAGGATGGCCCATGCCAAGCAACAGCAGCTCCTTGGGATCCCCTCAGCCCCACTGGCAGCGGGTGACTGGGTATCTCAGACCCTTCCTCCAGAGCAGAGGCGGTGGCTTGTGGTCCTGGGGAGCATAGAATCATAGAATTGCCCAGGCTGGAAGGGACCTCCAACGGTCATCTAGTCCGACCCCCCCGCAGTCAGCAGGGACACCCCCAACTAGACCAGGTTGCCCAGGGCCTCGTCGAGCCTCTCCTTGAATATCTCCAGGGAAGGGGCCTCAACCACCTCCCTGGGCAACCTGTTCCAGTGCTCCACCCCCCTCACAGTGAAGAACCCTCTCCTAATCTCCAGTCTAAATCTGTTCCCCTCCAGCTTGAAGCCATCTCTTGCTGCAGCAAGAGATTTGGGCTGGGGCTGAAAGGCTCTGCTCTTTTCCAGGGGCCTGGAAAGCACCCGTGCGGGGTGTTTGAGCCCAGCCCTTTTTGGTATAATTACACTTACACATCTGGGCAGCAGATGGCTTCAAGGTCTCTTCCTTGTCCCCAGCAGGAGGAAGGGCTCTCCGCTGCCAGAAACGGGCAGAGGAGCTAATGAATGTGACCCTGGCAGCAATTAAGTTTTGTTTTATCTCTCTTTCCTCGGGTTATGATATTCTCCCAGAAGCCTGGGACGTAACTTATTATCTCAGGGCAGCCAGCACAAGCCACATCTCCTCCCTTTGTCACCCCTCTTTTGTTTACCTCCTTCTCCCTCCATCCTCTTTTAAGTCTGCAGAGGGGAGCTTTTAGGCAGCGTGTGGTGCAAGACAGTAAAAGAGCCTTCAAAAAGTGCTTCTATTTTTTTATTTATTTTTTTTACCCACATAATTGCGTGATTTGTTGTTTTGGGGCTCCTTTTTCAATCGTCCCACCTAAACTAAGGTCCTGAAAAAATGGATGGTGCCCCAGCCACTGCTGTTTTTTTTGGATACGGGTTCTTTTCCACCTGAAATAATTGAACCCAGTCACCGATCAGTGAGGTGGGCACACACATTAGCATCCTCGCTTGGTGCAGCTCGTGAAGGCGGAGGGAGAGCTGGCAGAAGCAGCCCCCCCAAAGCTTATTTTCAATAAAAACGCTGGTTTTGATTAAGATGGAAATATTTAGGAAAAATGTTGCCGTTTTGACAGCAGAGCTGGGCAGAAAGAGCGTTTCAAAAGAACAATAAAAATCGCTCTTGCAATAGATTCATTCCAATTTCTTTTTCAGAATTGCATTTTGTATTTTATTAGTTTGTAATGTGTCAATGACAGTCATGTATAATAAGCTTTCTACTGCTGGTCATACTTTGTGATAAAATAATAGGCTAAATCAGCCTCTCTGTTTCTTAAATATTTATGTGTGAACTGAACTGTTTGTATCAGTTTCAACCTAGTTTCGTTACAAATGGGGGACATTTGATTTAGGAGTAAGTTTCAATCAGTATTGCTTAATTTCAACCATTAATTGCTGGTGAAACTTCAAAATGTGGTTATTTTGTCAGTGTGAATAATGAAGAGAGCAGGGAAACTGAACCTAGGGTTCAATGCAATTTTTTGTTTCAAGAAAAAAAAAAACCAACAAAAAAAGAAAGTTTTTAGTTTTCAGGATTTAAAAAACTACTTTTTTTTTTTTTTGGATGAATGGATGCAAACCAAATCCATGTGGGTTCAGACAGCTGATGTTGTGCGGGAAGGCTTGGCCCCGGGGGCAGCATGATGCTGAGCTTCTGGGCATCTATGGAGATCATCTCCACCACCGCAATGTTTCCAGCAGCCCCGCTCCCTTCTGAGCAGCCGAACGGAGCGAATGTGCGATAAATGAGCTTTGCAAACAGGCTTTTGCGGTTTTCTTGCCTCCCCGCTGCCCCTTTCCCGACTCCTGCTGTGTTTCTGCCGCTCTGCTTTGCTCTCCAAATGTCAGGCTCTGCTCTTCTGGGGTTTTTTTTTTCAGCATGAGTGACTCGCAAGGCGTTTTTTTGCGCCCGCGGGCTTGGATGTGCATGCAAAGGGTCTCGACAAATAGCCTTGCAAGCCACCTCCGTGTCCTAATGCAGGACACCTCCAAGTCATGGAAGCATCAAGAGGTCCATGGGTGGAAGGAGAGAGCTGGTGGTCGTCACCCTGTGTTGTAGAGACTGTCATAGAATCACAGAATGGTTTGGGTTGGAAGGGACCCTAAAGATCATCGAGTTCCATGAGCAGGGACACCTCCCACCAGACCAGGTTGCTCAGCCATCCCTGGGTTTAGGGATGGGAGTTGTTTGTCCCTCTCTTTCCAGGGCCTGAGCTTGTTCATCATGGTTTGGGGGTTCTTGTTGGGGTGCCCTCCTGTCTTCTCTGAGCTCAGGCGGTGGTTATAGCAACAACCTCCCTGTTTTTCAAACCCACCTTGGTTTCCATCACGTTGATATGTCACTTCCAGCTAGGCTTGGCCCACAACTGTAAATCAAACTTGAAAGGGTAATGGGAAGGAGGGAAGGGAGAAGAGGAGATATTAATTATAGTCAGCTGCCTCCTGCCCAGCCTGCGTGTGATGAGTCTCAGTTGCTCGTGTGTGCTTAGAGGCATCTCCTGCCTCTGAACGACCTTAGGTCTGGCTGTCTCTGCCCAGGGAACCACCAACGTTACCTTCCTAGTGTTATTTAAGAAGAAAAGAAAATTTAAAAAGGAGTTTGTTACCCATAGGCTGGTATGCGTGTTTGGTTAATTGGTGGGGGTTTTTTTAGCACTTCCAGTTCAAAGGAGTTTGTTACCCATAGGCTGGTATGCTCCTCCGAAGCATGTTTTGGTTGAGACCTTTAAAGGTCATCTAGTTCCAACCCTCCTGCAACTAGCAGGGACAAATAGATCATGTTGCTTTGAGCCCCGTCCAGTTTGACTCTTTAAAGGTCATCTCATCCAACCCTCCTGCAGCGAGCAGGGACATCTTCAAATAGATCATGTTGCTCAGAGCCCCGTCCAGTTTGACTTCGAATGTTTCCAGGGATGGGGCATCAACCACCTTTCCGGGCAACCTGACCCAGTGTTTCACCACCCTCATTGTAACAGATTTCTTCCTTATATCTAGTCTAAATCTACCCCTTTTTAGTTTAAAATCATTACCTCTTGTCCTGTCACAACAAGCCCTGCTGAAAAATCTGTCCCCGTCTTTTCTGTAGGCCCCTTTATTGCTAAAAAGTCTGTCCCTGTCTTTCCTGTAAGCCCCTTTAGGGACTGGAAGAGCTATAAGGTCTCCCTGGAGCCTGCTCTTCTCCAGGCTGAACAACTCCAACTCTCTCAGCCTGTCCTTTTAGGAGAGGTGCTCCAGCCCTTGGCTCATTTTTCTGGTCCTCCTCTGGACCTGCTCCAACAGGTCCATGTCTCCTTTAATCGACCTGCTCCAACAGGTCCATGTCTCCTTTACTCTGCTGAGGACTCCAGAGCTGGACGCCGGACTCCAGGTGAGGTCTCATCAGAGTGGAGTAGAGGCACAGAATCACCTCTCTTGACATAAATAACTTCCAATAATTAGTAGTAAGTCGGGGTACATTGAGAACAGAGCCCTCTTAGCTCTAGAGAGAAACAGGTGAGGTCTCACCAGAGCAGAGTAGAGGCACAGAGAATCACCTCCCTTGACGTAAATAACTTCCACTAATTAGTAGTAAGTTGGGGTACGTTGAGAACAGAGCCGTCTTACCTCTGGAGAGATGGGACCTACCTCTGCTTCGTACTACAGCCAGATTTTGATGAGCAACCTGAATGGGGAGCAATTTCTGCTGTGCATGTGGTTTGGAGGACCCCAAACCTACACGGGTCAGGAACTGCTGAGCCAGCACTTGGAAAAATCACTCTATTAAACGTGCTGGAAACGCAGGGCCAGATGGGCCTGCGTAGGTTTTTCAGCCTCCCAAGAGAAAACACTGCCTTCTGCGAGATGTGCTGCCCGTGCCTCGCCTTTGAGGTGGACCGAGAGGGTTAAAATATGAAGCTGTTCCACTGCAGTGGTTAGCTGATGGCCCGTGAAGCATCGTAGGGGTTTTCAGCTGGTGGGTGAAATAGCAGGACAGGTGGATGTTTTGTTTCCCTAAATATAACTCGTGCATTTGGAGAAGGAAATTTTGCAAAGAGGCTGTTTCTTTTGATACGTGCCCCCGAGGACCACAGCGGTGCAGTTCGCTCCAGCCCTTGCAGTCAGCAGCAGGGAAATAGGTTTTTGGGGCTCAAGGCCAGGTATCATGAGAGTAGGGATGTCTCTGCCCTATGGGTCGTAGCTCCAGCTTTGCCTCTGAGGGTGTCCACCTTGTGTGCAAACCCCTGCTCCTGGTCTGAGGGTGGTGTGAGCTTCAGAGGGTGGGCTGGGAGAAAGCTGGAAGCCTGCATCCTTCTAAAGTGAGTGGGCCAGCCTTGGCATCCCACCACCTGTCATTAGGAGACCTTCTCTGGAAGGTTTCCCTTGATGGTCTCACTTCTGAGGGCCTTGAACACCAGACCTAGCCAGGGCACATGGTATTTTTTCAATAAGGTTCTACCTCCAGAGTATGTGCTTTGTCATTAGTCTCTCGTTACCACCTTAACTGGTGTCTTGTGGTGTGCTCATACGTCATCTTTGATCTGCTTGGACAATGCCAGCTCTTCAGGTAGCTCTTCCCTGGAAGATGGCAGACCTATTTTTGGCTTTTACTTGTATGAAGCTGTGAATCCTTCACTGCATTATTTTCCTATTGCAAGCACCTCCGAAAAGAAGAGCCAAAGTGGCTCTTGTGGTGTTGCTCATGGTGTTGTGTTGGCTCAGCGTTGTGCTGACCTGTCTCTGTGGAGTGTATGAGGCTGTTTGGTGGCCCGAGCAGCACCAATGGTGCTTTTTGCTTGTACCTAACGTGCCTCTCCAAAGAGCCTGGTTGATCTCTGTGAGTCTGATGCTTTGGGACTCTGGAGCTCAAGAGGGAAGTGGAGATGGAAGAAGAGTGAGAAGAACCCCCAGCCCTCAGCAGAAGGGTGCCTGGCAAGGAGAGGAGAAAGCAGCCTAGAGGAGACCCCCAGGAAAGGTGGGCAGCAGGGACAGGAGAGCCGAGCATCATGCCAGCAGCAAGTCACGTTCCTTCTGCACGTTCGCTCTTGAGGCGGGACCGTGGCAGGCATGCTTTTGGGGGGGAACGATGCAATTTTGGTTAAAAAGCCTCATCGGAGCGTTATGGAATCAGAATGTGAAGGGTAATTGAGCTGAAAGCCATTCTCTTCCCGCAGCCTGTGTGGAGGGACCCGCTGAAGCACCCTCAAATGCCAGTCTGGGAATTCTGCTGGAAAAGCTGAGAGGTGGGGGGCAGCGTCCCCTCACCTGGGTCCCCTCCTATGCCCAGTGCTTGTGGGTGGGGGTAGGAGATGCTCACTCTAGGGGTGACGCAGAGGAGAAGCCGGAGCGGTGACGGATTAAGGTTTTGTGTGAAACGAGGCCGGAAAGGTAAATTAGGTTCCTGAGCTGCAGCCTCTGTCCCTGCAGGCGTCGGTACACTCTCCAGATGAGTCCCTGCAGCTCAGATGGCATCTCCCTGTGTCCATCTGTGGTCACATCCTCCCATGGCACCCCTTCACCTTCACCCCTTCACCGTGCAGGACGTCAGAATGGAGCCCCACCAAGCAGACCCCTGGTCCCCTCCCCATGACACCCATTGTCCCACCCCCATGTGAAGAAGAGCATTCAGCAGCATGACCAAACAAGTGGTATTTTTGAATAATTAGAAAGACTAGATTAATAAAAGAAAAAAAAAAAAGAGGAATATGACTAGTTGGGATGAAAGTAAGTATTAAACACAACGGCAAGATGTTAGTCACCGCGTTGTCCCCTGCCTGTCTAATGGAAGGAGCGAGTGGAAGGGGATGGGGACTGGGAGAGCTGCTGATGTGACCTCAAGGAGGAGATTAGCAGAAGAGTCCTCCGTTTTGGACCTCCAGCACGGCGATGGCGTGAAGAGCACAGCCCGATTGTGCACCTTGTCGTGCGTTATTGATTGCTGAACAGGCGCCGTTAAGTGCCTCTCATTAATATTTGTTTTGGTCTTTTCCCTGAATTCCGATGAGTGGAGGAGACGCTTCTTATCTCTCTCCTGCAGGTTTTCTTTCTAGAGGATTCCTCTGGCTGGTGACAAACCTGGGCTCTGCAGCCGCTCTGCCCTGCTTTTGGGGGGAGGGATGAGTTAGTAGCTGACATGAAATCTTGGGAACTCTGCGGAAAGAAGGTGAGGAACCAAAATTAGCACAAAATTAAGAGGCAAAAATGCTCTGCTTGTGTTGTGCAGATGAAATATGGATTTCCAGGCTCAACTGGGTTTGTAAATATCTTTAAAGGGTCTGTTTGGGCACATAGGTTATGCTGGCTAAACTTTTAAACCTATGAGCAAGGACAAATGAGGTGAGCTGTGGAATAGGTAGCCAGAGACTGCTTCTCAGTCAGTGCATTTCTACCTGGTTTTCAAATTAAGGGCAGATGCTGTGGCCAGCAGAGGTATTGTCTGTATCTTCTGGCCTGTCATAGTGATATTGGTCCTTCAGGTTCTCCATCACTTAGAAGACAGCCTTCTCTTTGTTTCCTTTTAGTTCACTGTTCTCCTGGAGACAAGGCCTGGTTTGTGCATTTCTGTGACCATTGGCCATCTCCCACTTATTGCTTCTGATGAGAGCCTGTACCTCAGCATCGGGCTGTGGTGGTCCACTCTGGAGACTACATCATACCTGTTTGTACCAGATATTGCTTTTGAGGCAGTCTGCCATGGCCACACGTGTTGAGAAGCTGCCTGCAAAGGTTTCTCACTTGGGCTGCTTGGCTTGCCTCCCTGCACAGCAACCATCTTGCAGAACAAGGTATGGAGGAAGTTGTCCTACCTGCTCTGTCACATGTCTTTTGATGTCCTAGGTCTGGAGTGGGTCCTTGCTTCTCTCCTCTGTCCCCAACCTTGGTGTGTGGTGGATGACTCTTCTCTTTGCTTTCGGTACCCCTTCTCCTTGGCACTGGGGGACTCTAGGTGGCCATGCAGCTCTGAACTGTTGGGTTATGGCCAGTCTTATTCATCAACTGAGTCACAAAAGGGGTTTCTGAAACTCGACTGCAGCTTAAATAGGGCAAAGCACTATTTCTTTCTGTCTTGTATAATGGTGCCTTGTTTGTTAGGCTTGACTTAACTTCAACTGGCCCACCCAAAACTATTGAAATTATTTTGAGCAGCAGTTTCTATCTATTCAGGTTGTGCTCCCAGGCACTTAGGTGCAACTTCTGAAATGAAAGATTTCTGGTGTACCCAAAAGCAGTGGAGAGAGCTATTTTAATGCGGATGCTTCTCTGGCTTTTCAATGGAGAGTTGGGTTCAGGTCTGCTATGAAGTGATATTAGAGTCCACGGAGCATGAGAAACTGCATTTGTTTGTGGGTTACAAATGAAGACCTGTCAAAAACCTTTTTAAGCAGAGACAGAAGTTTTCTTTTTCATGATACATTTAATTTCAAGGCTTTGCCTCCCAAGGAGGCTTGGCTCTTCTCTTTCTCCCTTTCTATGAGTTTGAAAAAATATGGTTGGCAAAAGCTGTTCTCCTTTTCCTCCATCTTCCTAATAATTTAGTGGGGTGTTTGGGTTCTCTGGGGTGCTCTTGCTTCTGGAAAACAGTATGACCAGGAATGAAAGGGATGATGAGCACTGGGAGAGAGGGGGAATGGGACATGGTGCTTGCTGCAAGTTCCTTACCAGCTTCTCGTGGGAAAAGGGTGCAGGTTATTTTCATTGATTTGGTGCCAAGAGATGTTTTTCAAAGGGTAAATGTGTTTATAGGATTTCTGGCCTTTTGTTCTAAGAAGTGGGACATCGTTCCGGGACACGAGAGTTTGCTAGGAGAGTGTCACATCAGTTCTTCATCAACGTGTTTCAGGTTGCGACCCCATTCCTCTTTGCCATGTCTGGCATCCTTTTGAGCAGCTGAAACATCTGCCTGGCTGTGAGTTTAGAAGCACAATACGACCGGGTGTGTACGGAATATGAAGGGGTAGACGGAGTTGATGGGATGGCTTTTTGTGTTCCTTTTGTGTGCCCACCCCCTCCCAGGCTCAAGGGTTGTCTTAAAGCATTTGTGGGTAAGACAAGAAATTGTCCCAAATAATGTTTCCGTACAAGCTGAGAAATGTGAACGTAGGGTAAATAAATGGGGAGGATAAGAGGTGGGCTGGTGGGTTTCAACCTCAATGCAGAGAGGTCTCTTCTGCTTTAGGTTCCTCTGCACCGTGGCTGTGGGGAGCATTCACACCTTTATCTTCCTCCTGTTTAGAGCAGTCTTTTATTACCATGGATGGGGAAAAACGGTGTGGTTTGTAGCCTTCCCAGCCTTCATTAGGCCAATTGGTTGTAATGATGTCCATGAATAACAAGCAGAGGTGCTCTATGGAAGGAGATGTTAATCTCTAGGTGCTCAGCTACCCTGGAGTAGTTCCTCCCCTTGAAGGAGGGGCAAACTAACAGCATTGCTCTGCTCCAGCAAGGTGTGTCTCGTTACTAATTAGCAAGGGATCTTTGGCAGGAGAGGTTTCTTGCCACAGGCTGCCAGCCCCCTGTGTACCTTGCTGCTGTGCCATGGTCTGTCCCTGCTCCTTGGGTCCCAGGTAGGGTCATGGTTTTGGTGAGGCTGGTGGGCATCAGAAGCCCAGAGAGCTGCCCAGTTGTGCCAGCACGCACCCTGGTAGGGGAGGAGGAGGAGGAAGAAAATAGAGGAGGAAGGAAAGGAGCCTGCATGGTATTCATTAAAAAAAAAATTGCTGGTGAGTACCAAAGGACCTCACTTGCAGAGGAGAAAAAACATGCTTTTGGGAGTTTGGAGTTTTTTATCAATCCAGTGGGAGTCCTTGGAAGGGAAATGGTAGTGGTAACACACGGTGGTGGCCTGCAGCTCCCAGAAGGGCTGAGACAAGGAGGCTTTAATTAAGAACATTGTTCTGTGGGTGTTGCGTGTCTTTAGTTCACTGCAGATCCAGCTGTTTCTGCATTTATTTGTGTGATATATTTGCTAATGAGAGGGGGATCAATAGGAGGGGAAGCTGAATCTCTGGCAAGAGAGTGGTTCCTGGGCTGGGAGAGAAGCCTCCAGCTTCTCCTGATCCACATAGGACCAACGGGCTGGTGTTAGTTGAAACAATAGCCACAGGTTTGATATCCTTGGCAACACGTGTGGCCATAGATTTTACCACCTGCATGAGGTCTGTCGCAGCTGAGCACCAAGATTTAAAATAACCCAGAAAAAAAGAACAGGAGAGAAGATGACAGCTCCTTCCAAACCCCCGGGACTGACCCACAGCCCTGCTGGAAACTGACTGCCGTCAGATAAGATGGAATCAAACCGGATGAAATAGCAGCAATTTGCATCCCCTTAGCACATCTGACACCTACAGTTAAATGGATCCTGCTTTAAGATGAACTTAAACCAGAGCTGGCAGGAAAAGCTCAGCCAGTGACGTGTCAGCCTCCTTCCTTCACGGCTGTTGTGTGTAAATCTCCAGGAAGACTGGCAGGGCTGCTGCCCAGGGCACCTGGGATGACCTGGGAAGAAGGTAGTGGTCTTGTGTTTCCTTTACTGTGTCCAAAGTCTCTCCTAAGGAAGGTGCACCACTGTAAAACAAGACCGGTTGTGTTCCTGCAAATCCTTAAATAAAGGATTGGGGAGAAGGATTGAGACCTGTTATGGGTTTTCCCTGCCCCAGTTTCTATTGACGTCTTGTTTCTTCCTCTCCTTTTGGCCTTGTGCAAGGCATGGGCATCCCTTGGCTGTGGAGTCAGTAGAGCAGCTCCTGCTGCCCACCAACCATACAAAATCAAAGCCAAGGGGGTGAGGCACGTCCAGGGCTGGCCAGGGTCTCCAAGGCAACATTTCTACCTGTCTCCAGCTCAAGGAGGAAGGGGAAAGATGGCAAGATGTATTTTTGCCCAGGGCAAGTGGACAGGTAGGACTGACTCCTGCTTTCCACCCTCCAGCTGTGGTCACAGCTGCTCATGGCCAATGCTGTGGAGCTGCCCCGGCTTGAAAAAATGTCCCTTTCCCTTTTTCCCCCCCCCAAGTCTCTTTGTTCCTGATATCTGAATCATTAACAGAATAGATCTTGCTTCTAGCTTGGCATACTCCTATCCTGTGTCCCTTCTCATCCTCGTCACCTGTGCTCCCACCAGATGCTCAGACTGCTTGAGACTGTCTTTGGTGCCCTGGTGCCCACAAACATGTTTAATTGCTCAAAAACCTGCTCCTTGTAGATCATATCACGTTACCTGCTCCGATGGTGAATGGAGGATCCCAAACATTTCCCCTTTCTTCCTTGCTGTGTTCTTCCAGCAGAGATTTCTCTTGGGAAGCTTGCTTGTTTGGGGCTGTATATTTTGGGTTGGCATGTCAAAAGTGCTTCCATTTAACAGATCTTTCAGCAGAGTCAATTCTTCTATTGCTTTTTCCCTTTGGGTGTGCTTGGGGGAATTTAACAGGTTTATTCCAGTGTCAGGTATTGATCTTAAAAGGCTGGGGGGGGACCCTTTGATTTGATGCCTGGAAAACGTATTTGGTTTCTGCTCCCCTCTGTAAGAGCCCGACAGAAAAACAGGAATCATTATGATCCCCTCCCAGACCAACAATTGGACTGGGACCTAAGGCCCTCCTAGGACTGGGGTGGATGGATGGAAAAGAAAACTTCAAACTCTTCTGCCCATCTAGCAACAGCCTTTTCACCCTGTGTGTTTCACACTTGGTTTTCCTCCACCCTCACCACCAGCTGAATCCTGCTGGTGGTCCTACAGGAATCCTACTGCTGGTAAGGTGCCAGACATCTCCTTGTGTATTTTAAGTGGTGCATCTCTAAACCCTTGCAGGTAACCCGTGCTGGTGGGGTTAGCTCTTTGCGTGTCTGCTGGCTGCTGTTACTATTTCTGGTGGAGCTGTGCTGGTGTGATCAGCCCTAGCGGTGTCTGTAGAAATAAGCAACTTTTTTAGCTCAGGTTGTGAAGGTGTGAAGAAGACAGTGATTACACTCCCAGAAAATGCATGAGCTGAATGAAGTCCCTGTGTGAGGGCTAAGGGAATGGGGGCACAGAGACAGGACTATTATTTTAATTTTTTCCCTGCTATTTTGCCTTTCTTTCTCCGTTACGTCCCTCAAGTCTCGAGTTTCTCCTAGATGGAACTAGAAGCAGGGTGGTTTTGGTTTGGTGATTTGGTTAAATCGCTAGGAGGGATTAAATTGAGAAATACCTCCATACATTTCCCTTGCAGCTGAGAGCAAATTTACCCACTGATTCCAGAGCTTCTGAAAATGGCTTCGTCTGAAAATGAATTTTGGCCTCTCAAAGTTCAAACATTTATCCTGAGCCAGAAATATACACAGATTTGCTCTCTAATTTAATAAAGTCATCCAAATAATATGATTTCTCCCATAACCATCGTTTATGTTTCACAGCAAAATGATAATGAGAAAGTCATTAGAAGTAATAAACAAAACAAAACCCGCACAGCAAATCCTTCACCGAGCCTGACTGATGGGGAGAAGAAGAGCGTTTGAATCTTGGGCCACCTAATGTTTGCCGGCTGCAGCTGTTTTGAAGTAGATGCGTTCTTGAAACATTATTTTGCTTGTTGCATTTTAATGGGCTTGTGCTGCCGGAGCAGGTGGGCACCAGCAGCGCAGGGGAACAGGTCTGTGGTGAGGTTAAATACTGCTCCAGGGCCAAGTTGGCATCTTCTTCTTTCACCTCTTGGATGTTGGCTACAACCGGTGATTAACGGGCATCAGTCCTTCCCTCTAAATCCTCCTCCTTATCGTGACTGTGACAAGGTGCTTTCCTTTTAATTTCCCGGTTCAGGCTTGAACCGAGCATCCGCTGAACGTGCAGAGAGCAAGAACTACATCAAGACAGCAAAAATCCTCTCTCTCCTTTTTATTTATAACTGAGCGTGCACATTGGGCTGCAACCTGAATATTGGTTATCCTCATCTAGGTGAATTTTCTTTTGACTTCCGTGGGCATGTTTCAATAGCTCTTTATCATTAACAGCATTTATTTTTGCAATATTTCCCTTCTGTTATCCTTTGGCTACCTGGCTGTGGCACTCAAGGACACACAGTTTAGTGGTGGGCTTGGCAGTGTTAGGTTTACTGTTGGAAGAAAAAAGATTCAGATTAGATCTCAGGAAGAAATTTTTTACTATGAGGGTGGTGAGACACTGAAACAGGTTGCCCAGGGAAGTTGTGGCTGCCCCATCCCTGGAAGTGTTCAAGGCCAGGCTGGATGTGGCCTTGAGCAACCTGCTCTAGTGGGAGGTGTCCCTGCCCATGGCAGGGGGGTTGAAACTAGATGATCTTTGAGGTCCCTTCCAACCCAAACCATTCTATGATTCTATGATCTTCAAGATCCGTTTCCCAACCTAAATGATTCTCTGATTCTGTGCCTTTACATTGCTCTCCCTGCTGTGAAGTTGGTCCAGCTGGGACCATGGGAGGTGGCAGGTCCATATCACCCTAATTTTGGGGTTCTGGGAGGACAAAGCAGAGGTGCCCAGAGGGATGACCTGCTGTTGGTGGGGATCTGCTCCCACTCCTTGTGCCAGGGGCTGGTGCCACGCAGGGCGGTGAAGTCCTACCTCCAGCACAGCGTTTCCAGAACCGACGTCACCGCGGTTGGTTGGCTGACACTGTTATGCCATTCCAGCTCTGGCATTCATTCTTTTTGGCCCAAAATAGCTCACATCTGTTGCTGCTGAGCGTTGGTTCGTTTGCTGCCTCTCATCCAGGCTTTAGGGGAGGGATAGGATCTCGGGAACAGCTGATATCTGGTGGTCCACTGGGGCTGGTGGGCTTCCTTCTATGTCTCATTCATCAGTTTTCTGATTTGAGGGTGCCTTTTGTTCATTTTTGTGCTTTCCAAAATCATAGTGAAGCTATGTGGACTCAACATAAGTCTATTTTATTTAATTTTAAATGCAACAGTGTGAGCTGCTTTTCTGTACAGAGTCAGGTGTGTCAACTGGAAGTGCTGAGGGCACAGGTAGATCTTTCAAAACACGTGCTTTCTCCAAGCATGGCCGCTGTACCAACTCATTCTGTTTAGCTCCTGTGCCTGGAAAAGCACAATGTCTGCTCATGGTTGGAGGATGCAGCATACCACAAGCTGGGAAGGTCTGCATTGGTATGAAATGACCCCTCCTTAACGCTTGTTTTTCCAGCTCCCACTTGAACTTCTCTTATTTTTAGTGCTGGTCGCTCTTTTGTTTTAGTCTGTTGACCCTCCCCAGACACTGGGGAGTTCCTGTGTGAAAACAACAGTGAAACTCAAAAATGAAAGGGTTGAGTTGCTCTTTTTTTTCTCTGTTCTGTTTTTTTGAGGGGGGATCATCTTGCTTTTTGCTGTGGAGAACGGTCCATTTGTCTAAAAAACCTGCGGGGAAAAGGGGGTGCTGGGACCTGGAAACCCCATCTTTGGCTCAGCCAATGTAGGAATGCCAGGAGGGGGGATGAAGGGGTTTTCTTCTCTTTCCCCTCCTTTCTGAGCTCCTGCTGTCTTCTGTCCCTCATCCCTGGGCTTCACCATTCTCCTCGTTTCCAGAGGAGCTCAAAGGGTTGTTTCTGGCACCGAGACAAGCATTGGCAAAGCTCCTCGGAGCCAGAGGCCACATGTGCGGCTCCTTCTCTGCTCCTCTCCAAGAGGGTTAATGAGTCCTTAGTTTTCGACCTTCCTTCCCTGGCCTGAGGTAAGTGCTAGAAAATAGCTTCTCCAATTAAAAAAAAAATTTAAAAAAAGGCAAGCAGCTCATCTTTTGTTCCTCCTGTATGCATCTAGTGGAAAATAAATAATAACAGAAGGAACTCTGCTGGGAGAAGGTTTCAAAGAGCATGTCTTGTGCATGGCTCTTTTCCTGTTGTATAGTTCCTGTCCGGGCTGATGAACTAAATGATGCAAAACCACAGCTTTAACAGCTCTTTTTACCTTCCTTTGAAAAAGAAATAGTCCATCCAAGCTGTCCCTGGACAAACTCTTGCCTGCTGACATTTCATAAATTGCTCTTTTAGGGTCCTCTCCACCCACTTCTTACTTGCACTGTGATCTCCCTCCTCTCACCTCTGAAAAGAAAATCGTATTTTGTTTTTTTTTTTTCATCTTTGAAAAATGGTTTGAAAAAAAGAGAAATAAAAACCAGAACAAGATGTGCATGCGCTGGAGCTGCATGGTGGTCAGAGAGGAGATAACTGTTCTGATTTTTACTCGATTTTCCTACCCAGATGTGCTGTGAGCAGTTGACTGTGAGGTTCTCAGGCAAAACCACTGGGTGGAGAGAAGGTCCCCAGAGAAAATGAGGCTCCTGGGTCTCCTGGTTTCTTTCATCTGGGGTGAAATTTTGTATTTTGAGCATACTTAGCAATAAGTCATAGAATCATAGAATGGTTTGGGTTGGAAGGGACCTTAAAGATCATGGAGTTCCAACCTACCTTGCCCTGGGCAGGGACACCTCCCACCAGACCAGGTTGCTCCAAGCCCCATCCAGCCTGGCCTTGAACCCCTCCAGGGATGGGGCAGCCACAGCTTCTCTGGGCAACCTGTTCCAGTGTCTCACCACCCTCGCAGGAAAGAGTTTCTTTCTAGTATCTAATCTAAATCTCCCATATTTCAGTTTAAAACCATTACCCCTTGTCCTATGGCTCCAGTCCCTGATCAAGAGTCCCTGCCCATCTCTCCTGGAGCCCCATTAGGGACTGGAAGGGGCTCTAAGGTCTCCCCAGAGCCTTCTCTTCTCCAGGCTGAACAACCCCAGCTCTCTCAGCCTGTCTTCACACCAGAGGTGCTCCAGCCCTCTGGTCTTTTTTATGGCCCTCCTCTGGACCCTTTCCAACAGGTCCATGTCCTTCCTGTCAAACATGAGTTTTCCCCAGACCACCTAGAACAGCTTCCAGCCCATGCTTTTCCAGCAGAATGCTTTTGGTAGAGAGCTGCTGGGTGCAGGAAACGTATGCTTGGGGAAAAACTGAAAAGCCCAGAGGCAGGCGGTGTTAGAAATGAGCTGCCTTCATGTTTGGAGGGCAGATCTTCAGCTGGAGGTGCGTTAATTTGTGTTTTCCAAGAGCCTGAGCCTAAGGATGCTTCTGCAAGTGTACACCTGCCGTGTCAGGGAAAAGCAAAGTGAGACTGTTGTCCCGTGTTGTTGCCTTAGCTGCTCGGATGCTCAGCTGTCCCTGGAGAACAGGGTACCTTGTGGAGGTAACAGGCTCTGCTGGGGCTGAAAACAAAAGGAATCATCACTTGAGAGTGCTGGAGGAGATCCTAGTGGCTTCTCGTGGCTTTACGGCGAGGTGTAACAGAGATGTACTTGTCGTTCTCTGGGGATGTGGGAGGCTCCGTAGGCTGAACTTTGCGTGTGTCTCCAGCGTGGAGGAGTTGAGCAAAGCATGGAAATTGCCATTTAAAAGATGCTGATGGAACATGACTGTCTTTTATAGGAAATAAGGGGAATTGACAAATCTGATTTGTTCATGGCTGCAGGGATGCTTTGTGTACGCTGGTAGAAACAAAAGAAGAATTCTAAATCCGTGGCTGATTTGTTCATGGCTGCAGGGATGCTTTGTGTACGCTGGTAGAAACAAAAGAAGAATTCTAAATACGTGGGTTTGTTTTTGTTTTTGTTTTTTCTTTTCCCTGCTGCCTCTTTTTGATACATTTCTGATAGAAATGCCAGTGCACGGGCCACAATGCAAGAGCCTGCTTTACCTCAAATCCCTGTTGGGATGTTACCTGGCACCCTGCAGGATCCACCTTAGAAAGAAGAGCTCCTTTTTGCAGCGGGGGTCTCAAACCTTTGCAGGGATGGGGATGGTAGGACAGCTGAGTTTCACTGCCTGGCTTTGGGGCTCCTCAGAGGGATGTGGCAACATCCCCAGCCTAAACACACACCCCGGGAAAGGGGCCGGCATCGCTGTGAAGGCGATTCTCATTCAGCGAACGGTCATTTAGAAATAGTCAGTCATCAGGCACTTTTATGGATCTTTCAAGCCCCTTTCTCTCCCTAATAATCCCACCTCTTGGGAGGTATTGATTCTCCGCTGTCGGCTGCCTCTTGGTATTCCGCGGTCCGTTTTTGTCTGTGTAAATCGCTGCGCTGTCATTTTCAACGCAGCAATTACCCACTCTTGATTTCTTTCATCCCGAGGCCTTTGCCAGCGATCTAAACTCTGTATTGACAAACCACCCTGGGGGGGGGGGGGGGCTGTTTGTGTTTAGGTGCAATTTTGCAGGGGGGGGGGGGGGGGGGGGAAGGAGAGGGGTCAGGGTTTGGGAAGAGGTTTTACACAACAAAAACTTTGGGAAGAGTTTCCCCAAAGGTGCTCAGTCTGTTGTGTTTACATTTTTGTGGTTTTTTGGGAGGACTTTTTTTGTCGTCCAATGGCCACCCACCCTGCAAACGTGACCTCTTGCTCGTGCTGGAAACATAGGATATGATTTGTTTTGCTGCTCTCTGAAGAGCTGGGGGCAGGCGTTTCCCAAGCCATCCTCCATCCTCCGCTGGGGAATGACCACCCATCTGCATGAGCTGTGGCATCATGGTTCCAAACCAGGACATTTGGCCACCTGCAGAGAGGTACTAGCCCAAGTTAGACCAGGCACAGGTCTCAAGCAAGCTGTGCTTTGGGTAGACAAAAACGTTTGGGCTAGTACCTCTCTGCAGGTGGCCAAGTTAGACCAGGCACAGGTGTCAAGAAAGCTGTGCTTTGGGTAGACAAAAACCCAAGGTGCATCATCATACAGACCAAAATCAACAGCTGTGTCTACCTGAGAGTTTTGGGGTCCAAACTTCCCCATGTTGTTGTTCTGAAGAGCTTGGGTCTGCACCTGGTTGCAGCAGGGCTGGACTGTTAATGGAGAAAGCAAGGTGGAAAGCTTAGGAGAAGCTTCTCCTCCGACAGAAGCAGTTAGGATCAGTCAGCATGGGTTTTATGTCACTTGCTCTTGCTGTCCCTTGTGCTATTAAGCTGGTGTCTCATGTGTGTGGAGGTCATCCCAGCTTGTCACCTGAGATGGTGGCTCCGCTTCGGGCAACCTGAGAGATCCTGCAAGCACCTGGGTGAGATGATGCCAGCAGCTGCACCTGGGGACAGGGTTTGTCAAGGATGGGAGGTGTGAGATCATGGTTCTGCAGGATATTCCAGTGACCAGGGATGGGGCTGTGCAGGGGTGCACTGGAGGCTGGGAGCTGATGGACCACCAGCATCACAGGCAAAAAGGATAGGCACCTTCCAGCCTCCACCATCTGGTTGCATTTCCAGTCGGAATCATAAGGGAAAGGGCTGAAAATGCCTTTAAAAAAATGAAAACAGAGATTTGTGCTGACATTACTAGGTACCAAGAGTCACCAGGGAGAGCAAACGCCTGCAACCACACATTTCAGAGGCCTGTTGTACCACAGCGGATTTCCCTAAGGACATGGGCAAATTGGTAGGCAAAAAATATGATGGCGATGAAGGTATCGGTCCATCAGCTGTGAGCTTCCTCTCCACTTCCAGGAGGTGATCCTTTAATTCAGGGGTTACGGTTCAGCCATCAGGGGAGGGAGGAGATTTGGGAATTGGTCCTGGGTGATATTTTTTTTCCTTTCCAGGGGGATGAAAGTTGAAGGAGGCAGTGATGTACAGCAATGGGGTTTCCCTCAACCCCGGCTGCTGCGGCACAGAAGCTGCAGCCCCCCAGAAGCTGCAGGTGCTGTTCTTCACCTGGCCCAAAGTCGCACCTCCCAACTGGCAGGAATTTGTGTTATTAAAACGGCATGCCTGGCCGGTGAGGGCTCTCACTTGAACAGAATCCCCCTCGTAGGAGAGAATAAATTAAAAAGCCAACTGGCCGCGGCTGCCTGAGGAGCGCGGGGACCAGAGATAGGGCCAGAAGTCAGATAACAAACAGTGTCCAAAATTGCAGCGCCTGGTGCAAGGCGTGAAATTAAAACCTTTTCTGCCTCCTCCTGCACGCTGTAACAAAACAGCTCCTGCCACAGTCTGCCGGCACCAGGAGTGAAGAGGAGAATAATTAAATATGTGGAGATTTTTATTTATTTTTTTTTGCATCTGAGGGAAGGTTCTTCCGAGGGGAAGGATGATGCTTCTCTGCCATGGACCTTGGCACTTTGGTCCTGTGGCCGGGATAAAGTTGTTGGCTGCTCTGCCTTCTGACTACTTCTGCTACCCAGAGGTGGGAGGAAGGTGTCTTTTTTTTTCTGTTGCTTTTTCCTCTGAATTTGCTCCCTCCACCTTCCCTTTTGGGCTCAGCAGCAGCCCTGGGATGGGGCAGTGTCATATCAGTTCTTCTCCCCCCAGACCTCCCAGGCTTTCCAGACCTCGGGAAGGACATCTCTCTGGAGTTTCCCACCCAGGAGTGATGGAGAGGGCAGCACTTTTTAATCAAAGCTACATTAGGTGAAGCTTATACTCTTCGCTCTGCTTTATTGTGGCTATTTTTACATGGGGGTTAAAAGTTAGTACTACCCAGCCAGCCTGGTTTTGCTGAATTCTGGCAAGCACCAAAATCCATCAGCACACACAGACAGAGTAGGAAAGAGCCCAAGAGAAAAAAAAAAAAGAAAGATAAACTCACTAGCTGAACTGAAAAAAACAGTCAAAAAAACCCAAACCTTTTAAAAAAAATGAGACTCTTGATAATAGAGGGTCTGGTCTGGAGGGGCAAAAAGCTGGCAGGACCATCAGCTGTAATCAGCAGAAGGGTGAGCTTTTGCAATCAATGCAGAAAAGGGGAGTGAGAGCCATAGCAGGAGGGCTGGAGGGGCCATGGTGTGGTAGGGCTGGTTTTTCCCTGCCTTGGCAAATGAGCCTGACCCTCTCCTGGACATCGTCCGCAGCCACGGTCGATATGATAAGGCTTAGTCTGGTTCTGATGGAGCGAGGTCGGTGCTGGGGAAATGGCTGTTGACCCCAGCCCCGTGTCTCAAAGTGGGAATAATTTCAGTAAATAAGGCTTCTCAGGGTCGTGGGGAATTAGGTTTTGGGTTGTGGTTTGGGTGTGTGTTGTTTTGTTGTTGTTTTTCCCCCGCCAAAGGTTTAAGCCATGCTAATTTCTCGGCCCTGGCAAGGATGCTGGGATCTCCTCTGCTGGTCGCAAAAAGATGTCACAAACTGAGAGAGGGGAAGGTGGGGGGTTGTCTCTGTGTTTCTAGAAAAGGACCAAAATGCAGCTCTTTTTCTTTCTTCTTTCTGTTCTCTCTCTTTCTCCTTTTTCACCGTTTTCCCATTCTTTAACACAGAGATCCCTTGCTGGAAAGCACTTTCCATGCTGGTGCTTTCTAAGCCTTTCACTGGTGTATTGTCCCCACAGAAGATGATATGAAGAGGTTGTAGGACCTGATTGCCCCGGTTCTTGTGATGTTCCCAGGGGCATTCACTGATAGGGGCCCCTTTAAAAACAAAAGCCCAAAATATCTGGATATTTTTTGAAACGTTTAAAATTTTTAAAAGGTCTTGGTGACTTTTTGAGCCCTTAAAAGAGCACTTTAAAGAGGCTTTCTGCTGCCTGGGGGAAGGTTTGAAAGCCTAACAATGCCAAATGCAGCCCGGGACTGCAGAGGGCAGGACTGCTGGAGCTGAAGGAGCTTCTGAGGGGAGACAGGAGGCTTTAGGAGAGGGCTCTCAAGGCTAGATGTAAGGCCCATGCTGTTCCCCTGGCTGTTAGCATAGGAGCCTTCAAGGATATCCTCTGGAGCTCTCGTGGAGCATGTTGACAATTTAGGATGATGTTTAATGTAGCATTACTGAGCTATGGCATTATAATTACTTGCTTGTATTAAAGTTTATATACAAAGCTTTTCTGCAAGCAGAGAGTGCCCCTGATAAGGGTTTGATCTCTGTTTAGGGCAAAGAGTGTGATGAGCAGGGCTGAGGGGAGGAGGCAGGTCTGGGAGTGCATAATGAGCATCCCTTTGGAAAGTCCTGGGTCAGTGGTCCTTTTGAAGAGGAGAAAGGGAAAAAGGAGGGGAACGTCACATGGTGACTACCTTGTGCTCCCAGGAAGAGTAATATGGAAAGGATAACGAGCTGTGGCTCAGCCCTTCCTCTGCCACAGGTAGATCTAACCAACAAGGTCATTTATGGAAGAGAAGCATGGATGTATCTCAGGTTGAGTGCTCTGGGTGGGACAGCTACAATCTGGAAATGAATAGTACGCAAGAAAAATTGGTGCGTTTGGCTTATCCCACCCCTTGTCCTTGGCATTAGGGACAAGTGTGCTCCCTCTTCCACGTGGCAGTGGGGGCAGATCGCTGTGTCCTGGTATGCAGGGTATAGGTGGTGACATGGGAGAGGCTGGGGGGAAAGTGTCTGGGTAGCCTCTGAAAACCTGTCCCAGTGTTTCTGGGTGTTTTGCATTGCTCTTGGGGATGAGAGGTTTCAGGAATAAGAGAGAAAAGAAAAAAGCTGGGGTTTTTTTTAATGTGAGGATGCATCTAAGTTGTGTCCAACCTGATTGCTTTCATGGATCCACTTGATAAGCCAAGGTTTTGAAAACTGTCATTAGAATTAGGGTGGTTTTGCTGTGGCTTAACCAATGGGGTGACCAGCCCTGACAGTGTCCTGTGCTGATGTTCCTGCTGTACCCTCTGCACCTCACTCTGCCTCCACTACCTCGTCGCAGCCTCAGACTTCACTGAGGCTTGAAAGGTCTCCCCAGCTCCTGGTTGGGTTGTTCCTTGGGGATTTAGAGGTGAAAATAGTCAATATCATTGCTTCAGTAGCACCCAGCTGTTCATGGTGCCAGGAGCAGGTATTTAAAGCTGTGGTGTGCATTTCCTCCAGCATATCGACTTGGCGCTGGTGCCTGCCCATTTTGGGGCCACCTCTTCAAAAGCAGCTCCTGCAGCCTTCATTTAAAATGGGGGGACCATGTGTCAGAGTGTGAATCAGTGTGCTGTGCTTTGGTGGCAGGGTCTGTAATGTCTTAGCCTTATAAACATGAGGTGGTAATGTCATTGTGGGGATTGTTTAGCTTGTCCCCATCTTCAGACTATACAAGCAGAGGTGTGATGAGTTGGGTCGGTGCTGGCTGATGGCACTGCTGGTGTAACAGCATCTTGCTGAGCAAGGGACCCTGCCCTTTCCCCCCTGGGGACTGCTTTTTGCCAAAATGAGTCACTTGAAGGTCCTCAAGGTCATGACAGGAAGTTGAGGTTGACTGTTGCTCACATTGATGTGCCTCATTCAGAGTTTCAGGTCAGCTGAAGGAGAGCTTGGGCACGTCTGGGTTGCAGAGCACATGCCTTAGATTTGGAGCTTTTTACCTTTGCTTTCCTGGGGTTTGTCTGTGGCGAAGGGGATAGGGAGAGAAACTTAGGTGGGCTTAGAAACTTGAGCTCCCATAAGACTGACAGACAGTAGGTCCCTGCCAGACATCAGCTATAAGCTTCTGGGGGTGATGACAAGGAGGTGAGCAAAGGTGAGAAACAGCGAAAGAAGAGAGGGGGAAGCCTTGATTTGTTTGTAATTGCTGTGAGTTTTGTTTAAGTTTGTAACCTACAAGTGAGTGGTGCTTAAGAAACAAAGTTGGGCCAATAATCCATTTTCTCAGCTGTGAATGAGGGCAAAACGGAGGGGAAAGGAGAAACTAAGTGACCCACGTGAAAAGAATAGACTTAACCCCATTCCTCCAGCCAGGTTCGGGGGGGATTAAGCTGGAGATGTGCCTGTTTCCTACCACGCAGATGCTACCCAGAGCTGAAGGGTTTTGGCTTAGAGTGAATGAGAGAAATTCCAAAATATTGCTCCTTTAATTCACCCAAATGAGCCAGCCAATGCAGCCGGTGAGCTGAGTCCTCTGGGAAAATCCTTTTCATTAGGAATCCTGCTGGATGGGGAAACGGCGCGACGTGAACACGCTCAGCCCAGCCCATGCACCGGGATCCCAGCCTGGATTAAAGAAAAATGAAGCTGAAACAAACCAACCCAGAGCTTGAATGATTCAAAGGGCTTTATTGCTGCAAACAAGCCTTCTGTGTTTTAATCACAGCTTGGGGGGCGTGTTGCTGACCAGGAGAGGAGAAGAAATGTGCTGGTGATGTGGCTACACAGCTGCATCCGATGGTTTACATCCCTTTGCTCCGGGCACTCAGCTGAGCAGCCCCTAACATGGGATGCTCCTGCAGCCAAGCTTTGCCTCTGCAAGGGAATTAGCCAGGGAACTGCAAACCAAGACAACAGTACCTTGGAAAAATGTTTTTTGGAGTTGCCTTTTCCCATTGCCTGCACGGAAACCCTCAGCCTCACTGAGGGCAGTGCTGGGAGCAGGTCTGTCCGTCCTTTCCTCAGGGTAGGAATTAAAACTTTTAATCTAATGCCAAAAAATGACAGCCTTGGTAAAGTTACCAGGTGTGTGTTGCTTTATAACTTCCCGCACCTGTAGCCAGAGGCAAGGATTACATGCCTCTCTCTCTCTGTCCTCAAGAGGCTGATGACTTTATTGGCCCTTTTCATGCTGATATTGCTTTTCCACTTCACAAATAGCTGCCGTGTGGGTCTGCATGGTTAGCACAGGCTTGGTAGACTCAGAGCATTAGTTCTCAGTCTGTGTTTGGCTTTGAAGGCTGCTCTTTTATTGTCCCAGAGCTGAACATCAGCTTCTGGTCTGACACAAGGTGCTTCTTCCCTTTACAAACCTTGTTGTCTTCCCACTTACCCCTTTTCCTCTCCTTTTGAGGCAGGTTGGCTCCTGATGTTCCATGCTCAGGCACCTTCTTTTGGGACCAGGACCTGATTCATCATGTATCTTAGGGCTCTTGCACAATCTTTCTTGCCAACCCTGCTGTCTGAGCTCTTTGCCTCTGACTTTTGTGATCATGAAAAGAGTTGAGGACCATGGGTAGAGTAGACCAAGTAGAACTGGATTCCAGGAGGGCTAACCTTGACCTCTTCCAGAAACTGCTTGGAGAAATCCCATGGGTTAGGGCTCTGGAGGCTAGAGGGGCTCAAGAGAGATGGTTAATATTCAAATACCACTTTCTCCAAGCTCAGGATCAGTGCATGCCTAGGACCAAGAAATCAGGCAAAAGAAGCAGGAGACCTGCATGATTGAGCAGGAAGCTTCTGAGAAAGCTCAAGTGGAAGAAGGAACTGACCTAAAACTCACTTTACACTGAGTGGAAGAAGGGACTGACCGCTTGTGAAGATTACAAGAATGCTGTCAGAGTATGCAGGGATGAAATGAGGAAAGCCAAAGCCTCCTTGGAATTAAACCTGGCAAGGGATGTTAAGGTCAACGGGAAGGGTTTCTTCAACTAAACCGGAGGCAAAAGGAAAACTGGAGAAATACGAGCCCATTGTTAAATGATTCACCAAGGGGAAATCATGTCTGACTAATCTCATAGCCTTCACTGGGTGGATAGCTGAAGGGCCTCCTTGGAATTAAACCTGGCAAGGGATGTTAAGGTCAACGGGAAGGGTTTCTTCAACTAAACCGGAGGCAAAAGGAAAACTGGAGAAATACGAGCCCATTGTTAAATGATTCACCAAGGGGAAATCATGTCTGACTAATCTCATAGCCTTCACTGGGTGGATAGCTGAAGGGAGGCTGGTGGATGTTGTCTACCTTGACTTCAGCAAGACTTTCGACACCTTCTCCCACAGCATCCTCAGAGGTAAGCTTAGGAAGTGTGGGTTAGATGAATGGGCAGTGGGGTGGATTGAAAACTGGTTGAAAGGTAGAGTTCAGAGGGTCATGATTAGCTCTGTGGAAAAAGATCCAAGAGTCCTGGTGGACAACAGAATGACCATGAGTGAGAAATATACCCTTATGGCCAAGAAGGCCAATAGCATGCTGGGGTGCATCAGGAAGAGTGTGGCCAGCAGGTGGAGGGAGGTCATCTTCCTAGAACTTTCTCTTATGAGGAAAGGCTGAGGGACTTGGGCCTTTTTAGTCTGGAGAAGAGAAGGCTGAGGGGGGATCTGATCAACACCTATAAATATTTAAAGGGTGGGTGTCAGGAGGATGGGGCCAGGCTTTTTCCAGTGGTGCCCAGTGACAGGACAAGAGGGAACGGTGACAAACTTGGACGTAGGAAGCTCCATCTAAACACGAGGAGGAATTTCTTTCCTGTGAGGGTGGCAGAGCCCTGGAACAGGCTTCCCAGAGAGGTGGTGGAGTCTCCATCTCTGGAGACATTCAAACCCCACCTGGACAGGTTCCTGTGCAACCAGCTCTGGGTGGACCTGCTTTGGCAGGGGGGGGTGGACTAGATGATCTCCAGAGGCCCCTTCCAACCCCGTATCGTTCTGTGATTCCCATGTGGGACAAACCTGCCTGTGATAAGAAGGTGTGAAAAAAACCCAGTTGTGCTGTGCAGGGTAAGATGAGCATCTTCTGCTTATAGGAGAGGGCAGGCTCTGTCCTCAGGGTCCATCATCCTCCATAGAGGCAGGTGGAATTTTGGGTAACAGTGAGACAAAGCTGCTTTGTTCTTGGATGCGGTGTCTTGTGCTAAGCAGGGAGTTCTCAGGTCAAAGCACGTAAAGCTGGGGTGTTGTGTGTTGATAAACCCATTTTTCATAGCATGCATGGTGGCAGAGACGAGTTTGGAGCCGTTTCCTTCCCATTTCTTCCTCTTTTGGGTCACTAGATTGCCTGTCTTTATTGTATGTCTTAATTAGCTTGGTCTAGCTCCTTTGCTGGGTTTTCGTGCTCTAGAGGTTCAAGGACAAGTCAGTAAGTCTTCATATATTGTATTTTAACAAAAAAATTAGATTCCTCGCACGTTCCTTTATCCCAGGTTGGCAGCTGCTCTTTCTGCCTCTGAGCACTGCAGAGGTGGTGGGAGGCAGCAAATTTGGGGGGTGCTAGCTCTCGGGGGGGAGAGTGGTGTCCAGATTGTTGGCATCCCTCCCTCCAGGGGAACCTTGTCACAACATGGTCTGCCAGGAACGCTTCGTGCCGGAGTTTGCTGTTTTAACACGAGTATTTCAGCAAGAGCAAAGCCCTGTGAGGAGACCTGAGCTGAACTGTTATCGATCCTCCCTTCAGTAATAAAGCCATCCACCGGAAGACAGGGAAACAATTTTTTTTTTTCTTCTTTTTTTTTATTATTTTTTGAATCAGCCCAGCTGTATGGATTTTGCTTTTGCTTGAGTGGAGAGATTTTGCTTTTGCTGGAGCGATACCTGTTCGCCGGCTGCCGGGGGAGTTTCTTTTTGATGGATCTTGGGGACTTACAAATCCCAGACTTCAAAGAGGTATTTTTTTCCTTATTTTTTCTGAGGACAAATTACTTGCTCCACCTATGGTCAGAAACGAGCCACTCTGTGCTGCGAAAGGCACTTTTAGCTTTTCAGGGGGGTTAAACAAGCGGTAAAAATAAATAAATAAGCTGGTAAAGCAGGCAGGTTTCTATCTGATAGTGCCAGAGATGGGGGGAAGAAAGGTGGTCCTCTTTACAGGAACGCACGTGGTAGATCAGAGGGTCTTTTGAAGGCTCAGGGTGGTCATTGAGCATGTGTGGGATAAGAGGAGACAGCAAGAAGTCCTGGTGGTGGGTTGATGTGAAAGCAAGTCCTTGGCCGGTTGGGCTGGCCACTGGGTCCTTCCTCCGAGGTGGCTCAGGATGGACCACGAGCCAAAGAGGAACCAGGCTGGTCTGGAGAGGATGGTATGAATAGATAAGCATCCACAGATTGCATGTACATATTTGCAGTTTAAACGAACGCAATAGCTAATGATTCGTGGCTATTATTTGAAGGGCCCCACTGTTACAGATTTATTTCTCATTTCTTGTAATAACACCGATGATAATGAATTCATTTGTATTAATGCGGGTGCCGTGGACTTCCGTTGATATTCTGCGTTAATTAATGTACCATTAAAAGGAAGTGTCACCCAATTAATATCAAGTCGAAGCGGTGCTGCCAGTGTCCTGTCATTAGGGTTCCATTTGTAATGCGTTGTATTAACGCTCTGCCTTAATGGAAGTCATTTGCAATCTGGAGTGCCACTCCATGGGCTGCTCTGGGGGTGCCAGTTTGCACCTCTGGCAGCAAGGGTTACCCAGAAAAATATATAGGGACAGGCTGCCCTTAAGAGAAACCCTCATTACTGCCTGGGCTGGGGCACTGCTTCCATCCTCTCTGGCTCTGGGGAGGTCTTCACCCACCTTCTTGACCTCTTCCTGGCTTTAGAAAGTGGAAGTTAGGGACAACCACAAATTAAATGGTATATATATATGTATTTTTATATATATGTAAGAAGAAGGGTCTGCCCAGTTTATGGTATCACCCCCAAGCAGAAATCAGAAAAGGGATTTCTTCTCTCACCCCATCCTGTATGTTGGCTGGCAGCAGTAAATCACACCGGTGACTTAATTTTTGCTACTGAATTTTAATATTACGTGGAAGGACAGCAGAAAGTCTCACTGGCTGCTGCAGGTCAGGGCTGCCTTCGCTTCCCTGGATGAAAGCTGCCTCTGCCAGTGCTGAGAGCAGAGGCAGGAGTGGAGACCTTGACTGTGGCCACCTGGATCCTCCTGGTTCATCCCCACCATCTCCAGCAAGATCACAGCCCAAGGGGTGCCGGGCCATCTGCGGTGCCTGCCCTTGCAAAGCGGGAGATTTGCTGCAAACACCCTTTTCCAGCAGGAAAATCACACCAGCAGGAGCAAAGCAGGGGCCATCAAAGCCAGGAGCTCTCTGACTGACAGGTTTTCACATTCTGACTTTCAAACGCCTCGTCAGACCATCTTGGGTTCCCATCTGCCACCTCCAGAATTGGGACTGACACAATAGCAACCCGGGAGGGCAGCGCAAGCTGCCTCCAAACCCTTGCTCCAGCCCTGCCCGGCTCCTCAAAGGCTGGAGATGGATAATGGGCAGAAATGGGAGGGAATTGTGGCTTCTCCAACGGGATTTGGCAGCGGCTGCCAAGTTAGTGGAGTGGTGGCTGCTTCACCACCCTTTTCTTCTGTCCCTTCCCAGGGCAGTGGGAGCCAGCCTGCTTTACAGGGTGACCCCCCTTCCTAGGAGAGCTGTATTTTTTTGGGTCAGACAGAGGACTTTGCATTTACACCTTAAAAAAAAAATATATATATATTGGTTCAAAGCAGTTGCTAGCAATTTTCTCAATGTCAACCATCTGCACCCTTTGTTGTTTACTCATCTCCCAACCAAGCCCTGTGCTTTGACTCTTCCAGATGATCGGTAAAAATGTCAAAAAATGGGCAAAGACCTGCAGGTTCCCAGCAAGAATCCACTAAAAATATACTTGCCTGATAATATTCCTTGTTTACAGTTGTATTTTGAGGGCTATATGCTAGCTGACTGTGTTGGTTTTGAATTATTCTACGCGTTAATCTCACAGTGCACCAAGTCATATGGCTTAGAGAAGATGATGTACGTGACTTTGATTCTGTTGCCCTTTTTGACCAAGATCGTTGTCTGGTAGAAAGAGGAGAGAGAGAATAGAGCAGGATCTCTTGTCTGTGGGTCTTAGGGGAGGTGTTATTGGTGCTGCTTCCCTTTAATTCCCTATTAGCCAAGAGCTGTGCTGAGAGTTTCATTACGTCACCGGGATTTGATGGAGCTGAGAGGTCTGAAGTCACTCCCATTGAAGAAATCCTGTTGGTTGCTCTGCCAGGTCTGCTGCTGCTCCCGGGTGTTTGCAGGCTGCTGAAAATCATCGGGAACGGTCCAGCGAGCACCTTGGCCATCGCCTTTAACTCTCTTTGGCAGGAGTTGCCAGACCTGCTGACTGAGATGTGTCTCACTGGAGGAGGAGGCTGGAAATGTAAAGGTAGACTGCTTTGGCTCGGCCAGAGCTCTCCCCATCTCCTTCCCAAAGACAGAATGATCAACCCCACCTGGGTTCTTCTAATCTCTCTTACTGTGCTTCTGTGATGATGATTTATGCGCCTGTAGCTGTATGTAGCAGTCCAGCTCATCTTGTGTCAGGAGGACGGGGCTGGTCTTTTTTCAGTGGTGCCTAGTGATAGAACAAGAGGAAATGGGCACAAACTTGAGTATAAGAAGTTCCACCTAAACGTGAGGAGGAACTTCTTTCCTGTGAGAGTGGTAGAGCACTGGTACAAGTTGCCCAGAGAGGTGGTGGAGTCTCCTTTGGAGACATCAAAACCTGCCTGGACACATTCCTGTGCAACCTGCTGTAGGTGGACCCACTTTGGTGGGGTGGTTGGACTAGATGATCTCCAGAGGTCCCTTTCAACCCCATATGATTCTGTGATCTCGGTGGCTTTTTGGTTGCTGGAAAGGTTCCTACAGAGGTTCCCCTGCACGAGTGTGCAAGCCCCTTGGCATTAACTTTCCTCCTCTCCCTTACTTCTTGCAGAGCTGTGAGAAGCAGCTCGTGGTCTCCAAAGATCTGGAGCAGCAAACGCAAACCCAGGGCGCAGTGTAATAGCTCAGCTTACCTTGAAATAGGGACCGTGGAGGGAAATGAGCTTTGACAGACAAAGCTGGCTGTCTGCTTAAATAACTGGGGACGGAGTGGATGAGACGGCTCCTTGAAAGCTGGCGTGGAACTTGCTTTCTTCTCTCTGCTCTTCCCTTTCTCCTAGTGCTTCACCCGCCCGGCTGCTTGTCAATGTGCAGGGAGGGTGGTTGTGCAGGGCAGGGATGAGGAGGGACTGAGCACTAAGATGAAGGCAAGGTTCAGAGGGATGGAAAGAGCAGCAAATCCCCCATTTCTGGTGGCTGGGCTGGGGATGGAGGTTGTGGGTCAACCCCTGTGCAAGGCTAAGCCTTGGGCTTGCTGTGGTGTGGGGCAGGCAGCTCCTTTTGCCCCAGAAGCTGCAAATTAAAGCTCTGTCACGTAGTGCTTTTCCTCCCCTCGCTTTCTCTTTCAAACATAACTCCATTCAGGGTGAGCCCTGGAGCTGTGCACCCACTGATGCTCCCTAGAGTGGAGAGCAGGGGGGTGGCAGGTCCCACTTGTGTCACTGCCTGAGCCAGTTGGGAAGTTATAAACAAGAGAAGGAATGTTGTGAGTTTAGAGTCATAGAGTTGTCCAGGCTGGAAGGGACCTCCAAAGGTCATCTAGTCCGACCCCCCCGCAGTCAGCAGGGACACCCCCAACTAGACCAGGTTGCCCAGGGCCTCGTCGAGCCTCTCCTTGAATATCTCCAGGGAAGGGGCCTCAACCACCTCCCTGGGCAACCTGTTCCAGTGCTCCACCACCCTCACAGTGAAGAACCCTCTCCTAATCTCCAGTCTAAATCTGTTTCCCTCCAGCTTGAAGCCATTGCCCCTCGTCCTGTCACTGCAGGCCTTTCTAAACAGGCTCTCCCCAGCCTTCATGTAGGCTCCCTTCAGGTACTGGAAGGCTGCTATTAGGTCTCCCTGGAGCCTCCTCTTCTCCAGGCTGAAAAACCCCAGCTCCCTCAGCTTGTTTCTTTATTTTCTTAGCTTTTCCCTCCTCTCCCACCTGCCCTCTCTCATCCCTCCTGAGGCTAAACAACCCCAGCTCCCTCAGCCTGTTTCTTTATTTTCTTCTTAGCTTTTCTCTCCTCTCCCACCTGCCCTCTCTCGCCCCTCCTGAGCTTGCCCCTCAAGCCACGCGCTGCAGAAGTGATGGGTGCCACCAAGAGAGGTGACAGAGCTGCCGTGCCACCAGCTTTTGGGGGTGCCATGCTAGAAATCAGCCATCCGAGCCCCGTGCTGGCAAGGAGACAGTTAGTGTGGGTGGGAAACGGGGCAGCTTTGGGCTGGAGGAAGAAAACAGCGTCATCCTGGGGGATATCAGAGCATCCTCTCCCATTCATGGCTGCTTGCCCTCTTGACTGCTCAGCACCGTTGGCCCTGCCAGTATGGAAAATTCCCCCGTGGGTTTGCTCATTGTGGTGTCCCCTTTCTTGAGTGCCATGTGTTGGGTGGGGATGTGTCCACTGTGAATAAGCACGCTCGGCTCTACGTGCCGTTACCCAGTCACTAATTCGGTCTCCAGCTCCAATAACGCCTCCATTCCAGCTGTGTTTACGGTGTTTTCAAAAGCCCCTCAATTGAATTATAGCTCCGCGGTGGCCGTTTGCCAGCGTCACCCCGTAATGAGGGAGGTCACTTAATAGAGATGGCAACAAGAGATACATATTAACAAGAGCTGATTGAAAGGTAGGGTGAATTTCAACCGGGGAAAAAAAAAAAAAACCAAAAAAAAACATGAAGAAAGGAAATTATCAGGTTTTAAAAATCAAACTTTGAAATTGGAAATTGCTTGGCTTGGACTAGCGGTAATGCAATTAATAAATGTAATTAAAAGTGTAATAAAGAAGGCAGGAATTGGAAGTCTGCGCGCATCCCTGGGAGTGTTTAGAGCTGGCAGGCGAGCCAGGGACCCAGCCTGGCAGTCGGGCACCCGCGAGATGGAGCTGGGGATGGAAATCAAAAGTTGGGGCTGGTTTTTCCTCTCAGCAGAGCCTGGAAGTGGGGCTGGCACACGTTCTGGCTCTGCCTTTACAGCTCTCTCATGCAGCAAGCAAAACCTCGGGTGGGAATAGGTGACTTATATCCATCCTAGGCACCCCGGGGGAGGATGGAGCCAGGATTTTGGGTGTAGAGGGGGAACGCTGGGATTCAGCATCGAACCCCCCTGCTTTCCTGCCCTACAATGGGTCAGGATTGGTGAGAGCACCCTTGACTTGAGCAGAGGGCTGGCTGAGCCAGCTTTTAGCAGAGCACACAAAGCTCCTTTCATCCGCCCCGCTGCGCCGTGGCGAGAGACGGGGAAGAGGGAAAAGAGCCGCCGGGAAGAGCAGCAGGGAATTATTTAAGAGTAATAGGTCGACCTGAGATATAACAGGAGCGCGAGGCGGCGAAGCGTCTCCTGATGGGAGCGGTCAGCTCGGTGCGGGGAAGGAATGGGGGGGGGCAAAGCAGGACCTGGGCAGGGAAATAGGGGCTGGTGAGATGGTTTTGATGCTGAGGAGAAGATCGTAGCTCGGTAGGCTGCCCGCTGCTCCAGCCCTTGTGCCCGTCGCCGTATGCCCCTGTGCGTCGCCTCCTCTCATCCCCTCGACCTTCAGACAGCTGTGCGGCCAGATTGCCTGCCGTTTTTCCACATTATTTGCCTTGGTACAGCACGCTTCACATCCGCATCCTAATCATTTTCTCCCAGCTTCTGCTGGGTGACTTTGCTGGGGGAGGTCAGATGGAGGTCCTCTGCATGGCCAGCCACTGGAGACGGGGAGCCGGCATGGAGCGACCACCCCCAAATAAACCTAATTTCTGACGCCCATCTGATGCTTGTAACAGCCTGGCTGTAGTTTGGATGTATTTAAGTAGCTGAGGAACTAGAGGAACTGGCCCCCAGACCTTCTCTGCTTCATCTCCCACCTTTCCTTCTATCTGAGCCCGCTGTAAAAAAATAAAAAGTCAGTGCCACATATTGCCCCTCTCAGCCCTTTGCCCGCAGGGCGCTCGGTGTCAGGCTGGTTGGACAAGACTGATGGATCAAGGCACGTTGGAGGTGTTGGCGGCCCGTGGCCCGTGAAATGGTTTGGCTATGGTGGAAAGCTCTGGATGACACGATGCAAATCTTACTCCCTTAGCAGAGCGAGCCCCTGTCTGGCAGCCGGAGGGTTTTATGTGCTCTGGGAGCAGGCACCATGGGCTGGTGGAACGGCACGGGTGCTGGCTTTTCTTTTTAGCCCCGATTGAAAAAAAGAGCTTGTTTGCATAGTCTTATGTACGCCTTAAAATTGTCCCCCTTAAAGTTTTCCTTGATTTGGGAGGGTTTTTTCCCTCCTCGCCCAGCTCATCTCCCCTCCTCGTTGTGCTGGTGAGGTCCTGCCGCTGCTTTGGTGGTCCCCGGTGCTTCTCCTCACCCCAGCAGAGGTGGCTCCTCAGCCCTCGGGGGAATGTTTGGTGGCAGATGAGAGGAAATTGTGCTCTTGAGGTTTTTTGGGAGCTCTGCTCAGCACCCTTCACGTTGAGCTATGCCATCTGCCTGGTAGGGCACGTTGCACCTCCGGAGGCTCTATCTCCTTCAGGTCATAATCTTCCTTTGTATTGCCACCTTGTGCCCAAGCAGCATTCATCAGGAGTTTTATTACTAATGCATTTTATAGCAGGATTCATAATAAGATATTAAAGGCTATAGGTGTGGCCAGAGAGCGGGGTGTAAATATTTCAAAAAACACCCTTTTGTGATAAACTTTTCTTCGGCTTTAGCTGCCCTTTAGTGGAGAATGTTGAGTAAGGCTTTGGTGTCGCGGCTGTCAACGTGCCAGGGTTAACACAGGACACGTCTCTGTGTGGTCACTCATGCTGAAGGGTGGCGTGGGAGGCGAGAGGGGGGAGATCAGGGGAGGTGTTTGCTGGGGTGGGCCGTAACCGTGAGAGTTTTTGGGTGGAAACACAACCTTCTGGTGGCTTGAAGGTCCATATCGCCTTGTCATACGGCTGCGAGAGAGGCAAGGTCTTGATCTCGCCTTTGTCACGTCCTTGTGCAACAACAGCCTTTCGTGTTTGGGCAGGGGTTTTAGGGTTGTTCATGCCTTATTTTAATCCAAGTTTACCCTTCTTAATGGTGATCCACTGAAACAGAATAGTCTCGTAATAGTTAGATATTTGGGCTCTTGTACCTTGCTGTTTTTGGGTTGGTCTTCTTGGCGCTTTGAGTAGCCACATCTCAAACACACTGTTACAATTCCACATTTCTTTCTGGCAAAACAAGACCCCAGAACTTCTTCCCGTAAGATTTTTATGAGAGTTTGAAGCGCTTTTACTCATTTTTTACAAAATGAGGGGTGGACTGGTTGCCTTGCCACCCCAGCATCCCCAGCCCACGCAGTATCACAGCCGGCTCACCAGAGCCCTTTCACTCCAGGGGATGTCCTGGGGGTGGTGGGGGGACACCTGGGTGCTGGACCCACTCCTGCTGAGCTGTCAGAAGAAGGATGGGGTGCCAGAGACAGGTCTGGAGCAGGTCCCTCTCCCATTTGCCTCCCTCTTCCTCCGCGGGAGGCATCTGTCTGTGTGTTTATTTTTATCTCACATCTGCTGGCATCGTAACAAAGATTTAATGATATGACACAGTTTTGTCACCAGTTCGGTTTTTTGCTTTTTTTTTTTTTTCCCTGTGGTGAGTGAAGCTTCATGGCTGGCTGCTGGAGGTAGTGGAAAGCTTGAAAAATGAGAAAATTTGGTGACTTTTGTAGAAAACTCACCTGTTTGCCACAAGCACCTGTAGCCTGTCGTTGGTCTGCATTTCTTTTTTATTGTTTTTCTGGGCAGAAAAGATAGAATTTGCTGGTTTTGCCTGTCAGTGAACTAAGCATAGTCACAATTAATCTTCCATAAGGAAGAACAGCCATGAGGGACACGCAGAAGAGTCCTATAAATGGGCCAAATGCTGAAAATGAGGAAAAGGGATCCTGAGCTAGCCTGGCATAGGGTTTTCTAGTCTTGTCTCCTTGGGACGTGCCCTCTGCCTGTTATTTACCCTCAAACACAAACCCAGACACTTCTGTTTATGCAGAGGTTTTGCTCCATTGTTTGGATGATGGGCCGCGTCTTTTGAGAAATAAAGACATCGTGCCTCCTGCTGAGGAATATCTTGAGCCTGCTTGACCCAAAAATGGCAAGAGGATTTTACTGACATACTTCTCCTGCTTTTTAAGGCAGATGAGCTAAAATTCCTCTGAGCCCCCGACTGCGTCCTGCCTGGGTGTGAACATTGAAAATGAGACGTCTTTTTTTCCTGCAGGACTGTCGATGCGGGATGTCTTTATCCCACAGCTGGTTTTGCCTTGCGAGAGGTTGTGTGAGGGTTTTTGTGGGTTTTGGTGAGTTTATTGTTTTTGGTTTTTTTTGCTTGGATTGAGCTGGCAATTAAAAAAAGAAAGATGCATTACCCAGAGCACATCTTACACACCTGCATTCTTTCACCTGAGCTAGGTGATCTTTAAGGTCTCTTCCAACTCTAACCACTCTATGATTTAGTAGTGACATTTTCCCAGTGAGCTGTGCGCTTTGGGGCAGTATCAGAGATTTTTCGCCCTTTGTGACCGTGCTGTTCTGCTTCAGGCTGCTGTAAGGCTCTTCCTATTGCCTGGGAGCCCTTCTGCTCCCCTTCTAAATTCACACTTTGCTTGTGCACCCACTTTCCAGGTGCCCACTGTCCCCCACTGAGCTCCTGCCCTCCCAGCCCCTGAGATGTTTGGAGATGTATATGCTCAGGACTGTTTCCCAGGACCAGCTAGATCTTTATCCGGAGCCGTCCCACTTGTAGGGATTTTGCTGTCTGGCCAACAAAAAGACCTGGTCAGCAAAGCTTTAAAATAAGGATGAAAATAAGGTGAACGCCGAGTTAGAGCTCAGGCAGTGTCTGTGGGTGCTGGAGCTGACGGCACCGAAGCTGGTGACCTCCGTGTCCCTCCAAGCAGCTTCTCCTTGGGAAGGAAGGACGAGGAGATGAACTCTCTTCAAAGCCTGCTTTTGGGCTATTGTATGAAATACAATGGCTGGGAAATCAAGCTCTCCTCTTTCATAGCCAGCCCCACAGCCCCATAATCACGGGTGACCAGAGCGGATTTGCATGTTAAAAGGAGTGGCTAGAGGCACTTAAAAAAGGAGAGGAAACATATTCATCAAGTCCAGCTTTATCCTTATGAATATTATTATTCCCGGGGACAATATACCCCAAACCTCATCAGTGCAACCCCGCGTCTACTCTGTGGCTGCCTTTCCCTTCCTCCCTCTATTAATGGTTAATTTGTCATGCTCTTGGTCTTGACATTGATACCCCGGTGGCTCGGGAGGAGGAATTTGAGAAGGTGGTTGGTGGAGCGTGTGGACCACGGCTGTCGAAGCAGCGCCCTGGCAGCAGCGAGAGGAGGGCTGTGGGATGCTCCGGGCTGATGATGGTTTGGGGGAGGCAGGTAGCCCTAAAAGAGGTGGGGAGATGCTCTAGTCCTGTCCCAGGAGGTGTCTCAGGTGCACTGGGAAAGCAAACACCCACCAGAGCACACCCCCACCACCCCAAAAAAGGGCTGCTCCACCCCAACGTGTCTCCCGAGCTGACAAAGTCCTGGTTCCTGAGCTCTCCAAAGGCAGGATCCAGGATTAATGTGATGGGTCAAGGGCTCACATGGCAGCAGGGCAGAGCTGGGTTAAGCATGCCAGAAAATGGGCAGTTGGAAGGCAAAGGGTAGCAAACTGCTGGGACAAACGGGCTGGGGAGGCTGTGGCATCTCCATCGTTGAGAGGCTTTAAGGGTGGGAATTATTTCGGTGTAGCATGGTGACAGGTTTCTCTTTTGAGGTCCCTTCTAGCTATATCTTATGCTTTTATGATTGGTGATTACCAAAAAAAACCCAAAGAAACCTTACAGGTGCTTTAAAAAATAATTCTTGGGCCATGCTCTTCTGGGCTATCTTTAGCAGCTTGATTGAGAAAGGGTTAAAAAAAAAGACAAACCACACACAAGAAAGCGAATGAAAAATCTAGGTGGGAACTGCGACCTCTCACACTTTGGCAGAAGTGATGCTGAAGTAAGGAAAGTGGAGTTTTTCTGGGGCCCGAGGCGAGCTGAGATGTCAGAGCGTCCCTGCGATGCCGTGTGGCTGGATGCGAGGGCAGGGAGGTGTGAGGGACGTGCGCGGATGAGGCGTGCGAGAGCCCAGCCCTCCTTTTGGGACCCCCAAAGGGGGTTGGGGGACATGCCCTGGGTTCCCCCACGCTGCCCGTGGAAGCTGGCAGCAAGTCCTGCCACATGCCTTGAAGGTAAGTTTCTGCTGGTCTGAGCCTCACTGGGGCAAATCAAGATGTTTTGGTTCTTTTCTGGTGCCATCACCCAATATTAAACTATTTAAATCAGATCTCCAAGCGTGGAACCCTGGTTTCTCTTGCTTTCTAGTGGAGGTGAGATGCTGGGACAGCCTGGCTGTGGTTCACTGCAAACCTCGTGGTTCCCAAAAAACCTGAAGAAGGCTCAGCTTTGGCCAAGGATTTGTAGGACAAGTGCAAGTGCCCCATCTTCTGAGCTCTGCACCTCCTAAAGTCTCCTTTCCACCTTCCTGCTACTTCTCCATGGGCTGAGGAGGAATAATTTAATACGGAGTTAACAATAAAAAGCGGATTCTTGGGAAGAGGGTTGCAGAAATAATCCCAGCTGGCCATAACCAGCCCTTGTCGCATCTTGCTGGTCTTCCTTTCAAGTTTTAGCTCTTTGTCAACCCTTGACGTGGCTGGGGAACCTCTAATACAAACATATTGGAATAATTTAATACGGAGTTAACAATAAAACGCAGATTCTTGGGAAGAGGTTTGCAGAAATAATCCCAGCTGGCCGTGACCAGCCCTTGTCACATCTTGCTGGTCTTCCTTTCAAGTTTTAGCTCTTTGTCAACCCTTGACGTGGCTGGGGAACCTCTAATACAAACATATTGACTTGCCCAAGTGGTTGTGGTCAGTGTGTACCTGCCGCCCAACTCCTCAGCAAAGCCTTTTTGCTTGCTGTCTGTGCTTCTGCCTGGAGAGAGGAGAGAGAGACAAGAATATGCATTTAAGATTTGCATAGGAACATGCAGCTGTTCCACCAAAAATGGATAATTGTTCTCCCTTCTGTGGAGTGAAACAATAAGAAGTGCCAAACTGCATTTGCCATTGCTGATTTTGTGCACTCAGCTGCATATTTTACGCATGCAGATTAGTTCCAGATTTACGACGATTTAACTGTTAATGCCTGTGTTAATCAGGGCAGGTTGTAGTTGCTGTGGAAACTCTTAACTTTGAATTTTACGTAAAGTTCTGTGTTGCATTTAATGCCTTTTTTTAGAGGCTGCCTTATATTTAATGCCTCGTGGTGAAAACGGAGAGGGAAGCAGTGTTGAAAATAAAAAGTGCCTTTGGGCAGAAAACAAGTTTCAGCAAAGAGAGTAATTTTTCTGGAAAGTTGTGATGTCTGGGAAAATAAGGGTTTGTGATAGAGTGCCATCTTGACCACAGCTGTATAACTATTATTATAAGTGTGTAACAACTATTATAGCTGCTGCAATACTGTAATAAAGAAAACAGCTGTGTAACTTATAAATGTCCTGAAAATGAAATGTAGGACTGAAGTTCTTGGGTCTCTGGATATTCCTTTAGGTGGGCAAAGGAAATTGCTGATGTGCGTTTGATGGGAAAATAATAGGCTGGTGTACAATTTTACCGATATATTTCTCTTTTAAAAAAAAAAAAATAAAATTATTTATTTGTTTATTTCCAGAATACACCAGTGGGCACTCCGATTTTCATAGTGAACGCCACGGATCCGGACCAGGGGGCAGGAGGCAGCGTGCTTTACTCCTTCCAGCCTCCTTCCAATTTCTTTGCCATCGACAGCGGCCGTGGCATCGTGACGGTGATCCGGGAGCTGGACTATGAAGTGACTCAGGCCTACCAGCTCCAGGTCAACGCAACGGTGAGTCTTCTCCTGCCTTCTTGCTTATTTTATTGCCCTACTCTGGCATCTTCTCAGGCATGGCCAGCATTTTCCACTTGGGTAGTATAGCAATGCGGTACCCAAGTAGTTTCAAAGGGCTCGTGGAGCCCAGCACCTCTCCAGCAGCATCTCACATGTGTCAGGGGCTTGTGCATAGAGACCAGCAACTCCCTTGGTGAAGAAAGCCAGTACAGGGCATACGGAGCATGAAATTCCCTGGGCTCATTCCTTGAGCATCATGGTTTATGGCAGATGGGTTTACTTGTATTAAACCCCCTGAGCGTCACTCAGCAAAAGCTGAGTTTGGGCATCAAGAGTTAAAAGTTTGGTGGAAAGAGGAGGAGAAACCAAAATCCTAATTACAGTTGATCATAGAATCATAGAATTGTCCAGGTTGGAAGGGACCTTCAAGATCATCTAGTCCAACCATCAACCTCACTCTGATTAAAAAACGGAACTAAACCATGTCTCTAAGCACTATGTCAACCCATCTTTTAAATACCTCCAGGGATGGTGCCTCAACCCCTTCCCTGGGCAGCCCATTCCAAGGCTTAATAATCCCTTCAGGGTAAAATTTTTTCCTACTCTCCAGTCTGAACCTCCCCTGTTGCAGCTTGAGGCCATTTCCTTTTGTCCCATCGCCTGTTCCTTGGGAGAAGAGACCGACCCCCCCTGGCTACACCCTCCTTTCAGGGAGTTGGAGAGAGCGAGAAGGTCTCCCCTCAGCCTCCTTTTCTCCAGGTTGAACACCCCCAGCTCCCTCAGCCTCTCCTCAGGAGACTTGTTCTCCAGACCCCTCACAATGATGCCAGATGGGACCCTGGGGGAGGGCAAATTCTTGCCCCACCTGAGTTGGAAACTTCTTTCCTGGTGTCAAATCTAGCAAGAGCTTGATAGGGAGCATGTGGTTGAGGAGCACCACACAAGCAGGTTCTCTCTGTGGTTGCTCCTTTCCCATCTCAGATGCGACAGAGGAAGGTGAAACTCAGCCCTACAATACACCCGGCCAACTGTGTGTTCAGAAGAGGGTTGGGGGGGACCCTTCCTGACCCCTGCAGGCAGCCGGCTAGAGCTCTTGAAGCATGTGATTTAATCAAGATCATTGCCTTGATGCAGAACCACAAATGTCAGGAGGACACAGAGGGCTGCGCAGGGCTGCTTTGCTCTTCATGGCCATGAAGGCTGGGTGTTTGCAAACTGCGGGGCCACAGGCAAACAGCTCAAACTTTCAGCTCATTCCCTGCATATTCGAGGCAGTGGCATTTTTCCCAGAAGCTTATTTTTTCCAAAACGGACCTCATTTTATTTTAAATAGTCCAGTGATCAAAGGTCCTCTCCATTGTTTGTTTCCTTGTCAGTCGTGCTTTCCCAGGGCGTGCCATCGAACTATCTGGCAGATTAGAAGATGTGGGACCAAACACCAGCCCTGATGGAAACACTTCCACGTGTCTGATTCTGGTTTCCTCAGGCATGAGGATGCCACCTTGGTACATCCATTGTAGAGAGGTTGGTGCTGGTCTCTTCTCACAGGGAATTAGCAATAGCACAAGAGGGAATGGCTTCAAGCTGCAACAGGGTAGGTTTAGACTGGACTTTAGGAAGAAATTCTTCACAGAAAGAGTGGTCAGAGACTGGAAGAGGCTGCCCAGGGAGGTGGTTGAGTCACCATCCTTGTACGAGTTTCAGAGTTGTTTAGATGGGGTACTGAGGGATATGGTGTAGAGGAGGACTTTGTAGAGTAGGGTAGATGGTTGGACTCGATGATCCCAAGGGTCTTTTTCAACCTGAATGATTCTGTGATTCTATGATCCAGCTCCTTCTAGCCCTGTATCCCAGGTGCAGCTACCAGCGAAGACAAAATGGGGCCATATCTGGCACTTGCTACCCAATTTGCTCCTAGATTTCATGATTTCCGTGCTCAGGGACTTAAATATTTAGTTGCTGAACTGGTCTTGATTGCAGCTCTGGGAATGTCTCCTCAGCTCGGTCGCAGGGAGCTGGTAATTTCTAGCAGAAAGGCAATGAGAAACCCTGGGACAAAGCTCATCCTGGGGAAGGAGGATGAGATGCACCAGCATAGCAGGAGCTGGAAAAGCAAAGGTGGTCTCTTGCATATCTGATGAAGGGTTTGCTTGGTCCGGAGCGGGAGCTGGATGTGGTGAATTCAGGGTGGCTGCAAGAAGAGCTGTGGAGCCTTGATTCGAGGCAGGAGCCATTCCACCCCAGGGATGTGGGGCAGAAAGAGGCCAGGAAGGGCAGTGGGAGAGGCGGTAGGTGAGGAAATTTTTGCTTTTTTGGTGCTATCTGTAATATTTTAATCAGAATTTAAAGAGGTGAACGAAATGGGAAAAAAAAAACAAACCACAAAAAACATTATCTGAAGAAACGAAAGACTTCAGCCTGATAACACTAACAGCAGAGTGCGGGTTGGAAATAAGCATCCATCCAGGCCATAAACGCTGAGGCCTGCAGGTTAAGAGGATAATGTACAAGCTGTGTTGTTGAATACGGTTTAAATTAACATTAATCTTCTGGCAATCAGTCCTTGCCGCTGTTCAGAGCCATTTTGCAGGAGTGTGCAGTAACCTCTAATGGTCGCCTTTCACCGCGAGGCTTGATTAGGGGGTGAGGAGAGATTTATTTTCTTCCCTTTGTGCGTTGTCTCTTTGCTCCTGCCCTTTTAGCAAAGGGTGGCTTTTGAGCACCCATGGGACGAGGCTCCATCAAGACAACCCACTGGCAGTGGGGCACTGCCAGGACAAGCTGGTGGCAGCGTGTCCTGCCATTGAGGAGAAGGGTCTTGCTCTGGGAAAGTGCTTGTGTCTCCATCCCAACCAGTTGGGGTGGGGTGTAAGGGAGCTGATGCTCCTGCTCAGAGCAGCAAATGCAAGAAAAGAATAAAGCTGGGACCGTGATGCAGCCCACAGGGCTATGACGAGCAGTGGGAAGGTGAGGGAGATGGTGGGGTTTGTCCCGTTCCAGCTGATGGACCCCGAGCTGTGTGGAGGCATCAGCGCCGGGGGGGGGAGATGAGATGTTCTGCTGTGATGTGCTGGTGTGAGAGTCTGTGAGCAGCCACACCTGGGTCTCACTGTGTGGAGATACCCTGGGGTGTATCTGCATTCGGAGGGGATTAATATTTTGAAGTATATGCTGAACATCATTGCGTCTTTTTCACCTAAATTGTGATGAAAGCTAAATTGGTGCTTGCATTATTTTAAAGGGCTAACGGCTGGAACGAAATGCATATTGTATCGTGGACAATAATTCCAGCAGGTAGCTTGAAAAAGGGATGATTACTTGGACTGCTCAGAAATTTTGACCCAACTGCAGCTGTGAGAGACTTAACGCTGTTGAGTAATTCTGTTTTTTCTGACACAAACCCTTTCTCTCCCCCTGCCAACCCTTGTGTTTTTCAAGGACCAAGATAAAAACAAGCCGCTGTCTACTCTGGCCAACCTGGCAATCACCATTACAGACGTGCAGGACATGGACCCCATCTTCATCAACCTGCCCTACAGCACAAACATCTACGAGAACTCGCCTCCGGTAAGGGCTGCTGCTTCCCTCCAATGTCCATGATGGAAGTGTTGTGCCGGGAGCCAAGGGAAGGTGGAGCAGGATATGGGGCAGAAAGCACAAAGTATCCCAAAATGCTTATTGGAGAATAAGTCTTGTGAGGAGAGGCTGAGGGAGCTGGGGGTGTTCAGCCTGAAGAAGAGGAGGCTGAGGGGAGACCTTCTTGCTCTCTCCAACTCCCTGAAAGGAGGGTGTAGCCAGGGGGGGTCGGTCTCTTCTCCCAAGGAACAGGGGATAGGACAAGAGGAAATGGCCTCAAGTTGCACCAGGGGAGGTTCAGATTGGATAATAGGAAAAATGTTTCCACTGCAAAGGTTCTTAAGCCTTGGAATGGGCTGCCCAGGGAAGTGGTTGAGGCCCCATCCCTGGAGGTGTTCAAAAGATGGGTTGACATAGTGCTTAGAGACATGGTTTAGTGTCATTTTTTTATCAGAGTGAGGTTGATGGTTGGACTAGATGATCTCAAAGGTCCCTTCCAACCTAGACAATTCTATGATTCGTTGAAAAAATCTGGAGGAAAACCTCTTTGCAGAGGTTTTGTCCATCCATCCATCACAGGTTTGCATTGCTTTGCCCCAATCTTTGCAGGTGGGGTGCAAAGAGGAGCCCTATTTCTATGCTGAAGTGCAAATGCTCTGAATCATGAGGTCCAAATGGCATCCAAAGACAGGGGAATCTTTATTTCTGAAACAACATGTTTCAAGCCAGCTCCAAACTATTTTACTTTTAAAAAAAAAAAAAGGGGAGCCTAAGCAAGGAGGCTTAGGAAGCCTGAAATCCAAATAAAATCCTAAATCCTTTTCCTAAAGATTTTTCTTAAATTTTAAAAAGGTTTTCTGTTGTTCTTAGCACACCTCATTTCCTCCCCACAGCGTATATGCATGCCATTTCTCATAGAAAAGTTGAAGAAAAAAGTCAAAACGTTCCTGAAATGAGGCAGTTTTGAAAATGCCAGAATCATCAGCCATTTCAGCACGTCGAGCATTTTCCCCCAGGTTTGGCCAAATTGATCCAATCATTTTAGTTCTTCTGCAGCTCAGTTTGTCAGCAAACTCGCTGTTTGTGGAAAACGTTTCCCAAGCTCTTAATACAGCAGGGCTTTTTTCCACCACCCCCCCTCTCAGCAGACGGTGCGGAGCACGGTGGGCAGCCTTGGCTTTGAGAACCGTTGTTAGCTCTGCTTCTAGCAAGGGTGGCCAGGACCTTCAGCCCAAGCATAAACCCTCAGCAGCAGCATCCGCCTTCCCAAGGCACTGTACATCCCATTGCTTTGTCTACAGGGCAAATATTTTGGTATATGGATGGAAAAACCTTCTGTCCTGAAACTGTGGTGTGGTAGGCATCCACACCACATATCCATCCCCTAATCTCTCTGGTGCTCTGTAACCAAAACGCCTGATGGATCAGTTCATGCAGAGGTAGAGGGAACTCCAGCTTCTCATGGAATCGTAGAATGGTTAGAGTTGGAAGGGACCTCAAAGATCATCCAGTTCCAACAGTTTGCTTCACTTTATAGCTTTTTGACTGGCTTTGGAGAAGAGTTCTGGTTCTGACGGCAACCAAAGTGCTGGATCGATAGGGCTGAGTCCTACTGTCACAAATCTCACGGTCAGACAGCCTGAAGATCGCCCCCAAAAATGGCTTCATGAATTACTTTTCATGAAGTGAAAGTTTTGATGCGTTTCAGACCTGTTGAGATTAAAGAGTATTTCTGCAGTGGGCAGGATAAGGTGCCAGGAACTGAAAATGCCCGTAATTCACACATTAACTAGAGGGAAAAGTCAGACCTGTTGAGATTAAAGAGTATTTCTGCGGTGGGCAGGATGAGGTGCAGGGAACTGAAAACGCTCCGTAGTTCACCGGTTAACGAGAGGGAAAAGCCTTAAATATGAAATTTTAGAAATGGAAGTCCCACGAGTATCAAAAATTATGGACTGCATCACCTGCCTGGACTGACCCAGTATCCAGGAGAGGGGATCTCTCTCAAATTAACAATATGTAATGAGGCTGGAGCTTGACGATATCTGTGTGTTGATAGACAAACGTGTACCACGGTTATTCCCAGAAGGCAGGCTGTTTGCAGTAGGCAAAGCAGCAAATAATTGCTGTGTAACCTGAAATAGGAAACGCATGAAGGAGTGCTCACCAAACTCTTAGCAGTTTTCCTGACAGGTTTAGAGATTTTAATTTCTCTCGGCCCCATGTAACGTCTCCAATGCATAAAAAAGACATTGAGGGGCTGGAGCGGGTCCAGAGAAGAGCAACAAAGCTGGTGAGGGGTCTGGAGAACAAGGCTTAAGAGGAGAGGCTGAGGGAACTGGGGTTGTTCAGCCTGGAGAAGAGGAGGCTGAGGGGAGACCTTCTCGCTCTCTCCGACTCCCTGAAAGGAGGGTGTAGAGAGATGGGGGTCGGTCTCTTCTCCCAAGTCCCAGGTGACAGGACGAGAGGAAACGGCCTCAAGTTGCACCAGGGGAGGTTCAGGCTGGATATTAGGAAAAATTTTTTCCCTGAAAGGGTTATCAGGCATTGGAATGGGCTGCCCAGGGAGGTGGCTGAGGCCCCATCCCTGGAGGTGTTCAAAAGATGGGTTGATGTAGTGCTGGGAGATATGGTTTAGTGATGGTGGTGTTTTTTGTTTGTTGTGTGGGTGTTTATTTTTGTCAAAATTAGGGAGATGGTTGGACAAGATGATCTTTAAGGTCCCTTCCAACCTAGAAGATTCTGTGTGATTCTGTGAGATACCTAAGATGGGTAGGTGCCACCAGGGACATAGTGAAGAGGAAGACAGCAGAACGTGGCGGGTACACTTTGAGTGGTATTGCTCTCTTGTTTGGACCCAAAGTCCCATCCTTCACGGGAGAAATCTCTACTGCTGAAACAAGGATGTGGTTTGCCATGGCAAGTCAGGGGTTTAACATGCATTTTCATCTGTCCATGAGAGGTCTTCTCATCAGCTCTGTCCTACCACCTGAGGGGAGCCAGTTGCAGTGTGGAGTGGAGAGTCACCCTGCAGAATGGCTTGGTTACTGAGAGGATAACAGCAAATTTGGGTGAGGAGGCTCGGCTTGGCCAACTTATCCAAAAACAAGCTTTCAGCTGAAGCCAGCAGTGCCTTTGTGGCTGCCCAGGGAAGGGTTTGAGGTGTTCAAAAGACGGGTTGACATGGTGCTGGGGGGCATGGTTTAGTGATGGGTCTTTTTTGGTCAGAGTTATGTTAATGGTTGGACTAGATGATCTTAAAGGTCCCTTCCAACCTAGATGACTCTATGATTCTATGACGTTTGCCGTGCCACCTGCCCCAAGGAGCCAAAATATGCTCAAGGCATTTGATTCCAGCCCCAAACCTGCAGAGCAGAGACGTGCTGCTGCTCCGTGCGCCCGCTCTCTGGCTCTTCTCCTGCCTCTCTTTTTATCTGAGGTGCACAGCATGTCTGTGTTCCCCTATCAATGTATCAGGCGAGAATACCTCATCTAAAGTGTATACATTACCTAATAAAATCCTTCTTATTTGGGATTATTGCATCAAATTTTAATTTCCTCACTCGAGTAACAGCATGTCAGCCAGCCCGTCAGTGAAGAGCCGATAGAAGGTGAAAAAGAGTGGATAAACTGCAGCAAATTACCGCAAACAGATCTCTATCAGCCCTTTGACTGGAATTGACTGGAATTAAGAAGTGAGAAATAGGATTTTTTATTTTTTTTTTTTTCCTGCCGTGGCAGCTTTCTGAAGCGCTCCCCCCTCCTACTCCTCCTCCTCCCTGCCGTGGCAGCTTTCTGAAGCGCTCCCCCCTCCTCCTCCTCCTGCTGCAACGCTGGGCTGTGCTTTGCCTTTCAAGTCCCTAATCCTGTAAGAGAAGAAGAAGAAGACGAAGAAGAAGAAGAGGAAGAAAAAAGAGGTGGAGGGATGCAAGAGGGGAAAGAAGTGCCATTGTAGCTCTTATTTTTCTCAGGCTGGGATCTGGTAGCATAATTTAGAAGTGTTTGGGGCACATGCTTATTCAGACACTGTGAGTAGAAAGAAATTCCTTATCGGGCAAAGGAAGAGAACCCAGCAGGAAGAGACTTTGCTGTCCCTGGAGGTGTTGTGTCTTCTTTCTTGATGCTGTTTATCATCCTAGCTTGTCTTGGAGGTCTCTCCCAGGGTACCCAAGAGCCCCAAAGCTGTCTGTAGCTCGGCAGCATTGTATTTTTCATCCTCAGAGTCGGTGGATGTCTGTCCTCACAGCATCTGTAGACTGGATAGCGTCGTTGATGGTCTCCAGACCAGTTAGTGGGGGCTGGAGAAGAGGAGCCATTTCCCCTTGCAGAGCTGCTGATGGTCTGATGAGTCCCTGCTTTCGGACCTCAGCTGGTGCATGGTCCAGACAGCATTACAGCTTCATTTTGGGGGTGAGAGAGAAGGAATCCACTGACTAGGAGAAAAGATGAGGCCTATGAAGTTGTGCTTTATCCTGCTGGGAGCCCCACAAAGGCAAGAGAGGAGACAAACCCCACCGGTGCATGGTTCTGAGACCAGCAGTTGTATTCCCTTGCAACAGCATGGAGCAGATATGTGTCAAATATCATTAGAACAGTTTTAATTCTTCAGCACCATCCTCCTCCCCTTCAAAGACTCCTCGGGTTAAAGAAATAATGTAGAATCAGTGCTATTTTTTGCCCTAGAGTCTCAATAGCTCCAAGTTAATTCTTTCTTACAATATTTCCAGCCCATCAGTGTGAACACTTTATTAAAAGCTCAGGGTTTTATTAAAAAAGGATTGATTTGCCCCTGCCCCTCTTCAAAAAACCCTCAGATTTTGTTTGGATAATGTGCCATTCTTTATTTTCTTTGCCTTCTTTTTTTAAGCATAGGCTTTTCCAGATTATTACTTTTCTAAACCTTCTTCCTTCTTCCCTAGAGGGAGAGGGTTATTCTGTTCTGGTGCTTCAGTCTATGCCTGTGTCCCTTCCTTGCAGTCACTGTTGTCTGTCACTTGCTTTTAAGAAATATCAGGAGTTTTTGGGAGTTTCCAAGAGCTGCAGGTTCATACTGCAAATACCTGGGGTGCGCCCTGGGCAGAGCTGTCAGGACTGGGAGTCAGCTTGGGGTTTCCATGAGTAAGTGGAAGCCTTGCCTGATGTGTTTGGCTAGAGTGGGTGGGAGGTTGTCCTCCAATTTAGGGGTGCAGCTGGCTGCCTATGGGAGCCGGAGCGCATCATCTCTTGCCTTCGTCGTGCCAAGACCTAGATAGCTGAAAGGATAGAGTTGTGGTCTGGTAGGATTTCAGAAGAGAAATTGGGAATTGTTGAGATGTGGTTGGCAAGAAGTCGGTCTTTGCCATTGTGGGATGGCGATGATCAAGGGTTTGCTTTGGTTTTGGGTGTTTTCCCATATCTTGTCTCTCATCTCTGGTTAGTTATCTCTGCTGGTGGGGTGGGCAAGACGCTTCATGATCATCACAGGTACTAAGAAATGAGTACAGCTTGTGTGTAGCACCATGTTTTGCATTGCATCATTTCCCCGTCTCACTCAGATACGTGCTGAATGGGAATACTCCTTCCTGTTGACCATACTGAGTGATTGCATAGGTTGTTACCATTCAGTACAAAATGAGAAATTGCCAGCAGCAATGTGGATAGACATTATGCCTGTCCTGTGGCACTTGACTCCTTCCTGTTGACCATACTGAGTGATTGTCCATCTGCATTGGTTGTTACCACTCACTACAAAATGAGAAATTGCCAGCAGTGACGTGGATAAACATTATGCCTATCCTGTGGCACTCATTCAACCTCTTCCCCAGAAGCATCGAGATTGGTCCTAAAAACTGTGTGGATGCTTGGGGAGGGATCATCTGTTCCCAGGAGTTGGGATCTGCCAGTCTTGTGGATTTTGGAAGCCTCTTGCAAAGGAGTTGTCAGGAAGGATGGAAAGGAGGCAGGCTGTGAAGAGGTGTCCAGGTCCCTGCTCCTGGTGTCGTTCTAGGAGATGGCATCCTCCCAAGAGCAGTAGGGAGCTCAGCCCTGCTCTGCCACTTGTTTCTTGGTCACTGGTGAAGTGTGGCTCATCCTCAGGACGGGCTGGTGAAGGGGCTTGTGGAGAAGGAGGAGACACACAGGGGATACAAAAAAGAACAGGGGGTGACCCAGCCTCAAAAAACAGCAGCATGGAAGCCATCATCACGGGCTTGCTGAGGACCAAGTGAACCTTACTAACACCCCTCATACTTGGGATGGGATGTCTGGATAATTTCTTTCCTATGGACATCTCTATGGCACACGCTGCTGAGATATCTCAATGAGATTCCCCCCCCTCTCCTCCCTTCCCAAACTTTCCCATCCTTTTATCTCTCCCAGGAACCTTTCCCTCTGGCTCCTACAAGAGGGACTTTTCTCACAGACAAAGGTGTCAGCGGGCCGATTACTATTCCTTGGCCATCTCAGGAGCTCTGCCTTCCCTCTGAAACGTGCCACAGGACAGGCAGCACGTGTCACCCTGAGTCTCTCCCTTGCTTTTTGACAGGCGACGAGCGAGCTGTCGGATGCCTTGAGTGCCTTCATCCACCACCCCTGCCAAAGTGGAGCTCCCCCTTCCCCGGGGAACTGAGGGACCTGCCCCATGGGGACAGTCAAATAAAGCAGAATAAGCTGGGGGAGAGCATACTGGATTGTATACCTCCTTTTCTTCCCCTCTCTTTGCCTTGCCCTCCTCGCCGTGTCCCTCTTTCTGCTTTCCCACCTGCTCCTTTCCTTCTTTTCTAGTGCTTTTTAGCCATCCTTGCTCCTTTGGAAAGGACAGTTATTGTCAGTGATTTAGAGGCTCTCTGGTGGCTGCTGAGCCTCACCAGCCGAGCGCTGCTCAAAGGCCACTGACCTGGGATTTATGGCTAATGTTCTCGGTTAATAACGTGGATTTACTTAAGGAGTCTATTGAAATGCACTCGGAGATCAGGGAAGGGACAGATCTGCCTGGCCCTGGGAGCTGTTTTTATGACCAGCTGATGGCAAAGCATCTCCCTGGAGCCCACGGGGGTATGGCTCTGGAAGCTGGGGAGACAACAAGTCCCCTCGTCCCACCAGCGATGGTTCTGCAGCAGCTTTCCCTCTGGCCTTCAGCTGATGAGTCGCAGGGCGAAGGCAACTCTGCTGCCCCATTATGCCCCCTCGTTAGATATGCAAATGCCTCTGTTGACATTTCCTTTGAGGGTAAAAAAAAAAAAATCAAAAAAAAAAATCAAAATTACTTCGTTTCCCACTGTTAATAGACCCATGAAAACAAGAACAGCTGAGTTGTAAATTTTTTCACACTACATTAATTACGTGCGTGTGCCTGTGCTTGTACTCACATGGGCTCGCTGCAGTGCGGCGGGGGAAGTACGGCGCGTGGAGCTCACATCAGCACATGGTGTTTCTATTTAAAGAACTAAACTAAAGGAATGTTGGGTCACTCACATTCGTCATTGGTTTTGGGGGGACTCTTGGCCTCGTGGACCTTTCTTCTTTGTTGTAAGAAACAGCCCTGTCCTGCGGGATGGAGGATGAGGTGGGTGAGCTGGCAGTTGCAGAAGCCCCTGCCTTTGGGGAATCTCCTGTTCTCAACATCTGTCCAACATTCCTTCTCTTTAAAGATTTCAGTTAAAATCTCTGCAGCTCTCTTGGTTATATAGCTAGATGCTGATGGCCAGGGCAAGCATCCCTCGTTGCCTGGGGTGCCTCATCTGAAGAACGCAGGTGGAGAAAAGGAGCAGTTGAAGCTGGGAAACCAGCAGTAGATGAAGCTGGTGCAGTGACCAGTGCTGAGGCTCGTGGTGAGAGGGAATTGTTGCCTTGGGTTCTCAAGGCACTGCAGAGTGAAAATGTCTGTGATGGAGTGTGCACAGTTGTGAGGAGACATCTCCTGGCTTTTTAAAGATGCACCTTAAGTCCCTCCTTCCTTCTCCTCCTCGAGCACTTGTAACTGTGCTCACCATGCTGACCTTCCTTCAAATTCTTCTCCTCCAGTCTGGGAATGACTCTGATGACACTCTCTCCAGTCCCTACGGACACTTGTCCTGGTACAAACCTACTCCATGGTCAAGCTCAGCCTGCTCGGTGGTTCAATTTGAGGACATGTCCTGCTGGTCCTGCCCTCGGCATCACCAATGACATCCTGGGGTGGGTTAGCAGAATTTTGCAGCTTGCATGAGTGATGGGTGGTGAGCCCAACCCACCCCAGAAAACAGGGATGGGATGCTTTGTCCTTGGACAGGTTTTTCCTAAGTGTGTGCCCCATGGTATGAGGTGTGATGCCTTGGCCAGGCACCCCGCGAGCCCCAGCAGTGCTCGGCTGGGGTGGCTGTAACACAGGTCTCCTCTCCCTCCCCAGGGTACCACCGTGAGGATGATAACGGCGATCGACCAGGACAAGGGCCGTCCCCGGGGCATCGGCTACACCATCGTCTCGGGTAAGTCATGGGGGGAACATGGTGGGGAGCCCAGCGGGGCTGAAGGAGCTAGCCCTGCCATGAATCCATACATCCTGTACCTTGGAAAATCATATTTGGCCAAGTTTCTCCTCGATTGTGCTGCTCCTCCTTTGGATTTGTGTGTTGCTAAACAACAAAGCTGAAAGCTTGTACCCCTCTGGAAAGCTTGCTTTGCCTTCAGCGCTGCTGGAGGGCATCACTCCCGGCACCTCCCTTTCCTCGAGCAGCAGACCTGACCTCTAACAAATCCGACAATAAATCTGGTATTTTCGGCCCTGGTGGCAAGCCACGACCCAGCTCTGCTTCACACAATGCTACGGAGGGGACCTGCAAAGAGCCAAGCAGAAAACTCTTATTGGTGGTTATTGTTTCGGGAGAGAATGGGACTGATTAACGGGCTGAACGGCTCCCGGCGGTTTCCTCGGCGTTTCCCAAAAGCTCCCGTGCCGAGGGCTGGCTTCCCAAAGCATTGCTGGAGCTTGGCAAGCTGGGAGGCTGGGGGGGAGCAGGACCTGCAAGGGTGCAGGGCTAGAGAATGAAGCTTAATTAGAGCAGCGGAGGGTTTCTGTCTTCTGATAGCCTCCGTGGATTGATTCTGCCTCTGAAGCCCAGGGAACCCTTCCCAGTCTGCATGGATGGCTTGCTGAAAGTGATGTAGCTGGTCATCCGTGGATCCTCACTAGGCAATGCTTGGCTCCTTTGGGTCCATACCTCCTGGACCTCTTCTGATGGCAAAAGAACCAGGGCCAGGGCAGTCTGGGGAGGTGTTTCCAGGTAAAACTGAGCTGTGTTTTGGAAAAAAACGTAGCTGTGTTTTGGAAAGGCCAAATTTTAGGAGCTAGACCCGTCTTATTTAAGATGCCCTGAGGTCAGCAAACCTCTGCCATATCTAAGGTCAACTTTGATGCTCGCTGGGCTGCTCTCGGCGCTGCTTTGGTGGGGCTGTGCTTTGGGGTACGGACAGACTACTGGGGTTAACCCAGCAGCAAGGGACCAGCTTGGGTTGTAATTGTATTTCTGGCATTGCTTTTTTGGGGGATCTTCGCGGTAAGAAATGGCAACGGTGCCTTCTCTCTCCCCGCTGTGACACGTCTCAGGTGCTGGCTGGCAGCTCCTTCAAGCTACACGTGCAGAAATAATTTCCCAGTTTCTCTTCCTCAAAGCCCAGACGTTTCAAAAGCTCTTTTAATCAACCTCTAGGGTCGAGGTGATTTCACCCCGACTTTCAAGTCCACTGATCCCGACTGCAAGTATCCAGGTCAGTCTACCTTTGAAGATGCAAGGATTATTTATTCTCTAATTCCTTCTGCAATTTATTCTGATGTTCCCCCAGCATGAATTAAATGAGCACTTTCCCCTAGATTTCCTGTATCAACTGGCCAAAGTGCAGCAGGGATTTTATTTTGGCTAATACAGGCCTTTTTTTGCTGGAGACTGCACTGAGACCTCAAACTAATTTTGTGGTTGAGGTTGTAGCTGAAGTACCGTGAGGATGGTAAAAGCCTTCAGCTTACAAAATCCTCCCCCGGCTCAAAGTCTGAATGAAAGATGCTCAGCAGCTGGAAAATCACCCTTGTCCTGTTTGCACGCCCTCCTTTGGGCACCTGCCGATGGCCATGGACCATTTTTCTGACCCACTGTGCTGTAGGTATCTAATTTTTCCATGTCAGCATCGGTGTAACACAAACAGCTCCAGGTTTCCAATGCTTATAAATACTTAGAGGGAGAGAGTCAGGAGGATGGGGCTGGTCTTTTCTCAATGGTGCCCAGGGACAGGACAAGAGGAAATGGGCACAAACTTGAGTATAAGAAATTCCACCTAAACATGAGGAGGAACTTCTTTCCTGTGAGGGTGGCAGAGCCCTGGAAGAGGCTGCCCAGGGAGGTGGGGGAGTCTCCTTCTCTGGAGACATTCAAAACCCACCTGGACAAGATCCTATGCAGTCTGCTCTAGGTAGACCCACTCCGGGGGGGGTGTTGGACTTGATGATCTCCAGAGGTCCCTTCCAACCCCATATGATTGATTCTATGATTCCAAGGGCTCAAATCTGCAGAAACAACTGTGCAATCTACAGAGGGTTAATCTGCTGAATACACCCACCTGCTGATGGCCAGATCAGCCTTCTGCTCATCAGATGGTCACAGCTGCTCTACTGAATCAAGTAGATTCAGTAGACCTTGGATTTTTACCTGGAATGTTCACGCGTGCTCTTATTTTCATGTCTCTCTTTAGTTTCCCTGTGAAATAACCATGATGTGCCCCTTTTGGGAGCATCCCCTGCTCCATGACAGGGCAGCCATCAGCCTGGCTGTGGTGGCTGGGTGGAGGGATGGTGGAAGGGAGCCTGGTGGCAGCAGGGTGCGGAGTGACAGGCAGGAGGATCTCCACAAACAGCCCCTCATCTTCTTGCATCTGCCAAGAGCTTAATCCCTGCCCCTGGTCCCGCCTGGCGGGGGGTAGCTCTCATATCGAAGAATCAGGCGGAACACATCAAAGAGTGATTAAACTGCTTTGCATTATTTTTTTTTATTCCCTCCCCCCCCTGCAAACAGGAGGATTGCAGAGCATTTCTGCAACTGGTGGGGAGTCCGCTTTGCATTATTTTTTTTTATTCCCTCCCCCCCCTGCAAACAGGAGGATTGCAGAGCATTTTTGCAACTGGTGGGGAGTCCTCCTCCTGTCGGCACCGGCGTCTTGCAGAGCGGTGGTGCTGGGAACGATCACCTGGAGGGCACACCGAGGGGTGACTGCGGCACCCCCCGTCGCCTCCTGTCTCCTCCTCATCCTCCCTCTGTCTTCAGCTTCAGGCAGAGGTTTCCAACATCCCCTGAAGCCAGGCTTCAGGATGCTCTACTTCCACTTTGATGACCGGAGCCAGAGTTCGCCAGCTCCCTTCGGCTGCTGGGCTGTGGCTGAGGGCAAATTTTAAAGAAAACAGGTTCATGGGGCAAACAATTTTTTTTTTCCTCATATCAGTAGGAGTGTGTGTGCCTCCCAGGCTCTGCTCAAGGCATTCTCTTATACTTTCCACGATCTCTTCTTGCTTTTGAAAGAAGATGTTACCTTCTGATGTCTGAGAGTCCGGATATGGGAGCCAGCCGCTAGTGCCTCCAAAATCCTGCTCACCCAAGGCAAGTGATTTTTTTTTTGGCAGGCAGGTAAAGCCTAATTAACTTGTCATTATCCTCAATCACGATGGTAAAGGTCAGCGAGCAGATTTTGTGCCTGAGCTGGTAAATTTTTATGTCAATTTTGCAAAAAAACAGTCTAACATATGGGAACGGGGAAGCAAATTAAATTAGAAAACCGACTGTAAGCAAAAGCGTAAATGGTTGGTGGAGGTGGTAATTATACCTGGCTCTTCAGCTCAATTGCACGAGGGGACACGGCAGTGATGCTGTTCCCATTTCACAGCAGGGATGGGTGATGCCTCTCCCTGGTTCTCCCAGCCTTTCGGGCGTAGGGCTTGCACGTAAGCTGTTCTGATTTCACTGACTGGGGTTGAATATACAGCAGGGAGAAAGCTGAAAAGCGACCCAGCTGTTTATCACTTCTTTGGTATTAATATCTAAAGCATTGGTATGATTTGGAGGCGGGCTGTAAAAATTAATTTGGGCTTGCCTGTGTCCCATTCGGCTCCAGCCCTCGGGTAGCTGCTCCTCGGGATATACTGCAGCGGCTCTTATTTATATGGCTATCTCCAGCACAAGGTCCTCCCGTGACAGGAAAACAATAAAACTAAAAGATTAACCATAACCACATAAAATAAGACTTAAGATCCAACTTTATGCCGCCGGCTTACAAAGCTGTTAAGCTTGAAATGACAGAGGAGCTGCGTCACGGCTTCGGCTAGTTGTCCTGTCGGGGCAGACAGTTCTCCCTGGGAATTGTTTCTGTATCTTAGAGGGAAAAAAAACATTTAGTTGTTTCTCCCTCTTCCCCGTGAAACATTTTTCGCCCTGCGCTTTGCGAGAAGTGGGGTTCCCACCCTGCAGAGAGCCATCTGGAAAAGAAATCTAAATGGAGACCTTGCAACTCAAGCCCCTGGTGCCCACAGGTTGGTCGGGGCTGGGGCTCCCGTCGCTCTGATGGCTGTTTTGGCCACTTTTCCCAGGTGAAAAGAAGGGGTCGAGCATCCCATGGCCACTGCCCTGCGAAAACCCTCCCTCCCTGGTCCCCCAGTTGCTTTGACAGGTTGGAGATGCTCAGCCGCTGAGGTCAGGGCTCCGTTTGAAGGACAGATAATTAATCCAGCAAAGTAATCCACGGTCTCTTTTTTTGGCAGATTTATGGAGATAGCCTCTGTACCGGGGACTCTGCCTCATCATCTTTCATTTCCCAGGCAAAGCGAGTGACTTGTTGTATAACATGACCTGTTCTAGATAAGGCTTTTCATTTAGGGGAACTCTCCGGTCTTAACAGAGATTGATTTTTCCCGCTGGAAATCAGAGGGCCCCAGCACTCTCAGCAGGATCAGGCCTGCAGACGGCGGCGTGTTTTCACGTTTGCTGCTGCTGCACATCGCCTGGGGCACGGGGAATCCTTTGGCTCTTTAAGAAAAGGTTTTTTATCGTGGATTAAATGGCAATTTAATTAATAGGTGGGAAGGGACTTTGGCCTGCGAGCTCTTTTTAAGAAAACGTATTGCACGACTGCAGTCTCGTGCTTTGCTTGTTAGCTGTAAAACTTTGGGTTCTATTTATTTCCAGGATGGTCAGGAGGTTTCATGTCTCCTGGTGTGAAGATGTGAAGGTGGCCTGTGCTGCTTGGGCAGGGGAAAGGGTTAAGTCCAGGGCTCTGCAAGATGCCCCCACTTCACTCTCTGCCTGCCTGAAACATTTCAGGTTTGGTGATGGATGGACAAGGGGAGATTGCCCAAGGACAATCCATATGTCCTTCCAGGGGCTTGGAAAGTCCTGCAGGAGAGAGGGGAGGGAGCGCAGGGCTTTCGGTGGGGTGAGCTGGTCCTTAGGGCTCTTCACAAACCCTTAGGGCGTCTTTGGGTTTTTTTTCCAGAGTTCATTCTTCGAGGAGGCTGCTGCAGTTTCTGGCAAAGCGCTCTCTTCCGAAAGCTATGGCATCCCAAGGGAAGCGTGAATTAAAAATCATTATTTGCACAATGTAATAGAAGTGTGAGTTACAAAAGCAAGAGGGAACCGTGTCTGAAGAGAATTATTCTCCGTCTTTCTTCTGGTTTTCCTGCTGAGGAATGAAATATCATATATATATATTTATGTAAAAATCAGTGCTGTAGCTTTCAGGACGTGTTTCACGTGTTCTTAACGGATCTGGAGCCCCTCACTGCCTTCCTTTTGAAAGTGCAGCAGGAACATTTAAGATAAGGTTAAGTGGCCAGAGTGGCCTCAGCTGCTGACACCTCCTTTCGTATTTTGACCTGACCTATTACAGAAGGCAAAGCAAAGCACACCGTGACCCTTCAACCAGACATCAGGGAGGATCCTTGGAAACAGGACCTGCTAATTTTAATATCCCTGTTGCCAGTTGGCTTACCTCACACCGGCTTTTTCCCACATTTGGATCGCTCGGTGAACTACTAGGGTGTTAAAGTCCTCATAAATTACACCTGCTGGGAGGGCCTTCCAGCATGATTTAAGGGCAGTCATCATAGCAGAACATTTCTGTAGGAGGACACGCTGATGGGTGGAAAAGTGCCTCACGCTGAGTTATTCATCAAAGGCTGTTTTTCCACCCTGCCAGCGCACGGGGTTGAGGCAGCACAAAGAAGAGATGGTGGCTGCGGCCACAGCCCCTCTTTTCTTGGCTGGGTTGCTCTCCGTCTTCCTCTTTGCTGCTAGCAATGCTTCATTGTCACGTTGGCATCTTGCTTTGGCTCCCTGATAAGCCAGAAAGCACTGAAAACAGATATGTTTGGGATAATGGTTTGCATGCCAGGTAGTCTCCCAGCAAGTGGCCTTCAGTAATTAAAACTATACATTCCCATTTCTGTGTGAAAATGAAACAAAAGCATATTCATTGCTTAATTTCTGGGACTTTTTAACTTCCTGGCATTTAAGGTGAGTTCAAGGTGTTGGCACCCGACTGGGAAAGGATGAACCTGTGCTGTCTCTGTTCCTGTTGGGGCTAGAGAAACCAACCCTTTCTGAGGTGGTTTTTAGTGGAGGATTTTCTGAAAGGTGGTGGGCCTGGAGATGTGGAGTTTATGTTAAAAGCTGATTCAGACCTCTTACCAGGCATATTCAAGCTGGAGGGGAACAGCTTTAGACTGGAGATGAGGAGAGGGTTCTTTACTGTGAGGGTGGTGGAGCACTGGAACAGGTTGCCCAGGGAGGTGGTTGAGGCCCCATCCCTGGAGATATTCAAGGTGAGGCTCGACGAGGCCCTGGGCAACGTGGTCTAGTTGGGGGTGTCCCTGCTGACTGCGGGGGGGTCGGACTAGATGACCTTTGGAGGTCCCTTCCGGCCTGGGCAATTCTATGATTCTATGATATCGCAGCCTACTTCTTTCATGATCTCCTGAGAGTCTGCCTGCTGTTGCAGGAGAAGCAGGAGAGGTGATTTGGGGGTGTCTAAATCCAACCCAGCCACGGTAGCCATTGAGAAAGTGCCAATTTTGTGTGTGATCATCCTTCAGCTGCAGGGTGAAAGCATCTTCTGCAACTGCTGCTCTGAGGTGACGATGCCCAGGTCGGCCCATTCTCTCTGGGAATGCACCTCCTATGCCCTGTTTATTAGGACAAAATCCTCAGGTGGAGTGTTCATTCATTGGATTTACAGAAATGAGGGAAATAAACGTTCACGGTGATTTTCCCGTGCATTGCTCTGCTGTCTTGACTCACGAACCAGCTGTTGGCTGCTCTCCTGTCGCAGGTTTTAGGGTTAGATTCATGGAAAGAGGAAAGGCTGGGAGGTAAAAAAGCCAAGCCAGGCAGTGCTGGTGATTTGCCTTCCCTTCGAGCCACTGGGCGCGTTTTGGATGACGTGGGGGAATGGTGGTTGTGGTCCAAGACTCAGCATCCTTTCCTGTGATGAATTACACTCAGAGCAGGAATGTTTAAACTCTGCAGGGCTCTGTTCTTCTCTCTGGTACCCAGCCACAGCTCCTGGGGGCTTCGGGAGGGGGAGTACACCTCAGGTGATAAATCTCTCCTTTTATTTTCTCCTACTGTACAGTCAGTTCAAAAAAAAAGGGAACTGCACGAGCGTTTAATTCCAGCTTCTTTTGTGGCTCTGCAAGATCAGAAATCCTGATGGTTGCACCAGAACGGGCAATTAAATCTTTTGGGGAAGACACTAAAAATGCCTGTTTGCAGAGCAAGTGTGTGTGGAGGAGTGGTGGCACGCAGCTTTGGGCTTGAATCAGTTGTCCCAGAGAGAGCTGCATCCTCGGGGAAGAAGAACACACCAAAGTCCAGAGCAAGGGAAATGGGCGCTGTTTCCTAGGACATCTTGGTTTCAGGCAAAGCGAAGATATAAAGAGGATGAGAAGCTCAACATGAGCCAGCAGTGTGCACTGGCAGCCCAGAAATCCAACCACATCCTGGGCTGCATCAAAAGAAATGTGGCCAGCAGGTCATGGGAGGTGATTCTACCCCTCTGCTCTGTTCTGGTGAGACCCCACCTGGAGCTCTGTGTCCAGCTCTGGAGTCCTCAGCATAGAAAGGACATGGACCTGTTGGAACAGATCCAGTGGAGTGCCATAAAAATGATCAGAGGGCTGGAGCACCTCTGCTGTGAGGACAGGCTGAGAGAGCTGGGGTTGTTCAGCCTGGAGAAAAGCAGGCTCCAGGGAGACGTTATAATGGCCTTCCAGTACCTGAAGGGGCTACAGGAGAGATGGGGAGCGAACCTTTAACAGGGAATGTAGTGACAGAACAAGGGGTAATGCTTTTAAATTGGAAGAGGGGAGATTTAGATTAGATATTAGGAAGAAATTCTTTCCTGTAATGGTGGTAAGAGCCTGGCCCAGGTTGCCCCGAGAAGCTGTGGCTGCCCCATCCCTGGAGGGGTTCAAGGTCAGGCTGGATGGGGCTGGGAGCAACCTGGTCTGGGGGGAGGGGTCCCTGCCCAGGGCAGGGGGTTGGACCTCCATGATCTTGAAGGTCCCCCCCAACTCTAACCATTCTATGATTCTCTGACAGCTCAGGTTGTAATAACCCCTTTTCCTTTGGAAATAACTTGTTGCCTTTGAATTTAAGCATGGGGTGAGGTATCTGCCCTGGCATGCTTCCCTGCCTATCTCACAGGGGCAAAAACTCAAGGTGAAGAGCAGCGAGGTGGTCACGGCGGCTGATGGACTATTTATACGATGATAACTGTGTCTGTTGCTGACTCTATGAACCACATCCAACAGCATCTATTTCGGCGCTGAGGAGCCCTGACAGAGCACATTTTGATTAATAAATTATCCGGCGCAAGGTGTGTGATGGGTTCCCCTTTCACATCTCATGAAAGTCATCCGCTCCAAGTTCAGCGGCTCAGCCAGCCCAGGGCCTTTCCAGGATGCAGCTCCCCTGATACAAACAGCTTTTCGTGCAGGCAGGGAGGGGGGCAAAACTCCCCTACATGGGGGAACTGCCTTCTCCTGCTCTTCCCTAGAGCTGGGCAACAGCTACATCTCTTCTACAGGTTTGAACAACGCTCCAAGGCCATAAGCATAGGGAGGAAGGAGGAGATATCAATGTATTCTTTTTTTTCTTTTCTATTTTTTTCTTTTTTGTGCCCCTGGATTTGAGCCAGTATTTTTAACAGCCTTTTTAAACTGTGAGAGCATTGGCCGAGGGCGATTAAACATTATGGCCTTCATCTATAAAACCCCTCATTATAGTGGTGTTTCTCCGAAATGCTGGCCTAAGCCACCACCCATTCCTGAATGAGCTGGGAAAAACACTCCCAATGGGATCCATCCTGTTGCTTCCCAACCCAGTGTTGTGTTGGTCTCTGCCTTCCTTGTCCCCTGCCCGGCCATGGCAGGTGTAGGAGCTGCTGCTGTCCCTGTACCCACACACGGACAGAGGGATAGGACAGTTTTCCTTCTCCTTTTACCAGTGTCATAACAAGAAACTGGGCTTGTATGTCCTGAGCAAGCCTGCTCCCTGCCAGGTGAGAGCAACCAACCGGCCAGAAACCTATTCATATAGTCATCCCAAAGTTTTGTTTTTTTGTTTTTTTTTTTTTTGTTCTTGCCTTTTCTCTGTCTTTCTGAGTGTTTAAAAACGTTGTCTGCTTTGCTTTTCTTCTCTCTGCGCTCCCTTTGGCTGCTCAGCCTGTCCCTTCCCATCATTTAACTTCTGCCCCCATCTCTGATTCCTACCCTGGGTCTCTCTCCTGGTCTCTTCTGCTGTCTCCTGCCTCGTGCTGTGTCCAGCTCTCTAGGTTTGCAGTGGTGGTAGAGAGGGAGAAGTGGAGGCTGCCTTCTCCCTTGGGATGTTCCTCTCTAGGGGATGCTACACATTTATTCCTTGGCTTTGCCTGCTCTGTGCAATGGAGCTGGACTGCCCGGTTCTCGGTGAAGGTGCCACATCCATGTCTGGGTGGGGAAGGAGATGGAAGACACGTAAGCACTTGTTTAGTAGAAACAGGAGTCTTGGGTTCCTGTCCCTGACCAGAGGCATGGAAATGAAGTCCTTGGTCTTCATCTAGAAATGCTTTGGTGCCTCAGACCAGACCTCAGGCTAGGTAGTAGATGGCTCGAGCAGGGACATGTCCAGCAGCTGGTCACTCCTGAGCCAAGTGAGTGACCCTTTGATTGCCCGCCTGGTGTAGAGCAGAAGGCTGTGTGTGCCACAGCGTAAGTACTGCTCATGGGAGAGCCTGGGAGGAGGACATAGGAGGGGTGAGGTGGACAACAGGGGCACTTTTCTGAAGGTCACTTTGCTTCCGTGTCAAGTGTGGCCACAATAGTTCCTCTCTGTGTCTTAAAACAGTTTGCAGGTTGCTAACTTGGAGATGGCACCGTCCCACATCCCCCAAGAAACAGGATTATCTGGGGATCTCGACTGTGTTTGAAACCCCTGCAAAAAGGTCCTTCCACCCTTCTGTGTTCTCCATCTCACATCAGTGCATTGCAATATGGCTTCAACACCAGCAATGAGCAAACCACAGTTTGTTCCACTGGCATGTCCAGCAGGCAGTGCTGGCCACTGGCCACACAAGCCTTTGGCTGGAGTGTTGGGGCACCAACGGTGTCCACCTGGCTCTGAGGCCGCCTTAGCTCAGACCCCTGTGACCAGCACGGCTAGGAGCAGGACAGAGCAAGCACTGGGAGAGCAGCAGGGTGGAAAAATGGGTTGAAAGCCATCAACCCATTGTGGTTGGCCAGTTTGGCACTGGCACCTAAGTTGTGCTTAACCCAGAGTTGGCTTTCTCCTGGGTCAGGAAGATGATGGAGAGAACCAGCTAGACAGGAGAAATTATACAGAGGTGGGGAGAGAAGGACAAAATTGGCTATTTTTCCCCCAGTTTTAATATTATTATTTTTTTTTGCCATCGCTCTGAGGGAAGTGAGGACACGTAAAGCTGATTAGAGGGATTCTTGCAAAGAAAAGGGTCTGGAGGGAGTGGGCATTGTTCGGCAACGCGAGTGCTTCAGAGGGGGTCATTGGTCAGAGGAATAGTGAAGCAGTGGTTGGAGAGATGATGTAGGGGAAATTATGAAAAGCCTCTGAGGGACAGGTTTGGAGACACCTCTTTCCCTTCTGAGGCTAATTTGCAAACCCAGCAATTCCCAGCTCGCAGAAATGCACCCTGGAGGGAATCAGATGCATATCTGCCATCTGCCAGAGGTCTCGTGAGGCTCAACTAGAGAAAAGCCCCTGATGTGCAGCCTGGCAGGGTATTTGGGTCCCTAATTTATCTGTGTAGCCTTCAAAAAATAACTGTAGTCAAATATGAAACACAGAATCATTTTCAGGACACGGCGCTCGGTGCCGTGGTTAGTCCTTTGTGTCAAATTCCTGCCCTATTGACCTATTTCCACTAAAATTCATTGGTCTCCACGTTTACAGATTCCTGTTAGTAGAGCAGTGTTTGTGATCAAAAAAGTATTTTATTACACTTTATATTAAGGGGAGTGCCCCAAGATAGCCCTGGTGCGTAGACTTTACCATGGCAACACGGAGCATTTAAATGCCTTGAAGCACAATCCAATATATCTCATGGAATGTCCTTCAAACCTGGTATCAGAAGAAGTCTCCTAAGGAGTCAGCTGTAAAGTACAGGGCAGAGGTGGGAAGTCAAGATGAAAAGAGAGGAATCATCCACGGAAGGAGACTAGAGCTCTTCACGTACGGCAGTGAAATGTTAGATTGAAAAAAAAAAACCCAACCAAGGCTGCTGCTAATATTTTAAGTAGCCGCGCATCAGTTCATTAAGCTGGCTAGCAGTCAATGGGCCATTTCGGACAGAGAGAAGGGAGGACCAAGGTCAGAAATGGGAGGAATTTGGTCTGAGAGGAAGATATAAGGGCTTGGTAATGGGGAAGAAAGGTGTTATGGCACTTAAGGCTCTGGGAGAGAGAGGAGGTGCTGGCAGCCAGCGGCTCATGAAGGCCAGGGGTGCTCCCTGGAGGGTTGGACGTGGAGGCTTTGGTCATCCAGGTAAAGGTGCCACCGTGGTTAAAGGGGGGATCAGAAAGGCATCAGGTGGATGCTGAGTGATGGAAAACAACCTTCTGCTGCAGCAGATCTGTCTTGCAGCTCCCTTCCAGGAAAATGACAAATGTTGTGCGTGTTTCATTCACGCTGAGATATATTGAAAAGTAAGTTGGGTTGTTTTATTTTTTTTCATTTTTGACTGGGATGAATATAATGTACCTGCAGGGCTTCCTGGCTCCTGTTTGGAGACAGATTAAGGTTTTCTGCACACTGTGAGCTGATGAGGGGCAGTGGTGCAAGTGGCCATATGCCCGGGCAGAGCCTCTTTGGTCATCACTAATTCAGCAGCCTCCTCTGGTATTGTGTTGGGTCGGCGTCAGGTGTCCCAAGCTCCACATACCAACTGCTTTCCTTTGTCTGGCTGACAGAGAGAGCACCTGGGACTGTCACAAGGGCATTCCCAGTGCAGGACATTCGTCTTCTTAGCATCTGCTGGCTGTGAGACTCAAGTGTTGTCTTAAGCCCTTCTGGGTGTCTAATTCCAGAGGAGTCAAGCTGAGGATAGGATGCTCGGTGGAGACACCATCCACGGCACCCTCGCTGGTTGCTTGCACATAAGACCCAGCACAGATGCCAAATTTGGCTCAACTAGAGGAAAACGAGGCAGCAAGAGCACAAAAGCAGGGCAAGTGCCTGTGGTACTTACCCTCATGCTCTCCCTGGCACCAAATGTGTCCAGCTAAGAAAAATCCTCAGCTGTATGTGGTTTCTCTGTTATTTGATAGATTTTTTCTTTGATGAACCTCCCCAGTCTCTCCTCGAATACTTGTGGGCTTCCCTCACCCTCAGCATCCTCTGGCAAGAGGCCCCACTCTTAAACTACTGCTTGTTATGGGAGGAATTACTTGTTAATTGGCCTTCCTCTGATTGACCCCGAGACTGATGTCCCATAACTGTTGTGTTTTAAGAGCATGTCCCACCCCAGGGACATGGTGCCCTGGGAGGGCACCACCCGCATTGGGCCCTGGTTTCAGTGGTGCCGTTGCATGTTTTAATAACCAAAACTCTTTGAAATTCTTCACCTGCCTGCAGCCTTCAAGCCTTTTACCAGCTGTTGGAAGGAAAGCAGCGCTTTGAGCCTTGAGATGGGGTGGGTGAGAGGAGAGGAGGACCTTTAGAGACCTCTCTTCCAAGCGCCGTGCGTGGAGGCTGGCAGGGGAAGAGGCTCGTGTCCTCCTGCTTCCCCCCTGCCCCATTTGGCATCAGCGGTACCAGCAGCGTGTGCTCACCCTGCCTGTTGTTTTCCTCAGGGAACACCAACAGCATCTTCGCCCTGGACTACATCAGTGGAGCCTTGACCTTGAATGGGCTGCTGGACCGGGAAAACCCCTTCTATAGCGCTGGATTCATCCTCACTGTGAAGGTGAGAGCTCCTCCATCACAGAGGCACGCAAGCCGAGCGGGATGGGTGGGGAGGGCACCCTGCTTGGGGACAACTCCTTCCAGGTGGGGGCACAAACCTGGGACATGTTTCTGTGGGCATCCAGAGGTGTGATCTGCTATTCCCCAGCCAGATCATAGAATCGTAGAATGGTTAGAGTTGGAAGGGACCTTAAAGATCATTGATTTCCAACCCCCCTGCCCTGGGCAGGGACACCTCCCACTAGACCAGGTTGCTCAAAGCCCCATCCAGCCTGGCCTTGAACCCCTCCAGGGATGGGGCAGCCACAGCTTCTCTGGGCAATCTGTTCTAGTGTCTCACCACCCTCAGAGCAAAGAATTTCTTCCTGAGATCTCTTCTAAATCTCCCCTCTTCCAATTTAAAACCATTACCCCTTGTCCTGTCCCTACACTTCCTGATCAAGAGTCCCTCTCCAGCTCTCCTGTAGGCATGTTTAGCACATGGTGGTCCAAAGTGTGCTTGCCTCTATACGGATGTATAAGCTCATTTTTGGTGCCCTGTCTGGCCTCCAACTAGATCTCCCCATGGATGTATCTGCTGGCAGCCCTGGGATTGCAAATAGCATGAGACACCTACATTCAAGCACCTGAGTTGCCTCCACTTGTGCCTATTTCCCACCTTTCCTCACCAAAACCCCGGAAAAAGAGGAACATTTTGTCACGTCAGCAGGCAGGAGTGTAACAGGGCATCATCTACATCTGTCCGGCGCGGGTAGGCATGGTCAGGGAGTGATGCTGAAAGTTGTCTCGTCAAGAAAAGGCACCAGAGCGTGACCTTCCAGCCCCACCAGCCCCACCTGAGAGCGGCTCCCTGGCTCCACTCGCGGCCCTGTAATTAAAATCAATACCAAGCTGGGCAGCTGGTTGGAAACACATTTAGAAGTATAGATTCTGCTGGGCTGGGGTGGGGAAAAAATCAGCGCCGTAGGAAGGGTCATTGATTTGGGAGGGCAGCGGCATCACCTTCTGGTTCTGGCCAACGCAGTGCTTTGTCGGGGGGTGGGAGCAAAGGGACAAGAAATTATGGGGGGTGGGAGAAAAGGGACAAGAAATTACCCCCTGTGGTCCCAGTCACAGGTCAAACTGTGGGGCTTTATGCACAGGGAAGAGATCTGCACCCATCCCTGGTATCTGGTTTGGGGCTTTTATAGTTAAAATTCAGTAGAAATCAAGAGAGGGAGGATTGTCCGTTTTTAATAGGGATAAAAATATCCATTTAATCTTGGAAAGGTTTGTAAACCTGAAAACTTGCCCGTTTTCCCCCCCGGCATGATAATGGAGTTCCGACTACGTTCTGTTGGTCTGATGGGTTTTTATTTTTCTCTACCCCCAAAACTTGGCGTCCTCCCGCAAATGCCAACTCTCCGCGACCCACGAACCCAGGACCCAAAAATGTTCTCTGCTGCTCTCATCCTGGAGCAGGCAGTGAAAATACAGCTGGGATGCTCCTTGTTGGGATCAGCCTGTTCTGCTGCTGTGTGCAGAAGCAGTGAATAGCAATGAGCTGCGCGGGTCGCAGCTCAGCGTTGCTTTTCTGTGCCCACGGAAAAGCAAGATTATCCAAAGGACGAGAGGAGGGACTCCGCCTTGAAAAGGCTTCCTTCACAAATCTTGCTTCTCCAGCAAGAAAATCTACACTTGTTCCTTTTGGGAAAGCGAAATTCAAGTCCTTCTGGAGGCAGAGGTGTGACATGGAGGCATGATTCAGCTCTGTATTTAGACACATGTTGCCAAACCTATTTTAAGGTCTAAATCATCTTTTCCTCTGTTGCTCTATTTTTCTGCCCCTTGAGTAGTACTATGGGGGTTGGCTCCCTGCTCCTGGTCCCACCTCAGGAGATGGCAGAGGAGAAAATAGGGATGTGTTTTGCTCCATCGTGGCTTCCCTTATTTTGAGGACTGTCCCCCACGATTTTGGGGGTTTAAATGCTTGTGGCAGAGAAATCTCCTACTCATCCCCTAGCATGATTTTGAGTCCTGACAACCTGTTGCATGATAGGGCCAAGTGAGAACTTGGCCACGGCCACCACAAGGGACACATTAAAGTTCTGGGAAGGCAGCAGGTTTGCAAGAGGGCTGTGGGTCTGAAGCGTGGTTGAGGAGCTGGGTCAACATCTGAGTGTGTTAATGGGTTGGGGACGTGGAAAGGTGCTCAAGATTAAGGGGCGACAGCAGAACCGAATGAGCATCCTTCCTTGGCAAAGTGGAGTAAGCAAAAGCAGCGAGAGCCTCCAATCATGGTACGCAGCCTTTTACATTTATTTTTTTAAAAATAAAGGCTGCCCTGTTTTCTCTCCTTGCAGGCAACAGAGCTGAACGATGACCGCACGCCCTCCAACGCCACTGTCACCACCACCTTCAACATCCTGGTCATTGACATCAACGACAACGCGCCCGAGTTCAACAGCTCGGAGTACAGCGTGGCCATCCCAGAGCTGGCCCAGGTGGGCTTTGCCCTTCCCCTCTTCATCCAGGTGCAGGACAAAGACGAGGTGAGGTATCTCTTGCTGCAGGCACTTCTGCCCATCCCTCGTAGGGTAGCACTGGTGTGTTTCTGAGGCATGTGGGGAAGGATAAGTCGTTGATTAACCTCTGATGAGTTGCATGGTTATGTCCTGATAAATGGCCATTTTTTCAGCTCTTCCTGCTGACCTTGCTCGGTCCCCAGAGCACAGACACGGCATGTGCTTCAGTGCAGTGGGGATTGCATGGCCACTGAGAGCCAGAAAATAGGATTGTGCAGGATGCTGATTCTTGCTCACTTCCCAGGGCTCTTGTCAGGCAGTCCTCGGCTGGTCTGTCTTAAAAAAAGGAGAAGATTTTTCTGCTGGGCTCCCAGGGGACCTGTCAGGGAGGAGAAAGAAAGGAGTTCATAGAATCATAGAATTGTCTGGGTTGGAAGGGACCTTCAAGATCATCTAGTCCAACCATCAACCTCACTCTGATAAAAACCATCACTAAACCGCGTCTCTCAGCACTATGTCAACCCGTCTTTTGAATACCTCCAGGGATGGTGCCTCAACCCCTTCCCTGGGCAGCCCATTTCAAGGCTTCATAACCCTTTCCGTGTCAACATTTTTCCCCCTGAGAGAAGAGACCAACCCCCACCTCTCTACACCCTCCTTTCTCTGCCCCGGCAGGGATGTGTACTGCTGCTGTCAGGGGAGGAGGCAAGAGATACCCACTGGTGTGGGGTTGGAGGAAGCGTGGAGGGACTGGGACACCAGCTCATGGCTGCAAACGAGCCGGGAGTATTGGAGGCTTGTTCCTCCCTCGTGTTAACAGAGCTCCTATTTATTACGTGCCAGTCCATGCCACGAAGGGATTGCAGCATGTTTTCCAGCCCTGGGCTCGCAGCCTTCAATTACCCTGATTATTTGACTTGTGCAGTTCACGTTTGGCTGCTTCTGTGTGCCGGTGCCCTCCAACCCCGCCACACTGCCTGGGCTCTGCTTCAAACAAGTGCTGACACCTCATGGTGAACTTTCCAAAATCCCTGAGAAAGGCTCTGCCATCCTTATGCCTCTTGAAGCCGAGCGAGAGATGAGGGAAGAGGGTTTGTCAGAATAAATGGCATCGTGAGGATGTTTTCCTGATGCTTCAGGGTAAACGATGTGATGACACCGGGGAATACGAAACAGAACATCTCTCCTCGACCCCAAAATCCCCGTGGGTCGATTAAAAATGTGCATCTTCTAAGCTGCGTTTCCTGGCTGAAATGATGGATTTGCCTTCCCTCGGTCCTGGGTGGAGTTCACCATGTCTCAGAAAGCCTCCCAGAAACCCCATTTTTTTTTTTTTCACATGAAGTGATTATGACACAGAACTAATAATCTACTTGTGACATGATGTCACCATCTGAGAGTTATGAGTTCAGCCTGAGGAGGTGCAGATGAGCTATTAAGCAGATAAAGAGACTGTTTTTTCTTGAAAATGTCAATTGCTAATAAAGAAGATATGGATATGACAGATGCTTAGGATAGTTTCTGAATAGAGCCGCTGTCGCGCTTTCTGAGAGATGTCAGCAGATCCGTTCTTGAAGGGCATTGTAACACTTCTGTTTGTGCCAGAAGGATGAAGGATCTGTCATTATTTCTGGTTAAAAGCTCGTTTTACTGGAGTGACTCCCATTCAAGAATTCACTTTTCAGCCTTGCTAATTTTAAAATGGGAGAATAAAAAATAGCTTTGCCCTCCCGATCGCGCCAGCAAAAAATAGACTCATTCTTTTTGGTGTATTTCTTTAACTTCCTGAGATTTCCCCAAAAGAATCGGCTGAGGATTTTAAAACTGCTGAGAGAGGACCTCCTCTGCTAAGGAAGTCTGAGGGAGTTTTACTGTACACGTCTTTGGAGACCATCATATTAGTATGAATTACTTTGACTGTAGCATTATTTTCGCTGATAAGAAGCACAGGAGAGCTGATGTCTTGGAATATCTGGAGGGATAAAAATTATAAGCAATGGAGGTTTTTTTTCCTGCATTATTCTGCAGTGGATCATTCTTAATTCCCCTTGTGGATGCCGGCAACTGGATTAACTGTCAAGGTAGCACTTTTTGGGGGGAAAAAAATTGGGGAGGCTACCCAGGTGGTGAAAAAGATGTATATGAGAGAGAAGTGGGACTGCATCTGCAGCCAGCATTTTTCCAGCTCTGTTTTCCAGGCAGTGTATTTATAGAAGTCCTGAGACACTCAAACTTTCAGTTAAAAAAACTTACAGAAAGGGGAAGATGGTGATTCCTGATGGTGATTTTGGATGTTGAAGTACCTCGTGAGAGTTGCGAGGTTTTTAACAGACCACCTGGATTTGAGCTGGGCTCTCTCAGCTCTCTGTGGGTGCAGGGGTGGAGGGATGGGACAGTGAGGACAGAGGTCTTCAGGCAGGGATGTGACTGAGGACGTGGCTGACAGAAGCTATTTCGCCAACGTGGCCTTCACGCTGGAGATGACACAATTCATTTGTGTAAGGGGCAAAGGAAAACAAGATGAGAATTATACACATCTCCAGGGAGAGCAGCTAAATAAATAAATGAGAGCAGATGGATAAGGACACGTGAAATCAAAGTCTTGGGGAAGATCGTGGTGTTCTTGTTTTGTCTCCTGCCTCCCAAGCCATGTCGTTAAGTCCTAGGAGAGCCCCTTGGCAGCTTGGTTTCTTTCTCGAGCCAAACCATCAGCCTTCTCCTGGCCCCTCGGGCAAATTTTGACGCTGTTCCTTCAACCCTCACGCTTGTGATGGAGCAGCCCAGGCCTGAACCTTGCCCCACGCAGGGGTCCCATGGGGCTGGGTAGCTTTGGGGAACCTGCCTGCCCTCACACCCTGGTTGTGTCTTTGTAGAGCTGGAGAAAGGGGTGTTGGGCAGGTCTGGCCCTCGGAACACGCTGCGTGGGCTGCCCAGGCCATTAAACACGAAGGTGTTTTGTAACCAGGCCCACGCGGCCTTTTGAAATGGTGGGGTTTTTTTGGTCTTTCTTTCTTCTGGTGCGTTTCGCACCAACTTAAATGATTGCTTTTTTGAAGGAGTCAGATTAACCGATTCAGCAAAGCACTTAAAAATGTATTTATGTTGCACACAAGACCGTGCTTGAAAGCGTCCGCGTGATTTTTACCTCTGTGTTTAAGTGCCTTTCCGGAGCTAGGCTGGCATTAATGTCTCAGACAAGGTACCTAAGCAGGGTGCCTCCAAGGAGACACCCGTTTCTCCAAGTCTCTTGCAGAGTCCCAGCTGCTGTCCCTCAAATGTGGTCCCAGCTTGGCTGGAAGAGAAGCTGGCCAGGAGTGCGAGGTGGGACGGGGAGCATCTCAAGGAGGATACCCCCGGATTGAGCTGAGGTGACCCCAGATGTGGGTTTGAGGTGCAGCCAAGAGGTGTACAAATGGCTGTGCTGGTTTTGATTTTCACCTCCTCTACGCCTTACCAAAAACACTCGAGCGCAGGAGAAATAGGTGATGGGGTTTTGGAGCCAGCTTTCTGTGAACCAAGGAAAAAAAAAAGCATTAACCTCTGTGTGGCTGAGTTTCTCTCTCTGCCAAAGAGGCAGCAAACCACTTGAATACCTTTCCAAAGCCGTTCGAGAGCTTGTTATGAAAATCTGTGAAAGCTTCTGGGTATTTAGGTTGAGACACCAGAGCTGGACACCGCAGAAGACCGGTGTGTGTATTCCTACACGCTCCCAGGCTGGGGTTGGATTCTCCTCTGGCTCGTGTTGTGATAGATCAGCAGGGACGAATAAATCCCATGCGTGAGACAGAAGATTAAAGCCTTGAATTAGCCACTTTTGCAGCGAGGTTTGTTTCCAGGATTGAGAGCAAGAGCCCCCAGCTGTGGAATAAGCTTGCTTTAATTTGTGGGGGTGGGTAGCTCAGGCTGGTCTGCTCCAAGGCTGGATGAGATGAGGGTCATGGATGTCTCTCCTGGATACGCCGGTATTATAGAGCCTGCTGGCTTGATGGTGTATTTTAGGAGGAGGGCAAGGGTCTGGCTATGCAGAAAAAGGAGCAGGGCAACCTTCAGCACATCCCCCCTTTGAGGTTCCTGTGGCTGCAAGATCCACAGTGGTGTATTAAGAGAAATGAGAGCGTATTTTCCAGGGGCACGCCAGAGAAACTGGCTCTTCTGCTGCCGATTTCACTTGATTTTCCTTGACACAGTTGACTGAAGAGGAAGAAAAGGGCAGAGGCTGTCTAAAGCACAAGTATGATGGGCTGACATTTTGAAATAGTTTCGAAACAATTCTCCAAAATAAGCATATTGAGGAAGATAAATGGGGAATTTTTTTTTTTTAAAAAAAAAGAAGAAAATCCAAGCCATGGGAATAGATGGTATCTGTTGCTTAAAGCTACATCGAAGACTCACATAGGGATATGGCATGTGCCCATGCATGTGCAGGTGCAATATATGAATCACTCGTAGCATATATATGCATATGACAGACACGCACACTATAAATATGATCTACACAGCAAGGAACTGTAAAGGGGAATTGACGGCGCTCGAGTATTCTCTCCCAAAAGTGCCAGCTGCCAGTCGGGCTGAATTAGATTTCACAGGGGTTTTTGCAATACATGGAATTCACCAGCAAATTACCCTTAAAGAGGGAAAATCAATCATTTGGAGCAGAGATAAGCTGAAGGCGAGGCAGCCTCGGATTGATCCCGTCTGTGCAGGCGTGTGTGGAATTCAGCAGATAACCTGGGGAGAGCGGGGAAGGAGAAAACTCCTCCAGGAGGAGGACTGACACTTAGGATGGACAGAAAGATGGGAGAAAATGGGTGCTGGAGTGGGGAGGAGGATCGTTAAGGCGGGGCAGCATTGTGCTCCAGGCATCCTGCATCCCCCGTGACCCTAGTGAGGTCCTTAGGGATGCAGGGGACAAGTGCCTGTGCCTGGTGAGCTCTCAAATGGCTCGTCGAAGGTGTTGTGCTTTGGGTGCTGGGTCACCCAAGGGTGCTGGGAGCCAGAGGTGGCTGGCTGGGCAGCAGAAGAGAGTCAGGCAGCTCCGGAGGGACTGTTCAGAGCACTCGAGTTAAATGCCTTGAAGTGGGTGGAGAGAATAACCCTCCTTATGCCTCGTGTTTTCAAAGGAAGGATTAAGCACTATTTGTCTCTGACTAGCTAGAACCAGGCATAAAGTATCCAAGCTGTACAAAGAGGCACTAATTGCTTTTTTTCTCAAAAAAAACCAGAACAAAACAACCCCCTTTTTCTTCCCCTTCTTCCTCCGCCGTTCCTGAATTCTTTGCACTTTCTTTTCTTTGCAAACTTGCCAGAATGAGGGATATTAAACCCTCCTCAGCCTTTTTTGTAGGCAATAGCCCGTGCCTAGAAAAGTGGCTGGGAGGAAAGCTGGCGTTACGCTGGATTTTGTGCTGGAGAAAGGCAGGATTCTCCATTTTGGAAAAGAAAACTGCAGCTGAGCTTAGGATAGAGGGAACCGAAGGGAGCCCTGTTACTGAGTCAGCACAAAGAGAAGAAAACTTGAGGACCCCAGGCTGCTTGTCCCAAATGTAGCTCTCTTTGTGCCAAAAGGGATTACAAGCCACCAACCTAGCTATGCACCTCGATTATTTTAGGGAGTTGGTAGGGTTGAGGAAGGGTTGTTTGATTGTCTAGGGGTTTGGGCTTGTTTATTTGTTTTGTGGTGTTTTTTTTTTAACATTGAGTTTTTGTGTAGCTGTTGGTAAGGGATGCTAAATACCTGCTTTGACTGCTGGAAGGTCGAATAATTTCTGAAGTGGTCCCATGTGCACTGCCACGAGGAAGGGGCTGGAGGGATGGATATTGGGCACGTGGGGCTGGCAAACAGGTCTGTCACGAATCGTTCAGATATGAAGCGTTTGGGGGAGATCAATCAGGAGTGGCTTTTTTTGGAAGTTGGGTACCAGCATGAGGTTGATGCCCGTGTTTTGGCATCAGGGATGCGATGCAGATCCCATTACACGCTCTAAGGAATACACACACGAAGAACAAAGTAATAATTAAGCCCAACTACAGCTAGGATTGTCTTTTAGCTGATCTGACATGAAATTTCCATCGGTTGAGACGCTGGCTACGGCTGGGAGGAGGTTTGATTGCCAGGAAGGAGGCAGCGGGCAGCAGCCTGGAGCCACGGCGAGGGCTGTGTCCGTGGGCTGGCAGGAGATGAGAGGAGCTGGGAAACACGTGGCCCCTTCCTGGCTTTGTGCAACAGCAAACTTTCCCTCTGCAGCCTGTTTCTTTATAGCTCAATCCGTTTCGGATGTAGGGTGCGTGCAGACAGGTTCAGTATGGGAGGGTTGCTGTGATTTGGCAGGATGCTCACTAATTTTTTGCCTCTAAATAAAAAAAAAATAATTAAAAGGGAGCCAGGTGGTTTTGAGTGTTGGAAAAAACCTCAAGAAATAGAGGAGCTGGTGGGTAAGGGGTGAAAGGAGCAGGTAAAGCAGGTCATGCACCAGCAACATGCCCGTGCATCCCATCCCCATCCTCAGCACCGTGGAGATGATGCTGCCAGAGCCGGCTCATCCGTGATCCCACCACTGCACACCAGGACTTTTGGGAGCCCGGGGAGATGGAGCTTGTTTTTCTTCTTTGCGCATATGTTTCAGCTCTGGTGTTTGCTCTGGGTGGCAGGAGCAGGTAGGAAGGGGTGAGGGAAATGTAAGCAGCTTCCTGTGGCTTCCTCCGGAGCGGGGGGATACTAGCTGTGAGCCGGGCTGAGCCAGCCCCTTCTGCTGGGCAGCTGATAACAATTTGAATATTCAGATTTGCTTTCAGCCATCCGCAGGGGGCTCGCGGGCTCTGGGAACTAGGAGCAAGGAAAGCAGCATGGGGGCAGAAACAAAAAAATAATAAATAGCTGAATAAATATATAAACGGCAACTCGCGGCAGCTCTCCCGAGAGGGAGACGTATTCCCCTTCTCCAGACCTCACATGGGGAGGCTGAGGGACTTGAGGGGCTGCTAATTAGGGATGGTGGGTATCTGGAGGCTGATCTCCTTCCCCAGCTGGAGGGGAATTAATCCACCCAGCTCTCTTCCCACAAATACTTGGGTTTCTTTTGATGTTGCAACTTTTATCTCGTGCCGCCAACAAACTCGCTCCTCTCCAGCTTCTATGAAAATCCCTGGCATCTCGCTGCCACGAAAGGTGCTTTTGTCTACTGCGGGCAGGGCATCGGGCCCTGGGACAGACACCGAGGGCTCAGCAGCAGAGCTGGGCAGGAATTCCTCAATGAAATGGCTTTTCGTGGCTGGTGGAAAACGCTCGTTTGCTATGAAATGTCATCTTAAGGATAGGGTAGGAAATAACAGCTTGGGCCGTGATGCTTCCTCCTGCTGTTCCCCGTGATCCTCTGCTCCCTCCCTCCCAGGCTGTGTTGGGAAACATCCCTCACTCGTGGCAGGGTTGGCACATCCCAGTTTCCTACAAAACAGCTTTTGGAAGGAGCTGAGTCTGCCTCAAGACAGGTCCCCTTTTGTTCCCACTGTCTGTTGTCCACCAGCTGGACGTTACTGGGCTCCTGGGGTGGTGGGGGCTCTCAGGGTTTGCTTGTGTAGCTCCATGGGTGCCCTCAGGGCTCGTGGCTCTGCCAGAGATGCTCAGCTTGCCCCCAGCTCCCCGTGCTGCCAGGGGGTGCGGGAAGGAGGAGGGCAAGCAGGGATTCTGCTCGTGTTGCCGGCTCTCAGCGGTCACGCTTAGCCAGATTTTGCTATTAGTGCCCCTTCGTGCATTTAATTGGTCCCTTTTTCTGATAGGAGGGAGGTCATTCGGGGAAAATTGGAAATTCGGCTCTGGCAGCTTCTGAACTTGCTTTTCATGTGCTCTGCTGGACCGTGCTTTGCAAAGGGGCATCCGTGCCTGGAGCAAGGCTCCTGCGATGCTGCTGCTGCTGGTGTGTCGGTGGTCCTGCTGCTTTGCTGGCCAGGTCTTGGGAGAGGAGGAGTTTTCCAGTTCCTGGCGTGAGCTGTCTTACTGGGAAGAGCCCTTTGTTTGGGAGAGGCACCCGTGCTGTGGCCCCCCCCCCAGCAAGAGGTGATGGAAGCCCAGCGTGTGGTACCCTGTGCGGTGCGTGGGTTTGGGAAGGGAAGAAGGGATTTTCCCTCCAGCCGTGAGCTCTGCAGGTTTTGCCCCAGGGATTCATTCCTTTCACGGGCACATGGATTTTTGTGTAAAACGGGTGCACACGAAAAGAAGATTTATAGGAATCGTATGCATTGTACACACCCGGGTAAGTGTAATAAAATACAACAAAAGAGTGCTTAAGGTTGGTGCTGAACCCTGTGACTCGGTTAAACAAACCCAAGCAGAGAAAAGCTCCCCTGTGGCTCCGGTAATTGCATTTTTACATGTCTGAAGGCAAAGGGTTGTGCCTGAGCTGCTGGTGCTGGCAGGTTGGTGCCCAGAGCACAGGCTTTGCAGTCGGGTGGGTGGTTCTTTCCTGCACTCCCCCTACGGCCGACCCCAGGTCCTTCCTTCTTTGTCACTGTTAATCTTCCCTCTCTCCCTTCCCAGGGACCCAACAGCGTTTTCGAGGTTTACCTGGTGGGCAACAACTCCAACCACTTCATCATCTCGCCGACCTCCATCCAGGGGAAGGCAGACATCCGTGTCCGCGTGGCGGTGCCGCTGGACTTTGAGACCATCCCTCACTACGAATTTTCGGTACGGGCGCCGTGGGGACAGGAGAAATAAGCCAACAACCCTTGTGCTCCATGGGACATCCCTATTTTTTAAAAGTGGCCATTAGCCAGTGACCATTAATCTCTCTAATCCACACGATATATCTCCAAAACATTGCAATAAGACCAAAAAAATATAAAACAATAATAAAGAAAAGAAGGAGGTGGGGAAGAGGTTTGCTCTGAGCCTTCCTTCTCTTTCCAGCATCCAAAGGCTCAGCTGTAAGAGCTTAAGCGGAGTGTATTCCCTTTTGCTGTGTCACAAGGCTGTAAAAGCTTTATAGAGCATAAAACTTTGTTTTAAGTGCACCTATCAGGCACCAAAGCTCTCCCCAGCCTCCTGCTCCAGCTTTGTCCTCTGCTCTGCCTGAGCTGTAAATTCTCCAGGAAGGCAAAAGCAGGTTCGTACCACGCTGGCACTGTTAATCCTGCCAGAGGGGCTTTCGTACGCTGGTGGAGAAAGATGAGCAAAAAAACCTTCCTACTCCCGTTCCAGGCTGTGGTGGGGTGACAGGTTCCCCAGTTTGCCAGGCAGAGACTGGGGCTTCTCAGGGAAGGTGGTGTGTGGGGCGTTTGGTGCACCCAAGGGCGAGGTGACTCAAAGCTGAGCAGCTCCCAGGGAAAGGGGAATGGTTTTTTTTCTGTGTTTTGAGCATCCATGCTTTGGTGGTTAGCACTGAACGGGCTCCTCTGATGAGGGAGCTTAGGAGAGCTTAGGAGAGAGTTGTTTTCTTCATTAAGGAAGAGTAGATAACTTCATTAAGGGTAGATTGGTGTGTGGGGCGTTTGGTGCACCCAAGGGTGAGGTGACCCAGAGCTGAGCAGCTCTCAGGGAAAGGGGAATGGTTTTTTTTTCTGTGTTTTGAGCATCCATGCTTTGGTGGTTAGCACTGAACGGGCTCCTCTGATGAGGGAGCTTAGGAGAGCTTAGGAGAGAGTTGTTTTCTTCATTAAGGAAGAGTAGATAACTTCATTAAGGGTAGATAACTCTCCCAAGCTTCGCAAACAGTGTCTCCAACCCTCCCCTTTGCTTCCCCTCTCTGCCCAGCTCTTTGCAAATGAGAGTATCCCAGACCACGTTGGCTTTGCACGCGTGAAGATCAGCCTCATCAACGAGAATGACAACCGCCCCATCTTCAGCAAGGCCCTGTACAACGTCAGCCTCTTTGAGAATGCCACTGTGGGCACCACGGTCCTCCAGGTCCACGTGAGTAAGAACGTCCTGCCTGTCTTTGCCAAATCCTTGGCTCTGAAGTGCCCATCACCGAGAGATGGGATGGGGAGCCTGGTAAGGGAGCAGTGGGAGAGGCTGGTGGTGGGGTGTAGCCATCCCATGGACTTTTGGAGCAGATTCTTTGACCTTTCCTGGTCTCTGAGAAATGTGTATGTGGTTCCCACCGGAGCAGAAGCTCAAGGAGACTCCTGCACTGAAAGGTCTTGTCTGAAAACAGAAGCTTCTCCTGCACATACTGATCCCAATGGTCATGGTCTTGTTTCTCCTTCCTCCTCGCTGCATGGGATCCACCAAGTATTTCAGTTGTGGAGATGGCTTGTGTCCCATCACGTATTTATTGGCTCTCTCCTATTTTAATTCTTATGGGAAAAGATGCTCAGGTGCCTAATGAACTTGATTGCTTATCCAGTGAGAGTGAACACCCAATGTTTATCTTTCAATCTGGGTTTTCTCACTGCCTCATTTGGAGGCATCATCTTCCTCAACGAAATCAAGGTCAGTTGAGCCAATAAGAGGGTGAAGGATGGAAAAACAGGGGAATGGCTGTGTTTAGCAGAGCGTAGTATTAAATTGCTGGTGGCAGAATGGTGATACGGGAGACGAAGGGGGTGATGATAGTGGGGTGTTTCTGTAGGGCTCCTCCCTCCCACCTGGGTTGGTGGAAGCACCCAAAATCCCTGGTGAGAAGATGTATTTTCTGGGGTGTGAGGGTGATGTCAGTTGATGTTGCTGTGAGAGTGGGGCACAGCAAGAACCAGAACAAAACCCTGTGCTGAAAAACAACCTAAATATGAAGCAAGCCTCCTCTGAGATGAAAAATATCAAAGGGGGAGCATCCAAACCTCCCCGCTAGGCTTTGGTTGTCTTACCACTGCTATTGTTGGTCATAGATGAATTTGCTGTCCTCCTGGCCCCAACCTTGCCCCTGCTGTCCCGGGATGCAGCCCCTGGTAGCCCATCCACACAGGCTTTCTCATCCAGAGAATAAAAGCCCTGACAAAAGAGTTGGGTGTACGCGCCTGTGTGTAAGTGTGTTTACTCTACAAACAGATGGTGTGAAACTGTATAGAGCCCCTGAGCTGTTCCCATCTGACAGTTATTAATATTTCAAGCAGATGTTTAGCTAGTCAGGCCATCAGACACTAAACAATGAGATTGTTACTGCCTCTCCTCTTTCCCCAACTTCCAGCTATGCCAGCGTTTCGGAGCGAACGCAAAAAAAAATGCCAGGAGTTGAATCTTCTGTGATAAATCAGAATGGATGCAATTAGCGCTGAAATCCAGACTGCCCTCCCAGCTGATCCCAAACTTTTAACAGCCCTCATAAAGTACCAGCTCCTCCTGCTGCTGCCACTCGCCCTCGAGATGTAGCCCTCTGCTCCCTTCCATGGCACTGCCCGTCTGCATCGTGCCTCTCCAACTGTCCCACAGACAAAAACTCTGCTTTCCTTGCTCATAAATTCTTCCTTTTCCTTTTTTATCCCTTCCTTTCCCCATTCACCCATAGGGCTTAGGGATGGATTTTTAAAGAAAGCCCAGCCAGCACCATGGAGTGACACTTCTTTGGTGGCCACTGGATGATATCCTTGTGAAAAGGGACTTCTGTTGGCTCCCCATGCTCACGGGTACAAAATGCCCCTTTGTGCAAATAAGTGCAGGTCTTTCAGCCAGATGTGAAGCATCCTTATGTGGCTCTGTCCCCCGGTAAGGATGCCACCACCCATTAGGGTTGTGTTTCCAAGGGAAGGTGCAGGGCTGGGTGTTTGGAGAGATGCTGGATTTCCAGGATACTACAGGCAGATCAGGAGGTTTATGAGATTGGGAGGACCAGGGGAGCATGTGGGTCAGATGAGCAGTCGCCAAAGGATGGTGGAGGCTTTTCACCACGTGGAGGCTTTTCACCACAGAATCACAGAATGGTAGGGGTTGGAAAGAATCTCTAGAGACCATCTAGTCCAATCCCCCTGCCAAAGCAGGTTCAGCTGGAGCAGGTTGCACAGGAATGCATCTAGGTGAATTTTTAATATCTCCAGGGAAGGAGACTCCATAACGTCTCTGGGCTGCCTGTTCCAGGGCTCTGTCACTCCCAGAGTAAAGAAGTTTTTCCTCATGTTGAGATGGAACTTCTTGTATACCAGCTTGTGTCTGTTGCCCCTTGTCCTGTCACCAGGCACCACTGAGAAGAGCCTGACCCCATCTTCTTGTCGCTCACCCTTTAGATATTTATAAGCATTGATGAGATCCCCTCTCAGTCTTCTCTTCTCCAGGCCTAACAGACCCAGGTCTCTCAGCATTTCCTCATAAGAGAGGTGCTCCATTCCCTCGATCATCTTTGCAGCCTCTGCTGTCCCCTCTCCAGCAGTTCCCTGTCCTTCTGGAACTGGGGGGCCCAGAACTGGACCCAGTGCTCCAGATGGGGCCTCACCAGGGCAGAGCAGAGGGGCAGGATGACCTCCCTCAACTTACTGGCCATGCTCTTTTAATGCGCCCCCAGAGACCATTTTTCCTTCTTGGCCACAAGGACACATGGTCAACTTGTCCACCAAGACTATCAGGTCTCTCTCTACAGAGCTGAGGTGGGTGTAGGTGAGGGCAATCACACAATCACAGGATGGCAGGGGTTGGAAGGGACCTTCAGAGACCATCTCATCCAAACTCCCTGCCAAAGCAGGTTCTCCTAGAGCGGGTTGGACAGCAGGGAAGGGGGTTTCCTTCATGACCCAGGAAGAGCAGTGACCCTGTCCTGCCGAGCAAGGACAATCCTCACTGCCTCCCTTTCCCCGCTGCCTTCTGCTTGGCCAGCTGAAAACAGAAAGGGGAGGAAAAAAACCAAAAGAGCAAGCAGACTTCATTCGCGGTGACAAATGGCCATTCGTCTCCGCAGCATTTCAGCTCCTAATGTCAGTGACAGCGGAGAAACATTGCCTGTTACACGTATAAATCAACTGTAAAACAACCCAAAGTGCAGGCAGCTGGCAGGGACACGGACCCGCTCCCTGCTCTCCCTTCTCTGCCTTTTTCCCTTTGCCCAGAGACCCGTGGGCTTGAATACACACCCCTGCCCCTTCCTGGCCAAATCTCAGTTACTCCCCTGGCCCAGCACAGCCTTGTCCCCCATCTAACATTTGGTTTGTCTGCTCTTTGTTCGCTGTTTTGCCTTCCCTCCATCTCCCTGTCCATCCATCTGTCCTTCTAATGCTCCCCGTGAAAAGCATTTATCATATAGATTCGGGTAGTCATCTGCTCGCAGGAGAACATCTGGATAGTCCAAGCTTCACAGGAGAGGCTCCTGTGGTGTGCAGGGAGCCTGTGATATGCCCCAAGGCAGCCTTCTCTCCTTCCTCTGGGCTCTTTACCCATGTGATAAGCCCCTCAGAGCAGAGATTGCTTGTGTGTCTACTTTTACAGTGACCAGTGAGAAGGGTTCCTTACTCAAGACAGAGCTTCCAGATTGCCCCGTAACGTCCATCATTGCAGTTTGGAGTCAGGCGTGTGTTGCAACCCAACGTCCAAGCAGAGGGGTGAGCAGGCTGTCTAGGGCTCCACCATTTTTAGTAGCCTCTCCAGAGCTTCCAGATTGCCCCGTAACGTCCATCATTGCAGTTTGGAGTCAGGCGTGTGTTGCAACCCAACGTCCAAGGAGAGGGGTGAGGAGGCTGCCTAGGGCTCCATGGTTTTTAGTAGCCTCTCACCATCCAAATTCCTCTTTTCCCCTGCTCTGAGCCCTGCTGTGCAGGGAAGAGTTGGGCTGGAGACCCTCGGGGTTCCCGCACAGCAGCACGTTCCTTCTGCAAGGCTGGGGTGAAGCAGGGAGGTGACCAGAGCTCAGCCTGAAGATATGGGCAAGTTCTGCCCCAGCTACCAACAGATATTGAAATATTATTTTTTTTTTCTGAAACAACTGGCCATGAAGCCTTTTAATAACATAACAGAAAAGGTCAGAGAAAGAATTTCACACTTCTTGAGCAAGCAGGCAGCCAGTATAACTTCATGCCTTCCAGGAGCGAGAGGCACCAAGAACATACAGTGCACCCTAAATTAACTGGGGCTCTGACAACCCCCCGGCAAGTCCTGCCTGGGCAGCTGGTGGGTTTTGGTGGGTGCTGGCTTTCCTAATAACGGGGAGGGGGCTGAAGACCATGCCCTGGAGAGATGAGGTGAGCAAAGGTGCTGGCTCCAGCACAGGACAGAGGACTCAGCGATAGGAAGGACAGTGTTAGGGTGGATGAACAGCCATTCTGCTATAACCACAATCAGTGCCTGCAATGGGATTAGCAAAGATCTTCCAAAGCAGGTCCCAACAACTGGTTTTCTCCTGGGTTGAGAGGAGAAGGAGGAGAGAGGAAGGTATCTCCAGCCCCGCCTCTCCCAGCTGAGTAGCCCAGTAGCTGGAGAAAAGGATGAGTAGTTGGACTAGAAAGGCATCCACAGGTCTCAGAGGAGATGGAGGATAAATCTATTGAGGAGAGGGACAAATTAATAGGTAGATGAAAGAGGGACAGATAAAAGGGCACTGCACAAGCCTTGCAGGAAGCGAGGTCTGGCAGGAATGGTGACATTCCCAGGGCAAATCCCCTCTGCAGAAGAAGAGCAATTGTGTAGGAGCAGGGATTGAGGGGGGGGAAAGACACAGAAGCCCTGTGCCTTCTCATGGAGCACGTCAGCTGAAACAGGAGCAGAAAGAAAAGTCTCAGGGTGCCATTCCTGGTGGCCGTGAAGAGGACTGATGCTGGCCAGATGTCACATCTAGTATCTCAGGTCTCCTCTTATTCCTTTCCCAGGGAAAGAGGGTTTGAAAGTGGCCCTTGGGCTCCCATCCCATCAGCTGTGGTGGGGCTGGAAATGCCCCATGAGGAGCTCTTCTGTGACTTATGGAGGGGGAGAGGAATCCGCATTAGGTGAAGCTTTCAGCTGAGAAACTGCTCCCATCCCATCAGCTGTGGTGGGGCTGGAAATGCCCCATGAGGAGCTCTTCTGTGACTTATGGAGGGGGAGAGGAATCCACATTAGATGAAGCTTTCAGCTGAGAAACTTTTGGGGGTAAAAGAAGCTATGAAAATACGGTCTTGCTTTTGGGGTCATCAGGACCCAGCCTAGCTTCCAGTGAGCTTTCTGCAAGAGGGAGAGGAGGAGGAGCAGGGGGGGAGGAGGAGCACACCACCCTTTTGGTGATGTGCTGGGGCTCTGGCACCAGCCGTGCCCCTGGGGTGTGCGGTGGAGGGTGCTCGGCTGGGAAGGGGAAGGAAGGTGTGAGTGTGTGTTCACGCCTGTCACGCTGAGCCTGTGGGGTGCCTGGGACCTGCCACCTTGTGAAGCTGCAGGGTCTGAGTCCCCCTCCCAACCTGCCTTTGGACGCTGCTGCTCTGACAGCAGCTGCCATCAGCTGGGCTCAGCGTGGTGCCACCTTCCCCAAAGCCAGGGACCCGCACCAGCCGGGCACGTGCCTGGCTCTCCCTTGGTGGATGTATCTGCCAGACCTTCAAGAATAGGGAAGGGGCCTCAGCCGACCCAGCAGGAGGTGAGAATTAAGGGGCGGGAGGTCTCCTTAAGCTCCTCATATACCTCAGACCCGCACGGCAAAGTCCTCCTGAAAAGCTCTGATAACCAAAATCATTAAAGCCCAAACAAACCGCGAGGAACTTCTTTTTAACACAACAATGCATTTGATTTGCCTTGGAGGATGTGGAGGAAAATGGGTCTCCGGGGAAGTGTGGAAAGTAATCCTAGCTCCATGAACCCTCTTTTCTGCTTTATTTGCCCCGGTTTGGCTTGGCTGCCCGGGCTGGGGTTGGTCGCTGTGGGCTCCATCAGCCAGGAGCGAGGTGGGGAGGCTGTCCTGTAGCCCCCTCCCAGCCCACGCTCCCTGGCGAAGGGCTAGGCTGAAGAAGGGGAGATGTGGAAGGGGTTTGCAGGGAGTGCCTTACCCACCTGCCCGTCTTCAACCTCCTGGAAAAGCCTTTCACAGCAGAGGCATTAATCCCTGTGGTTCCTAACGCTCTCCTGCTGGCTCTTCCTTACTCAAGCCACGTCAGATGAGACAGCTGCCCATTCAGGCACCTCTTTCAGACCAGCAGCGCTTTAAAAATAACACAGATGCCTCCCCGGGATGGTTGTGTAAGAGGTTTGTCCCAAATCCTTGCTAAGTTCGTGACTGCCGTCTCTCTGGAACCTTATCCTCCTCACATCCCTATGAGGTTACGCTCTTTGCCTTGCTTTGGTGTCCTCCTTGCCCAGAAATATCTCTGCTCTGGGGTGGTGCTGAGTTTCTACCCCAATTGGTCTGAAGGGGATGCTAAGATGCTTTGAAACGGTCCTTCCCCCCCCCTCACATTTTTGGGCAAGCCTGCTGGCTTGCTTATCCAGAGTTATTTTTTGCAGACCCTCAGGAATAGGCTGAGCATCACCAGAAGCCCTCAGACCTCGGGCTGGAGCTACGGTGCCCGATTCAAGTAACGGACATGGACCTCAGGGTGGGAATGATTTTCTGTAGCTGGTGGTATGCAGCAAGGCAGGTAAAATAAGCACCGTGTTCCCTTGGGGCTGGGTAACCTGGATGTGTAAGACAGAAAAAATGATGCTTTCCCTTTCTTTTCTGAGTTTCAGATTATAATTTTCAGATTATTTTAGGGAGGGGGCGGGAGAAAGAGCTTCTGTCTTTTTTTGCAAATGCATTAGCCTGTCTGTTCTTATATATATGGGTGTGTGTATACATAATTTATATATATATTCTGATTCACATATATAGATTCTGAATAGTCCCTTTCTCCTGGGAATCGTGGAGAATAGTCCCTTTCTCCACGGGCTGTCCCCTCCCTGGTCATGGTCCACAACACATCCATTCGCCTGGATTCTTGTCTTCCCCCCTCTGCTACCGCGCTTCCTTGGGAGAAGCCTTGTTAGTAAGAGTCTAATGAAGTAAATGAGCTAATTAACCTTCCATTACTCTCCTCATTAAGGCAACCTTTAATTTGGTTGGCAAAGTTTCTCTCCTTTACCACCCAGCTGTCAGTTTTCTTCTGCTTCTTCGATCTCTCTTTGGCCTCACATCGGGGATGGGAAAATCGATCCCGGCCTGATTTTCTTCCCCCTTCTTTCCAGCCAGCTGTAAACGCCACTCAACAAGAAAGTAATAATGAAGTTTTCCCACCCTGGGAAGGCGAGTTGCAGACATCAATAAGCACCTATTTAAAATGCAAATCGCTTCCTCAGTCAGCTGGCAGCCTGTGGCTGGGGTGAGGTTGGCAGGGGCACGGGGATGCTGTGGTCTGTGGGCTTCTGCACCCTGTCCCAGAGCTTTGTGGTGGTCCCACAGTGGCTTTGGGTTGCTTTGGAGCGTTGCATATCTCTAGGTTTGTCCTCCTCCAAGTGCACGTGGCCAACGTGGGTGGGATGGGGCTTTGCAAACCTGGGGGGGTTTCTTCTGGTTGCCTGTGCAGCCTTCATCTCCCAACCCACCCAGCATCTCTCCATCCCTTTGGCCAAGGTACCCCCTTATGTCTGTGCAGCTGCTGCTGTCTTTTGTTTCTTGATGATCTCCAAAGCTTTTCTTTCCCCTTCTTTTTCTTGGAGAAGAAGTGAATGCAGGGGGCAGGAATAGTCTGGGATAAAAGGTGGTAGTTGTAGACCTGAGAGGAGCTGGCTGTAGCTTTGAACTGCTGGTGGGTGAGGTGCTGTGTGCCAAGGGGCTCACCTCCAGCTGGGTTTCTCTTCCATGTAGTGATAGTGACAGTGTGGACCAGTCTCGAGGGAGAGCTTGTATCACTCCAGGTTTTGGGGAGGTTGTACGGAGCAAGGAATGTGGCCAGTTGGAGCAGGGAGTGGGATGGGGAGATAGCTCACAAATCAACAGATGGATGAAAAGGCTTCCAGGGATGAGCATGCTCCTGATTTCTGCAAGGAATCAAGTGGGAGATGAACCATCCCCTGCCTCGTCTGTGGCTCCTGGGGTGCTGCCCCAGCATTAGGACTGGAGAGTTGAGCAGCCCAATGTCTTACAGGGCATGGGTGACCATGCTGTGATGGGGATAAGACAGGGCTTCTCGACCCTTTCCAGTTGACTGACCTTCTAAATTTTGCTCAGGGGCTTGAGTTTATGTCCTGCTTTGAAGGGAGTCACCTACTGCACGTGGGTCAGGAGTAGCTTGCACCTCCTCTGCCTTCCCACATGGGTATGGTGAGCACAGGATGGTCAAACACTGGGAGAAGAGGACTCCCAGGTCAGCCTCCATCCTTTCTTTCTGCTTGGAGTGAATAGAAAATGTATTGGAAAGCCTTTTCTGGAGAGGATGAACCCCAGGGACGTGGTGATGGGGGACTGCCAGACAAATGTCCAGGGCAAGCTGGGTGGTGCAGAGGGTGGACTCAGGGATGGGGAGAGGAATTTTAGGAAAGCAGGAAGGAGTCTGCAGGAAGCTAGTGGGAATATGAAATGACAGGTCATCAGCAGCTCATGGAGGTTGGAGAAGGAGGGAGACTCCCAGCTGGACATTTCTGATGTCCTCCAAGCCTGGACTTTGTCCCTCTTTCTAGCCCTTCTCCCCCTTCCTGGCCCTCACAGCTTGCCCTCCCCGTTAGCATCTTAATTGATCTTGTTGTTCTCAGTCCCCTTGAGTGCTCCGACACCCCGCTGTGCTAAAACAGAACAAAATCTCTTCCAATTTCACCACCACTTAAAAGAAAATTGAATCCTTTATCTGTAAGAGGAGAGGAAAACTGCAAATACACGAAACAGTAAATAGTTAAATAATCAAAGCAGATGAATCCAAATTGCCTGGAAAGTTAAACATGAATGGCTTGTCTTCTTCCTGCAGGCTTCTCTATAAGAAAAAAAAAAATTAAAAAAAAAAATATGCTTGCACTCCTTGTTCCTGTTAAATATTCTTATCAATCCAGCCCTGTAAATAAAGGCAGGGGGAGGATGGAGTTACCAGGTTGCAGTGTGACTGACGGATCTGAAGTCCTCGTCTTTCTGTCAGGGCCCACTGCTCTTTGGCTGTGTTTATCTCTTTAATCTAAATATCAATCTGTAAGACCGAAATGGGGTGGAATAGGAATCACGACAGCCCGAGCGCTGAGGAGAAGAGACACTTATTGCAGCTTTTGCAGCCTCTCCCTGCCCTGATGGAGCTGTCAGGATAAATGCACAGCTAAAGCGCGGAGGTGGGAAAAACAAAACAAAATCACAGCACACACACACACACACACACACCCCACCACGTAAAAAAAATATAAAACAAGACAATTCAACCTGTCAGATGGGAAAGAAAAACATGGAGTAAAGGCAGATCGGACTGCACAGTTCTGTTCAAATTGTATCCTGCAAAGCACAGGCTGGGCAGCAGGATTTCCCTCAGCCTTCCCAGTGTTCCCAGTAGGAGATGGGGCTGGGTGGTTTCCCCTTGCTGTTGGTGGTTTGGAAGGTGGCTGGGAGATGAATGGATGGAGAATTTTTCCCGTGGTTGATGCACGCTGCTGTGCAAACACCCCAGCTTCACACCTCCTTCCAAGTTGTCCCTTTAGGGCACTCACCATCTTCACCTCAGTAGGTCCTCTCCCAGGCTCTGCACCTCTGAGCCAGGGCAGCTCCATCCCGCCTTCCCACCCAGAGCTCCCACAGAGCCACCCCTCCTGGGAATTTAATCTGTTTTCCAAGCTGGCTTCCCCTGTGCCCCTAGCACCCACATCTCTCCCAAAGCAGCCAAGGCTCTGTTTTCCTTGAGCAAAGAGCTTCCCGTGTGGATCAGCACCCAGTGGGTGCCCTTAGCTGAGGGGACACTGTGGCAGAGGCAATGTCACCCCGTGGACATGCCTTCATGCTACTGACAAGCCGTTGTTGGGGTGTAAAAGGAAGGATAATTTGCCTAAATGGGGCATTTGGGAGCCATTGTAAATCAACCTCCTTGAGATCCATCACACCAACCATTCCTGCCTTGGGCCATAGGCTCTGCTCAGTCCCCCCATGGCTGGCTGCTGTGTCCTATGATCAAACCTCTTTTGGTATTTCCAGTCACAGGAGTAAAATTAAGGGTCTCCATCCCCTAAAACACCTTTAAGAAGAAGCTGCTTGCTGTCTGACTGAGACTTGGGGGTAGTTTCCAGCTGTTGGGGAGTGGGGATGCTGGAGCTCAGCCTATGTTTCTGGACCACGGTTTTCCTTGGGCTGGATGGAGAGCATCCCTTTAGCTCTCTGGGAATGCCTCTGCCTGGCAGAGATGTGTTTTGGGCTTGCTACCCCTTGCTGACCAACTGAAAAACCCACTCTCCAGCTGGGTTTGCTTCACACTCAGCAACCACAGGCTGCGTCCAGTTCAAGGGTGAATTATTTTCATTCCTTCTGGAGAAAGGTGGGGCTTTGCTGCTCCAGGACTCAACGTGTTTGTGTCCATCTCTAGGCAAGGACCAGTTCGACTCTTCCCTCCTCCTTTGCTCTTGTCCCCCCTCTCCCCGCTGTGCGCTAGATGATGCTCATCACCTGGATGAAACGGAGTTGCAGATGGTGGAAGGTGTGACTGGCTCCCGGGAGCTCTTGCAAATACTTCAGAGATCATTGAGGATTTATATTTCCTCCACCGGACTCTGACCTTAATTTCTTCCCTTTTGCTGGGCTGTAGAATTCATTAGAGACCCAACGGCAAAGCGATTGAGATGTCAAGCCGGGCGATTGCGTGGTTATTTAATCTACGAGATGTGCCGCTTGCCATTTAGGTGGACAACAGGAGAATATGAAATCAATATGGCTCATTAGCATGGACATTTCTGATGTCCTCCAAGCCTGGACTTTGTCCCTTTTTCTAGCCCTTCTCCCCCTTCCTGGCCCTCACAGCTTGCCCTCCCCGTTAGCATCTTAATTGATCTTGTTGTTCTCAGTCCCCTTGAGTGCTCTGACACCCCGCTGTGCTAAAACAGAACAAAATCTCTTCCAATTTCACCACCACTTAAAAGAAAATTGAATCCTTTATCTGTAAGAGGAGAGGAAAACTGCAAATACACGAAACAGTAAATAGTTAAATAATCAAAGCAGATGAATCCAAATTGCCTGGAAAGTTAAACATGAATGGCTTGTCTTCTTCCTGCAGGCTTCTCTATAAGGAAAAAAAAAATTAAAAAAAAAAAATATGCTTGCACTCCTTGTTCCTGTTAAATATTCTTATCAATCCAGCCCTGTAAATAAAGGCGAGGGGAGGATGGAGTTACCAGGTTGCAGTGTGACTGACGGATCTGAAGTCCTCGTCTTTCTGTCAGGGCCCACTGCTCTTTGGCTGTGTTTATCTCTTTAATCTAAATATCAATCTGTAAGACCGAAATGGGGTGGAATAGGAATCACGACAGCCCGAGCGCTGAGGAGAAGAGACACTTATTGCAGCTTTTGCAGCCTCTCCCTGCCCTGATGGAGCTGTCAGGATAAATGCACAGCTAAAGCGCGGAGGTGGGAAAAACAAAACAAAATCACAGCACACACACACACACACCCCACCACGTAAAAAAAATATAAAACAAGACAATTCAACCTGTCAGATGGGAAAGAAAAACATGGAGTAAAGGCAGATCGGACTGCACAGTTCTGTTCAAATTGTATCCTGCAAAGCACAGGCTGGGCGGCAGGATTTCCCTCACCCTTCCCAGTGTTCCCAGTAGGAGATGGGGCTGGGTGGTTTCCCCTTGCTGTTGGTGGTTTGGAAGGTGGCTGGGAGATGAATGGATGGAGAATTTTTCCCGTGGTTGATGCACGCTGCTGTGCAAACACCCCAGCTTCACACCTCCTTCCAAGTTGTCCCTTTAGGGCACTCACCATCTTCACCTCAGTAGGTCCTCTCCCAGGCTCTGCACCTCTGAGCCAGGGCAGCTCCATCCCGCCTTCCCACCCAGAGCTCCCACAGAGCCACCCCTCCTGGGAATTTAATCTGTTTTCCAAGCTGGCTTCCCCTGTGCCCCTAGCACCCACATCTCTCCCAAAGCAGCCAAGGCTCTGTTTTCCTTGAGCAAAGAGCTTCCCGTGTGGATCAGCACCCAGTGGGTGCCCTTAGCTGAGGGGACACTGTGGCAGAGGCAATGTCACCCCGTGGACATGCCTTCATGCTACTGACAAGCCGTTGTTGGGGTGTAAAAGGAAGGATAATTTGCCTAAATGGGGCATTTGGGAGCCATTGTAAATCAACCTCCTTGAGATCCATCACACCAACCATTCCTGCCTTGGGCCATAGGCTCTGCTCAGTCCCCCCATGGCTGGCTGCTGTGTCCTATGATCAAACCTCTTTTGGTATTTCCAGTCACAGGAGTAAAATTAAGGGTCTCCATCCCCTAAAACACCTTTAAGAAGAAGCTGCTTGCTGTCTGACTGAGACTTGGGGGTAGTTTCCAGCTGTTGGGGAGTGGGGATGCTGGAGCTCAGCCTATGTTTCTGGACCACGGTTTTCCTTGGGCTGGATGGAGAGCATCCCTTTAGCTCTCTGGGAATGCCTCTGCCTGGCAGAGATGTGTTTTGGGCTTGCTACCCCTTGCTGACCAACTGAAAAACCCACTCTCCAGCTGGGTTTGCTTCACACTCAGCAACCACAGGCTGCGTCCAGTTCAAGGGTGAATTATTTTCATTCCTTCTGGAGAAAGGTGGGGCTTTGCTGCTCCAGGACTCAACGTGTTTGTGTCCATCTCTAGGCAAGGACCAGTTCGACTCTTCCCTCCTCCTTTGCTCTTGTCCCCCCTCTCCCCGCTGTGCGCTAGATGATGCTCATCACCTGGATGAAACGGAGTTGCAGATGGTGGAAGGTGTGACTGGCTCCCGGGAGCTCTTGCAAATACTTCAGAGATCATTGAGGATTTATATTTCCTCCACCGGACTCTGACCTTAATTTCTTCCCTTTTGCTGGGCTGTAGAATTCATTAGAGACCCAACGGCAAAGCGATTGAGATGTCAAGCCGGGCGATTGCGTGGTTATTTAATCTACGAGATGTGCCGCTTGCCATTTAGGTGGACAACAGGAGAATATGAAATCAATATGGCTCATTAGCAGAGCACTGACGCCCAGCTCCAGTAAAACCCACCAAGGCGGGTGTCTAAATGGTCTTGGTGTCACCTTGTGGAGTGCAAACCCGTGCTCTAGATGCTTTCTTCTCTCTCTCAAAGGCCGCCTTCTGTCGGCTCACATTTTAAACCCCATTCTCCAGCCATTGTGGCAGCCTGGCTACGGTAGAGGAAAAACCCAAGGAAAGTGTTAACCTGGCTCAGGAGGAGCTGATGTTGCAGGGAACGCTGTTATAAAACACAATCAAGGAGGCGGCTGCTTTCCCCAGTGGCTGGCAGAAGAGGTGGGGAAAAGCTCTGCAATTCCCAGGGGGGTTGATTGGCTATTTTTTCCCCCCCCCCAACCACAACCCTCTGGGGTGATTAGCAGCGACCAAGCTCCTGGCTCTGTTCAACCCCCATGGTCCAGAGCTGCTGGAGAAGGCGGTCACAGTGGTACCCCGGCTCCCCCGCTCCTGCCTCCCTCCTTCCTGGCTAATCACTGCGCAGGGCTCTGGAGCAAGGATGCCAGATGACTCCACTCACACCTGATTGCCACCTCCCACCAGGCAGCCACTCTTTAAAGGCCTGGGAAAGAGCAAAGTTGGGGGCAGGTTGAGCTGGCAAAAGATCAGCCTTCCCAGTGTTCCCAGTAGGAGATGGGGCTGGGTGGTTTCCCCTTGCTGTTGGTGGTTTGGAAGGTGGCTGGGAGATGAATGGATGGAGAATTTTTCCCGTGGTTGATGCACGCTGCTGTGCAAACACCCCAGCTTCACACCTCCTTCCAAGTTGTCCCTTTAGGGCACTCACCATCTTCACCTCAGTAGGTCCTCTCCCAGGCTCTGCACCTCTGAGCCAGGGCAGCTCCATCCCGCCTTCCCACCCAGAGCTCCCACAGAGCCACCCCTCCTGGGAATTTAATCTGTTTTCCAAGCTGGCTTCCCCTGTGCCCCTAGCACCCACATCTCTCCCAAAGCAGCCAAGGCTCTGTTTTCCTTGAGCAAAGAGCTTCCCGTGTGGATCAGCACCCAGTGGGTGCCCTTAGCTGAGGGGACACTGTGGCAGAGGCAATGTCACCCCGTGGACATGCCTTCATGCTACTGACAAGCCGTTGTTGGGGTGTAAAAGGAAGGATAATTTGCCTAAATGGGGCATTTGGGAGCCATTGTAAATCAACCTCCTTGAGATCCATCACACCAACCATTCCTGCCTTGGGCCATAGGCTCTGCTCAGTCCCCCCATGGCTGGCTGCTGTGTCCTATGATCAAACCTCTTTTGGTATTTCCAGTCACAGGAGTAAAATTAAGGGTCTCCATCCCCTAAAACACCTTTAAGAAGAAGCTGCTTGCTGTCTGACTGAGACTTGGGGGTAGTTTCCAGCTGTTGGGGAGTGGGGATGCTGGAGCTCAGCCTATGTTTCTGGACCACGGTTTTCCTTGGGCTGGATGGAGAGCATCCCTTTAGCTCTCTGGGAATGCCTCTGCCTGGCAGAGATGTGTTTTGGGCTTGCTACCCCTTGCTGACCAACTGAAAAACCCACTCTCCAGCTGGGTTTGCTTCACACTCAGCAACCACAGGCTGCGTCCAGTTCAAGGGTGAATTATTTTCATTCCTTCTGGAGAAAGGTGGGGCTTTGCTGCTCCAGGACTCAACGTGTTTGTGTCCATCTCTAGGCAAGGACCAGTTCGACTCTTCCCTCCTCCTTTGCTCTTGTCCCCCCTCTCCCCGCTGTGCGCTAGATGATGCTCATCACCTGGATGAAACGGAGTTGCAGATGGTGGAAGGTGTGACTGGCTCCCGGGAGCTCTTGCAAATACTTCAGAGATCATTGAGGATTTATATTTCCTCCACCGGACTCTGACCTTAATTTCTTCCCTTTTGCTGGGCTGTAGAATTCATTAGAGACCCAACGGCAAAGCGATTGAGATGTCAAGCCGGGCGATTGCGTGGTTATTTAATCTACGAGATGTGCCGCTTGCCATTTAGGTGGACAACAGGAGAATATGAAATCAATATGGCTCATTAGCAGAGCACTGACGCCCAGCTCCAGTAAAACCCACCAAGGCGGGTGTCTAAATGGTCTTGGTGTCACCTTGTGGAGTGCAAACCCGTGCTCTAGATGCTTTCTTCTCTCTCTCAAAGGCCGCCTTCTGTCGGCTCACATTTTAAACCCCATTCTCCAGCCATTGTGGCAGCCTGGCTACGGTAGAGGAAAAACCCAAGGAAAGTGTTAACCTGTCTCAGGAGGAGCTGATGTTGCAGGGAACGCTGTTATAAAACACAATCAAGGAGGCGGCTGCTTTCCCCGGTGGCTGGCAGAAGAGGTGGGGAAAAGCTCTGCAATTCCCAGGGGGGTTGATTGGCTATTTTTTCCCCCCCCCCAACCACAACCCTCTGGGGTGATTAGCAGCGACCAAGCTCCTGGCTCTGTTCAACCCCCATGGTCCAGAGCTGCTGGAGAAGGCGGTCACAGTGGTACCCAGGCATCACCCTGGCTCCCCCGCTCCTGCCTCCCTCCTTCCCGGCTAATCACTGCGCAGGGCTCTGGAGCAAGGATGCCAGATGACTCCACTCACACCTGATTGCCACCTCCCACCAGGCAGCCACTCTTTAAAGGCCTGGGAAAGAGTAAAGTTGGGGGCAGGCTGTGCTGGCAAAAGAGCTGTTTTCCATGTGGGAAGGGCGTGATGGTTTTAAGTAGGTTCTCCACTGGTTTTCTGGATCCGGTTTTGCAGCTTGGCAACTTGCTTCTTGGCCCTTCACGTTTGTCTACTCCAAATCACAAATCAATTCCCAAGCCGGGTGGACACCAGAAATTAACTGTTATTCCCCCCGGGACCTGAAGATTGTCATTTAAGAAAGGATGCTTGCTGTTTAACGCATGAAGGTGGCTCCAAAAATCAGTGTGATGACAGGGCAGAGCTCCCTACCCTGGGTTGCTTGTGCCATGGTCTGAGCAGCCCATGGCTGCCCAGTCAACCTCGAGCAGGTGACCACATCTACCTTATTTTCCTAGAAAAAAAGAAAAACCAAAGAAAAAACAGATAAAAAAAAAAAAAAAAACACAAAGAAAAATCATTAGGAATCACAGAATCATAGAATGGTTAGAGTTGGAAGGGACCTTAAAGATCATCGAGTTCCAACCCCCCTGCCCTGGGCAGGGACACCTCCCACCAGACCAGGTTGCTCCAAGCCCCATCCAGCCTGGCCTTGAACCCCTCCAGGGATGGGGCAGCCACAGCTTCTCTGGAAGCAGATGGGAATCTGCTCATGAGGATCTTCTTCCCGTTGGCTTTCTCCTGTGGCCCAAGCATCAGGTGTCTTCCTGGAGTGGTGGTGCCTTGGTGTCCCCACAGCCCACCCGGTACGGCCAGGGGAGGAGGCAGGCAGCGGGGGGGATGAGACTCACGCCTGGTCACTCCGGTACCCTGACAGCTTTTTGATGTTTGGTAATTGCTTTCCTGCTGCGACTCTTTTAAGCAGAGAGCTTCTGGCCAAAGCAATTTGCTCCCTATCAATTTTTATTCCCTGGTGTCTGCACGCGAGGTAGGGGAGGCAAAACAAAGAGGGGGAATGAGAACAAACTGAGCTGCGACCCGCTCCAGCGGCCCCATGGAGGTGGAAAAGTGGGAAGAATTTGGCTCCCTTGGTGTGGGCAGAGCCATCTTCAGGCAGGTAGGACGTGACCACCCATCTCACCTGGACAGCAAGGAGTCATCCTTCCAACAGGCTTTGCTCACCCCTGCAACCAACCTCCAGCTGCTTGTCCCTGCCCAGCAGGTTTGGGGGGAAGGCTGCCATCCCTGGGGCTCAGCAGGGAACCCGTGCTGCCCCAAAAAGGTTCTTCTTGGCTCTTTAAGCCCTTTCTTGCTCCTCCTGAAGCTGTTGTGAGTAGAGTTAATCTCGGGCAGTTTAAGGAGTCGTTGAGCGGGGCTTGGCGGATGATGAATGTCGAAACCATTACCGGCAAAGCTCGGCGGAGCTGTTTAAAACTGTATTCTCCCATGTAAATTTCTGCTCCATCAATCCTGATGACATGTCAAACATTGCTATTGTTTCCCGAACAAATTGGATGACATGCCCTTTCCTGCAGATTTGCCCACGAGAGCAGAACCACTCGCCAGCTCTTCCCTTTTGTCTCCGGCTCTGCCGGTGGGGAAGGATGGACGGGATGGATGGATGGATGGCCCCTTGGTGGGACAAAAGGGTGATGTCCAAAATATTTGGGCTTGAGGGGCAGAGGGCTGGAAGTCGTGTTTGTGTGTGCCTGTGATTCACATGCCGTGCTGCAAATCAGTAAATTAATCCTTCAGGTTAGCCAGGTTCCCTCTTCCTGCCACTCTCCCAGGGTTTAGCTGCGCAAATGTGGCTTTTTTTTTTTTTTTTTTTTTTATAAATGCTGAAGTGTGTTAAAAGTGCAAGTTCAGCATACTTTTAATTTGCAATATGTAGAGTACGTGTCACAAACATATCTCATTACATTGTCTCAAACTAAAGGCCTACAAAAAATATCCCCCGGGGTTTGGTTGCGCAAATGTGGTTTTTTTTTTTTTTTTTTTTCTTTTAGAAATGGTTTGTACCAGTGACAGCTCATAAAAGTACAGATGTGGACCCGCGTTTTCATCCTGCCCTTTTGCAGGCTCCAGTGGGCAAATCCCACTTTAATATTCCGGGCAGGAGAGGAGCAGCCGTAAAAGCCATTTGATTGCTTCTCCAGGTGGAACCCCAGGAAACTTCCAGCCAGATGCTTTTCCCCCTAGGCTGTGGGGATGGATGCACGCGTGTCTGGGGGGGGGGACCAGTTGGTTGAGAGGGGGGCCAGCCTCAGGAAAACAGCTGGCACCCAGGGATTGCAGAAAGCCCCACAAAGCTGGGTTTCGGGGTGTTCTGCACGTGGGTTGTGTGTGCTCCACGGGAGCATGGCGTTGCCAAGGGGGCACGTGCCATCTCCCCCAGGGGTCTGAGCATCTGAGCATCTTTTTCACCCTTAGAGGGAAAGCGTTTGGCAATGCAGAAACACGCCTAGATCCCAAATTAATTATGCTGAGCGTGCACGGGTTGGCTTTTTTTTTTTTTGCATATTCCCTGTCACACTCAAGCAGCCTGCTCTGCTGCCCTGCGTTATGTCCGTGATGTTCAGTTGCCAGGAAAGCCATAAAGCAGGCATCATCTTCCACCTCCCCTGGTGGGTAGCAGGCTAATTAATTAGCCCCGGCTGGTGAGGTGGTGCAGGGAGCAGAGTTAGGCTGCCTGGCTCCTCCTGAGTGGGTTGCTTTGACTTATTGGCAATTTTGGCTGGGTCCAACCTGCCCTCCCAGCTCAGCTCCCCAGGACCCCTCCACTTCCCGTGCCGCCCAGCTCTGTGCTAACCTTCTTTTAACCTTCCTCCTTCCCTATATATTTTTTTTCCTCGGCAGAAGAAAATTACAGTTTCCCAGCATTGTCTGTCACCTCGGTAAGCACTTCCAAGTGTAATTGTACAGGGCCAAATGAAGGGAATTAGTTTTGCCTGTGCTTTGTGGCACTGTCAGGCCCCCTGTAAATCATTATCTCATCACCAGCCCATCCAGGTGCATGGAAAATGCCATTCTGGGCTCTGCTCTTGCACCAGCCACTTAGGGATTGATGGGACCTAGAGGCTCACAGAGGTTGTGAGCGCAGAAGTAATGGCTGGAAAACAATCCTGGCTGGGAGGTCAAGGGCTGGCAATGCTGAGGATGCTTGAGGATTTGGGGGGAGAAAGGCCCCAAGACCCTTGTTGGCCAGCCCCAGTTGCAGTTTGGGGGTTTGCCACCATGATTTGTAGCCACCTGAGCTGGTGGAAGGTGTTAGGGCGAGTGACTATTAATTTGCTGAGGGATGTTGGGGTGGATGGATGGTAAATTAGTCCCCCTCTTCCCCAGGGGTTTCCATTGGGCTCTGGCTGGGATGGGACATCTTCATAGGTGTCCTCTGAGGAGCAAGATGCACCCCAGAGAGGGCTTGGACCTCCAGGAGCGGGTGCCGCTCTCTCGATGGGCATCTCTCCAGGCAGGTTTTGGCAGATTCGTTCCATTTTACTGAAGGCAATCACAATGCACCCAAAAAAGTAAATTGCATCTTAGCAGTGGAGAGGAAAATGGGGAAAATCAGTAGGTCTGGAAGGCTGGCTCCACCAGCCCACCCTGCAGCCGGCACGAAGCAGCAGGGATTTACCACCCGAGCATCCGGGTGGGAAGGAGAAGGCATTAATTTTGGCTGGTTTTCATGCCTTTACCCCTCGGCCGCCCCGTGGGGTGGGAGGTAAGCGGCGCAGAGGGGTGAAGCTGTTTGATGTGCTCAGGCTCCTGCTCTGCTGTCAAGGGTAATCAAGGCCATCGATAAATCACGAGGGTTTCAGGAACGGGTTGTGTTCCACGCCGCTCCTAAAATACAGCCTTTTGCTGGTATCTGGGTATAAAATGTGTCTTTGACCCTGCTTTTTCTCAGACCTGTTGGTATCTGAGTAACCCAGACAGGACTCAATTTAGAAAATATACTGGGGGAGAAGAAGGATGTTGTGGGGCTTTGTATTCCGCTTTTCCTCACCTAAAAATAAGATTTTCTGTTCCTTTTTTTTCCTGCTGCCGCTCATGCATATTTTATATATTCATTAGAGAAAAGACTTTAAAACGCACATAAATCTTGCCTTGCTCATCCAGAGCTGACAGGCTGAGTTTGGCACACCTTCCCCAGAAGGTGCTGGTTGCTTAGCCGTGACCAGCCTGCCCCAGCTTCAGCAGCTGGTGACAGCCTACGTGTGTGGAGTCCCACCACCGCCGGTGGCTTGGCTGGGATGCTGCAGCATCCAGAGAGGCATCTGCACATCGGTGGGGTTGTGGGGTCCACGCATCAGTGGGGACAGCCCCCAAAAAAGGGCTGCCTCATCCAGAGAGGCATCTGCACATCGGTGGGGCTGTGGGGTCCACGCATGGGTGGGGACAGCCCCCAGAAAGGGCTGCCCGGCAGGAGCTGCTGGTGGAAAGCAAGGTCTAAATCCCTTTCTTTGCTTTTTCTGTCTGTGTTTTAGCCGGGGAGGGGGTGGAGATGTTGAAGTGGGATGGGATTTTATTTCTCTCCCCGCAGCCCCCAGCCCGGAATGAGCAGGGAAGGGTGACAGCTGTGGATGCAGCTCTTGGGTCCTGGCTCTTGGGCTTCACGGGGCCAGGATGGGTGGCCTGCAAGAATTGGGAGGTCCATGGAGACTTCATTTCATCTGTGCTTCCCCGGTTAGCTTCATACGGTAGGGAAAGTAGGTATACATAATATTTCCCATGTCAAAATTTTTGGAAGCCACGCTGAGGGATGTTGATGGAGAGCTGTTTTCTGGACTCACTGGATAACCCAGGAGAGCACAGACAGCCCCAGCCCCACATCTCTCAGGTGGTAAATGGCAGCACACAAGCTCTGCACTGGTGCTAGCCCACTGGCACCTGGGCAGAAGGAAGTAAAGAAGATGTAATGGATTCACCAGCGTGTGTAATGCAACATTCCCATAAATACCTTCATTTATTAATTAACTCTTCTTTTTTTTTTTTTTTAGGCAACTGACAATGACGTGGGCACATATGGGAAAGTCAGTTATTTTTTCAGCGATGACCCTGACCGGTAAGTCTGAAGCACCAGCATGACTTTGGTTCTTCAAAATGTTCTTTTAACCTCCCTAAGAAGTCACATGGCAACTGAGGGCATTTGTTAATGTCCTGTCTGTGAGAGATCCCATGAAAACCCCACTACGCTGTCTCCCAAAGGGGTGAGTTAACTTCAGAACATGCGTGATGCTCAGCTCATTTCATCACTTGGCCGAATAGAGACCTACAGGCACCAGCAGCGCTTGGAACCAGTAAATGCATTTGCCAGCAAGTTGTTGGCCCTGGAGCATCACGTAAGACCCAGCTGTAGTGGGCAGTTCAGGGAGGAGCATGAGCTGCCCAGCAGAAGGGATCTGGGAGCTCTGAGCCCATTTTCTCTGCCTGTAGAGAAGCACTGAGGGTTTCTACCATACCACTTCCACCAAGCTCTTGAAGATGTTCTGAGATGATATATCCCTCAAAGAAAGCCATGAACTTCACCCACTGCGGTGCTAGCTGTCAGGCTGCTGCCACCCCATCTCTCCACCTCCAGCATCACCGGGGCTTTCCCTTCTCCTTTCCTGTCCCCTCAGTTTCTCGTTGGACAAGGACACGGGTCTGATCCTCCTGACAGCTCGGCTGGACTTCGAGACCATGCAGCGCTACACCCTGACCGTCATTGCCCGGGACGGTGGTGGGGAAGAGACGACGGGGCGCGTCCGGATCAATGTCCTTGATGTCAACGACAACGTCCCCACCTTCCAGAAGGAGGCATACCTGGGGGCCTTGAGGGAGAACGAGCCTTCCGTCAGCCAGGTGGTCAGGCTCCGGGTGAGGGACCAGAGTGGCTCCTCCTCTCAGTGGGGTGGGGAAATGGGAGCAGGTTAGGTCCCCATTCACCTCTGCTGCTGTCCCTCCTGCATCCCTCCCAATGGCATCCTGGGGGGCATCAGGAAGAGTGTGAGCAGCAGGTGGAGGGAGGTCATCCTGCCCCTCTGCCCTGCCCTGGGGAGGCCCCATCTGGAGCACTGGGTCCAGTTCTGGGCTCCCCAGGTCCAGAAGGACAGGGAACTGCTGGAGAGGGGACAGCAGAGGCTACAGAGATGATGAGGGGCCTGGAGCATCTCTCTTAGGAGGAAAGGCTGAGGGACTTGGGTCTTTTTAGTCTGGAGAAGAGAAGGCTGAGGGGGGATCTGATCAACACCTATAAATACTTCAAGGATGGGTGTCAGGAGGATGGGGCCAGTCTTTTTTCAGTGGTGCCCAGGGACAGGACAAGAGGAAATGGGCATAAACTTGAACATAAGAAGTTTCATCTAAACACGAGGAGGAACTTCTTTCCTGTGAGGGTGGCAGAGCCCTGGCAGAGGCTGCCCAGGGAGGTGGTGGAGTCTCCATCTCTGGAGACACTCAAACCCCACCTGGACACGTTCCTGTGCAACCTGCTCTGGGTGGACCTGCTTTGGCAGGGGGGTTGGACTAGATGATCTCCAGAGGTCCCTTCCAACCCCATGTGATGCTGTGATTCTGTGCTCATCGACTCCTCTGCTCTTGCCCTAGGCATCTGATGAGGACTCCCCTCCAAACAACCAGATCACGTACAGCATCGTGCAGGCGTCTGCATTCCGTGAATACTTTGACATCACGGTGTCGGAAGGCTACGGAGGTAAGTGCTGGTCCCAGAACCTCCTCTGAAGAGCAGCAGCAGCTTGCAGGGGTGTGAGCGCAGCCCAAGCAGTTGTGTCAGCAGGCTTTAAGAAGCTGCTCCAGATGCTCCTCTGCTTGTCCTGACCTCACCTACAACACGGACCTTTGCAGCAGGTCTTGAGCTGAGCCACTGGAGAGCTGTGTTTCTGTCTATGTATAGCTCACTCCAGGTTATGCTAGTACAAGGAGCTCCATAATGCCCAGCAATCATGTTTTGGGGACATTACAATCTTGAGAAGCCACTGTTGGCCCTGGGGATGTGGTGGGGATGCGGCACCCCAAAAGCCTGCCTGCTGTCCTGCTTGGTGCATGAATCCCCACCCCCACCACCCTGCTTTCCATCCTTTCAGTGATCAGTGTGAACCACCCCCTCGACTACGAGCAATTGGCCAACGGGGTTATTTACCTGACTGTGATGGCCAAGGATGCCGGCAACCCGCCACTCAACAGCACCGTCCCCGTCACCATCGAGGTGTTTGTAAGTACAGTGCCCCATGATTCTCTCGTGGTTTCCCTGCAATTTCCCCGTAGCAGTGCCATTAATCCATCGGTAACCCAGCAAGACCACCCCATCCCATGGATGTATACGTGTGGATTGCAATTACATATGTCTCATCTATAGAATCCTAGAATGGTTTGGGTTGGAAGGGACCTCCAAGATCATCTACTTCCAACCCCCCTGGTGGCCAGGAACACCTCCCACTAGGTGAGGTGGCTCAAAGGCCCATCCAGCCTAGTCATATGTAGATATGTTTCATATATGTCCCATGTGCTCTCATATGTGCTGTCATATGTGTCTCATTGGTTAAGAAACGTTGTCCCTGACATTTGGTAAGGCCTGGGTGACAGCAGGCTAGTGAGAGTGTCTCTGAAGGGGTGTCACCATGGTCAAGCACAGGCAGGCTGTCCTGACCTCCATCTCCTTGACCATGCACGATGCATGGGGCTGCCGCTGGAAGCAACGTGCTATGAACCCCGGCTAACCACAGTGTGAGGAGTAGAGAAGACATCTACTCTCTGCCCTTGCTCGCCACTGGGGAGGTTCACTGAGCACCCGGTGAGCTTTTATCTCATCTTGCAGGGAACTCTTGGCTGGGATGTTGTCCATGCTGGTAGCCATAGGCTGCAGCTTGGATGCCGAGGAGAGAGTTTTGGCTGCACGTTAGCACTTGTGGTGTCAGAAATGATTCAAGGATTGAATCATCAGATGATTCAAGGATTGGAGCATCTCCCTTATGAGGGGAGACTGAGAGAGCTGGGACTCTTTAATCTGGAGAAGAGAAGGCTGAGGGGAGACCTTATGAATGCCTACAAGTGTCTCAAGGGAGGGTTGAAGGAGGAGGGAGCCAGACTCTTTTCAGTGGTTCCCACTGAGAGGACGAGGGGCAACGGGCACAAGTTGGAACATAAGAGGTTCCACTCAAATATGAGGAGAAACTTCTTCACGGTGAGGGTGGCAGAGCCCTGGAACAGGCTGCCCAGGGAGGGGGTGGAGTCCCCTTCCTTGGAGATTTTCAAGACCCGCCTGGATGCTCCTGAGTAACATGCTCTGACAAGCTCTGGGTGGTCCTGCTTCAGCAGGGGAGTTGGACTAGATGATCTCTATGGTCCCTTCCACCTCTAAAAATTCAGTGAAATTCAGTGAAATTGTTGGTCCCTGAATCAATCAGGGGCAGTTGCTTGTTTATCTCCCCGCTGGGACCCCCATTGCATCTCACACACCAGCATAGGTGCAAATCCTACGGCGGGCTTGCTGCCGGCAGAGGTAAAGCCTCACGGCGTTCCTCGGGAAAGATTAGATCAGGTTGTCACTTTGAGACACATTGTGGTTCGTAGACGTCTGGAGGGGAGGTATCAGTGATGGAGACAGTTTGCTTGATAACCCCGTCAGTCTGGCAGTGATGGGATCTAAGCCGGGCTGGCGGCAACGTCAGTCTGAGAAGGCAAAGAAGATGAAGGCCACGGTGTATAGGATGTGAATGAAGTCCCGTCAGCATTCCTGTCCTCCAGCTCCCTCACCGTTCTCAGGAGAGAGGGAATAAGGCAGTGCCGGGGGGGTTAGTGATGGTTAAATACATCCTTCCCGTGCTGTACTTTAGACAGCATAAACATCTTTTTCTAAAGACCACACTTCAGTGGGTCATCTCCTCCGGGTTGAGTCTGTACACTGGTGGGGTTTAAGTAGCTGTCACTTTTCCTGCCCTCAACCAAAGGGATTTTCTTTCAACTGGAAAAAGAAAAGAAAAGGGAAAAAAAGGACCAGAAAATAGGAAGAAAATGAGGAGGGAAGTATTTCACAACGGCACTTGAGGAACAAGAGCCGTGAAAAGGCAGAGCGAGTGCGGAGGGAGGTGATTTTTTTTATATTTTTTTTTTTCTCATCCTTTGGTTGTTGGTTTTTAATAAAGAAGTCAAACTCGCCTTGTAGATTTCCCATTAGGGGACAATAGGCTTTTGTAGAGGGAGCTGCCGAATCAGAACTAATAGCCCGCGCCACGCCAGGAGCCGGGGAAATATCACTGCTAATAAGTTTCTGCCTCGCTCCCTGCCGCTGACGCCCGGTTCGGGGCGATGAGCCAGTGACTTGTAGCATGGGTATGTCTGGAGAAAAGGGGGTAGCGTGCTTATAGCATGGGTATGTCTGGAGAAAAGGGGGTAGCGTGCTCAGCGAGGCTGTCTGCGCTCCTCAGCATCCCTGAAGATGCTAGGATGGCTGGCTGAGGCTGAGGTTTCGGGAGACGGCGGGAAGCTGAGTTTGTGGAAGTTGGTGAGATAGATAGGATGATGAGGGAGGGGTTTTAAGTTGGATGACCTCTCCCATGGGAGTGGAGAAAGCATGCCAGGTTGTCCCATCTGGCATCGCTGTCAATGCCATGGGAAGGTGTACGGCAGGGAGCTTTGGAGTTGACGTTGCTGAGGTGGGAAATGTCCTTCACGAGTAGGAAAAGCCACACGCCGTGCTGCAGGCAGGTGCGAAATGTCCTTCACGAGTAGGAAAAGCCACACACCGTGTGCATGCCAGCTCTGGCCAGATGGAGAACCAGCCAGAAGCGTAGCCCCTGCCTCCCTGGGAGCCGGCTTACCCGGCTGTGGCGGCGCCGAGCACGGCCTGGTGAACTCAGGACCACTAATGGAACCATACGGCGTCTGCTCTGGCTTGCATCCACCCAGCCTGGACCACAGCAGCAGGAGACACGGGGATGTGTGTTCACACATCTTTGCCTTCATCCCTCCTGGACCCCCTGGGTTTGCCTGGGGGCAATGACCCCAACTCTTGGAGGAGGAGGAGGAGGGACACATGGAGGGCAACCCCGGGCAGCAGGCAATTTCCCCATTACCCTCAGAGGAGACGTGGTGAAAGCTGAGTGATGCAAAGGGTGATTAAGGACCACCTGCTCCCGGCAACGAGAGCAGAGGATGGCAATTTAATTGCGGTACGACGGGCATCGTTGGCATGTGAAATTGCCTCAAATATCAACTTTGGTGGCAACGGGAGGAGCTAAGCCTGCAGGTCCATCAGCGGTCTCCAGGTAGAAAATATCTCCAGCACAGCCCCAGGGAAGCAGCGAAGTCCGCAATGGTGTTTTCATGCCCTGGGTGTTTTCCTGTCCTGATGGCTCCATCCTTCCCTCCACAGGCAGTTGAGTTTGGTTCATTTAAGGCAGATTCTTAACATTGTTAAAACAGCATTTAAAGCCTCCCCCCAAGGGATCTTTAAACCGGTTCACAATCTGTTTTGAGGGATGTTTCGAGCAATTTGCTCCTGCCTGGTTTCACCAGGCTGGCCGTGGTGGCTGGTGGAGACAGGCTTGGAGGGAGCACGTTGGCATGCAAACCAAATTCCCTCCTGAAAAACGCTGGAGCTACTCTCTCTGCAGTGACCCACAGCCTTCCTCCACTGAAACAAAGGCAGCCAAAGCTCAGCAGCTCCCCTGCCCAGTCCAGTCTGCCTGGTGGCCTTGTGACCAGGGTTGACCCGGCGCGCTAACTGCTTGTGTGTTCTTCTGAGAGGGAGGAGCAGGTCTCTACGTGATGCTGCCACGCTTGGTGTGATGTTTGAGCCTTCCCAGGGCTTGTGGTGAAGGCAGGAGCAGCTCAGAGGATGCTTGGCTGAAAACGGCAGCAGTTCCTCTACCATGGGCTTAGACCTCTGGTGCCTCACCTTGAGGACATCTTCCCCACGCTGATGTCTTGAGCTGGTCACATCTTGAGATGCAGTTGGCCAGGAGCATCCCCCGTACCAGACGTTTGCAGCTACTTGACCATCTTGCCTTTTCCCCAACCAGCCTTCTCGACCTTCTCCTTGTTCCAGGATGAAAACGACAACCCCCCCATGTTCAGCAAGCCTTCCTACGTTATAACCGTCATGGAGGACATCATGGCAGGTACGGAGCACAGCGCTGCTCCTTCTCCAGGCTAGCAGGAGAACCCTGGGGGTCTTACAGCCCGAACGGGGTGGGTGATGGCTTTTTGGGGAGGTAAAAGCCAGAGACCTGGCAGAGCTTTGTAGCCATGGGGTCTAGCAGTGCATGTGCATGCAGGTGAGGGGACTCCTTGGCTGGGTGATCTGCAAGAGCAGTGTGGGGGGACAGGGTAGGTGGGGAGAGCCACTCTAGGTTGTGAATGCTTTGTCCCAGCCCTCATTTCTGCCTCCCCCAAGGAGCCACGGTGTTGTTCCTCAATGCCACGGACATGGACCGGTCCAGGGAGTACGGGCAGGAGTCCATCATCTACTCTCTGGAGGGCTCTTCGCATTTTCGGATCAATGCTCGCTCAGGTGAGCCTCCGTACTTGCTCTCCCTCTTTTCAGTTCCTTCACTCAAATTTCCCCTGGTTTTCTTCCCCATCACTTTCCCTCTTTCACCTTCTCTCCTTCCTCGCCCGTCCCTCCTCTGCCCCAAGCAGCCTGCTTGGGAGACACACAATTTAAGGAATTCACCAGATTTTAGCCACTAGCACTTACTTGGTCACCACGAGAGCTTTGGAAGAGGCATGGGTGGAAGCTCATACCATAGGCTCCCGAGGGAAGACACAGCACGAAGTTTGCAGGAACTTCCTTTGAAACTGAATCAGAAGAAAGGGCCCTTTTGTGAAGGATCCCGTCTCCCCCTTTTTAAAGTGTCCCTTTTTTTTTTTTATTCACCGTACTACACCTCTAACCCCTCTCATCTCCTGTGGCTGCAGGAGAAATCACGACGACGTCTTTGCTGGACCGGGAGGCCAAATCTGAATACATCCTCATTGTCCGGGCGGTGGATGGAGGTGTGGGCCACCATCAGAAGACGGGCATTGCTATGGTGAGTGCGTGAAGGAGCCATTCCCATCTCCTGCAGCCACCTGTATCCACCTGGGGCTGGTGTTTGGAAGGGCTGCCCGGGCACCGATGCTTCAGTTCCCCATAGCAGCAGTGTTTAATTTTAGCTGCGTGGATGAGTAAAGAGCACATGGTGGTGTCTACCCTCTGGGCTTCCCCCAACCGCTGCTCACATCCCTTGCAGAATGACTGTCTGGGCTGGGTAGACCTTGAAATCGGGCTCCCTTTCCTGGCAAACCATTCACCCAGGAGCCACTTGACCTTCCAGAGCTTTACGTGTCCAGCTCTCCGTGTGAAGGCGGTAATGGGTAACTGTTCTCCCTGCAGCACAGCTCCCTTTGTTCGTGCCTCTTGAGAAAATGCTTAGTTGGAGAGCCTGCCGGCACGCTTAGCTGTTCCTGATGACTACTATTCACATACTGCCTGCATCAAGGGTTTCCAACTGGTTTGTGACGCCCGGGCTCCTCAGAAGGTTCTGGTGGAGGTACAGGCCATTGTACTGCAGATTGAAGCCTTCTGCTTTGCCTTGCCCTTTGTAGATGTCAGGGATACCCACCGTTTGCAAAGAATTTGTAGAAGTCTTTGGAAGTACCAGTAGGTGAAAAGCCAAGGATCCAGCTCTCAGTGCTCGTGACACCATGTTCATTTGAACACTTCATAACATTTGGGTGCTCTTGCTCCTGGAACTCTCGATTGGGTTGTAGGAGAGATGTCCCATGCAACAGAGGATGATGCAGAGAAATGTTGTGGTTGTGCTGAGGAGAGCCCTATAGTAACTGTCACTACTGCTGAGGGCCATCAGGATGTCTGTGATTCAGGCAGCAGTCTAGAAGCTCCCTATGGAGCTGTTCCCAGAGGAATATGACAGCCATAGCTAGGCAACAGCATGGCCTGGCGGATGCTGGGTTCCCCTTTGAGATTCCAGATGAGATGATGTTCTCCTAACAGCATTACTGAAAGGTAAAACAAGTTTTTTGCAACACGGATTGCAGTTCTGCAAAAAAAAAAAAAGCATCACGGTTCGGAAAAAGTTAAAGAATATTAAAACTCAGTGAGAAGCAGGTGGTCAAGCTCTGAGTGATGAAGAAGCACCTGGGGTGCTCAGGGTAGTGGTGGGGCACCAACCTTCCCCAAGCACCACCTCGGTGCCTTGACTTGTGCCCAGGGCACATCCCCAGAGGCTGTTGTGTTCAGATTTGCCTCTTCTACCACGGGGTGGCACCAGCAGCTCAGCTTGGTGTGATGGTAGGACCTGATTACTCAGGAGCCCCAGGAGAAGCTCCACCAAGACACCCTTCATGGCGCTGGCAGGCACCAGGGGCTCCCTCCTGCCCCTCTGCCCCCCTTTGCCTTGTACTGCAGCCCATCCCTCAGGCACCTTTATAGAGTCACAGGCTGGATTGAAATGGGTGATGTGGGGAGGTGAGAGACCCACAGACACCAGGGTGCATCCCACGGGCTTGGTACTGTCACTTAGGTGCCATTTCTCAGGCTGGAAATGAAGATAGGTAACACTTCAGGGCACCATCCTCTCCTGTGCTCTCTTGTCTTTGCACCTCTCATCCCCTGTTATTACACCCTCTCCCAATTTCTCATTTATTCCTTTCTTTTTTTTTGGCTTTTTACCCATCAGTCAAGGTTTTTTCCTTCCTTTCCTGCCATGCCCCAACTGTACCACCTTCCCCACCACCACCACCAATTTGCATCCCCTCTCCGGTGAAGCAGCTGCTTGAAAAACACACCTTGTGCCCCTGAGGTTTTTTTTTGACTGCAATGTAATAAATACACGTGAGCTAAACCAAGCTCAGACACGCCAAGAAGCCTTGGCTGTGAAGATGCAGGAGGTTGTTTTTCTATGGATTCTCCCTCTGGAAGGTGAACATGCCTTGGGTCCGTGATGCTGCTGTACGTCCAGGGATACACGCTGTGCTGCCCCAGGAACCAATACCACCTGATGCTTGCTTCTTCTCTCACAGGTGAACATCACGCTGCTGGACATCAATGACAACTATCCCACCTGGAAGGATGAGCCCTACTTCATTAACCTGGTGGAAATGACCCCCCCCAACTCAGATGTCACCACGGTACGTGCGAGGGGAGGTGGCTCTTGCACTAAAAGACTCTTCCTTTCACCCGGTGAGGTTGTCACCTGCTTGGCTGCAGCAGGGAGTCACCTCCAAACCAATGTCACCTCTGAACCAATGTCACCTCCAAACTGGTGTCCCCTCCAAAGCAGCGTCACTTCCAGCCAAGCACCTTCTTGCAGGAGTCCATATAAAAAGTCACTCCTGGGGCCTCCTCCCTGCTGCCCATCCCATGTGTTTCTCCTGTCTGCTGGGATTATTTTCTTTTTCTCCCTAAATTGTGTGGGTTTTAGCCAAATTCTCCCTTTCTTAGCCTCGCCTGCGACCTCCTTCAAGGACCTCTCTGAAAGACATTGATTTACGGCCTTTCAAGTCCCTCTGGTGAAATAAAAGAGAAGGAGAGAGGGAGGCTCATACTCCATCACGCTGGGAGAAAAATGACGGGCACCAGACAGAAAATAAATGAGGGAAAAGCGAAGGGAATCCACAAAATCATATAAGGGGGAAGGCTACAAAGGAAAAGGAGTTGGGGAGCACAGAAGAAAGGTTCTCTCTCTCTCCGTGCAGCACCGGCCCCGCTGCTCGGCGCCTGCTTGAAGTCGTCTTGCCTTTGACATCCCAATTAGTTGCTGGGAAAATAATTATTGTGTCATCTATCTGATGTAAATTCAGAGGCAGGACAAGCAGCGGGGGCCGGGGAAGTTACGAGCGTAATGAAGCTGGGTTTGTTTTTTTTAAACGTAAGCGTCCCTTGTAATTAAAAATGTCACGGGGAGAACAATAAAACACAAGATGTCTGGCGGGGAGGAGAACCCCACCAGTGAATTATTTCCAGCCTTTCCAGCGTGGCAGCACAAGTTCCTCAGCATGTTTCTTTGTCCCATTTATTTTCTTTTTCGGAAGGGCACTTGTTTTCTAGCTGGCTTTATTTAAAAAGGAGAGAGCCCCATGTGATTGCTGAGTGCTCATGTCTCTCTTGCCATGCCGTTACCTCCCGGGCTTGCAGGCCAATATCGGTGAGATTTAACACCGCAGTAAAGGTCTCAAGGGTACAAAATCCCTGCAAGCATCATGAAAATATACAGCTGTGTGGAGGAAGGAGAACCTTCTTGCTGCTGCTGGTACGGGGAAGCCTGTCGTGGGAGCTCAGCCTCATTATTAGACACTGGTGAATCTACATGGAGATGCGCTGAGGGAGTTAATTCTTGTCGTTCTGCTTTAAATTTTGCTGTTTCTCCATGGCAGGTGGTGGCTGTTGACCCGGACCTGGGGGAGAATGGCACGGTGGTGTACAGCATCCGACCCCCCAACAAGTTCTACAGCATCAACAGCACCACGGGCAAGATCCGCACCACCGGGGTGCTGCTGGACCGGGAGAACCCCAACCCCCAGGAGGCCCAGCTCATGAGGAGGATCGTGGTGTCGGTCACCGACTGTAAGCCCGCTTCTGTCTCTCTCCTCTTTTTTTCTTGAGGGACCATACTAGAAATCACTGGGGCTCAAGTTGAGCAAGCATTACCTTCCTCTTCCTCTGCTTCTTCTCCCTGATGGTTTTCACCTGTCGAGCTGAACTTTTCTCCGACTGATTTTTCCTTCACAACAAAAGAGAGGACTTTACAAGGGCATGCAGCGACACAACTTTTCTCCGACTGATTTTTCCTTCACAATGAAAGAGAGGACTTTACAAGGGCATGCAGTGACCCCTTCCAACCCAAACCATTCTATGAAGTTTCTTTTTTATTTTTTTCCTGTTTTGAGCATAAGTTCCAAAGACCTTTTTGAGGTAAAAATAACAAGAGCAGGTTAAAACCTGCTGCTAAAACAAACCAGAAACCCTCCAAACTTGAGCACGGTGGTTCCTGCAGCAGCCCTGGGAGGCTGGAATTCCTCCTTGTCTCAGAAGACACCATTGAGGTGTCCCTGCCCAGGGCAGGGGGGTTGGAACTGGATGATCTTGAAGGTCCCTTCCAACCCAAACAATTCTATGATTTTTATTTTTTTTTTTCCTGTGTTGAGCATGAGCTCCAAAGATGTTTTTGAGGTTAAAATAAAGAGAGCAGGTTAATACCTGCTGCTAAAACAAGCCAGAAGCCCTCAAAACTTGAGCGCATAAGTTCCAAAGACCTTTTTGAGGTAAAAATAACAAGAGCAGGTTAAAACCTGCTGCTAAAACAAACCAGAAACCCTCCAAACTTGAGCACGGTGGTTCCTGCAGCAGCCCTGGGAGGCTGGAATTCCTCCTTGTCTCAGAAGACACCATTCTTTGCGTTTTGCAGGTAAAAAACCCAAACCTAATGGTGTGTGAAACGTCGGTTCTGCAGGAGCCCCGCGCTCAGGCTGCATGCCGGGGGCAGGGGCTGTAGCACAAAGCCATGAGTGCTTAGGGCAGGCAGGGAGAGGAGGGCAGCACCGGGGGCTCCTAGTGTGCTGCTGAGAAGATGCCATCCTTTGGGGCACGTGGGGGAACTTGTTTCTGGGCTGCCCTGCAAGGTAAATGTCCTTTGCTCTGAAAATAGTATATATTAGGGAAAGTTTTTTAGGGGAAAAAAATAGAGGGAGATGAAGTGGGTACAGGGAGTTTTCCTCCTCCTTGTCTCAGAAGACACCATTCTTTGCATTTTGCAGGTAAAAAACCCAACACCTAACGGTGTATGAAACATCGGTTTTGCAGGAGCCCCGCGCTCGGGCTGCGTGCAGGGGGCAGGGGCTGTAGCACAAAGCCATGAGTGCTTAGGGCAGGCAGGGAGAGGAGGGCAGCACCGGGGGCTCCTAGTGTGCTGCTGAGAAGATGCCATCCTTTGGGGCACGTGGGGGAACTTGTTTCTGGGCTGCCCTGCAAGGTAAATGTCTTTTGCTGGTGAGGGGTCTGGAGAACAAGTCTCCTGAGGAGAGGCTGAGGGAGCTGGGGGTGTTCAGCCTGGAGAAAAGGAGGCTGAGGGGAGACCTCCTCGCTCCCTACAAATCCCTGAAAGGAGGGTGTAGCCGGGGGGGTCGGTCTCTTCTCCCAAGTCCCAGGCAATGGGACAAGAGGAAATGGCCTCAAGTTGTGCCAGGGGAGGTTCAGATTAGATACCAGGAAAAATGTTGACACGGAAAGGGTTCTGAAGCCTTGGAATGGGCTGCCCAGGAAGGCACCGTCCCTGGAGATATTTAAAGGACGTGGCGATGGGACAAGAGGAAATGGCCTCAAGTTGCACCAGGGGAGGTTCAGATTGGAGGGTAGGAAAAACACTGACAGGGAAAGGGTTCTGAAGCCTTGGACTGGGCTGCCCAGGGAAGGGGTTAAGGCACCATACCTGGAGGTATTTAAAAGCTGGGTTGACCTAGTGCTTAGAGACATGGTTTAGTGACGTTTTGTTTGGTTGGTTTCTTTTATCAGAGTGAGGTTGATGGTTGGACTAGATGACCTTAAAAGAACCCTTCCAACCTAGACAATTCTATGATTCTAAGGTATTTTCCCATTATCCAGTTCGTTTCCAAGAGCCAGCAGGCACATATAAACTCAACTCTGCCCTTTTCTATTTTTGCGTTGCCTTTGCTAAGACCATCTTCCCACCCAGCCTGCTAGAAGGACAGGGATAAGGATAGGCTGGTGTTGCTCTTGGTTTTTAGCTGCCTGCATGGGTAGCTGCTGGTCTGTCTTCTGTGCATCCTGCCAGGGGAAAACCAGTCTGCAGCACAAGGGATAACATGGACAGGTTAATGCCTCAATGGGGCAGCCTTTGGCTGTTTGCATAAGGATTGAGGATGTCTTTTGGGAGAAAGGGTTGGAAGTGGCTGGAAGCATCAACCTTGAAACCTTGTTCTTGCATTCTGCAGGTGGGAGGCCGCCCCTGCGAGCTACCAGCAGCGCCACAGTTTTTGTCAACCTGCTGGACCTGAACGACAACGACCCCACTTTCCAAAACCTGCCCTTTGTGGCCGAGATCGCCGAGGGCCTTCCTGCGGGCTCCTCCGTCTTCCAGGTGAGCATTGCTGCCCCATCGCTGCTGTGTCCTGCCCCAGGGAACTACTGTCATTGCCATTGGGTTCTGCAAAGCAAGCCACCAATACCTCCTCTCCATCCTCTGGCCATGCAACTGGGGGGATGCAAAAGGGGTTGTGGCATCCCACCCCACATTCTCACTCCCAGCATGGGGGGGGATGTCTTGAAGCCCCATTTTTTTCATCCTGGCATCTCTGGGGAGAAAGTAACACTCAGGGTTTATGCACTGATGATTTTCATCACCAGGAGATGATGGGGCTCCCCCATGCTCACCCCTTCCCTCCTCTCTCCCCGCCAGGTAGTGGCCATCGACCTGGATGAGGGTCCCAATGGGCAGGTGACGTACCGCATGCAGGTGGGGATGCCCCGCATGGATTTCCTCATCAACAGCACCAGTGGGCTTATCACCTCCACCACCGAGCTGGACAGGGAGAGGATCGCTGAGTACTACCTGCGGGTGGTGGCCAGTGACGCTGGCGTGCCCTCCAAGAGCTCCACCAGCACCTTGACTGTCAAAGGTGGGTGCGCTGAAACCCCTTCCAAGCCCTGCCCAGCCATGGAACCCCACGGGCAGGTGACGTACCGCATGCAGGTGGGGATGCCCCGCATGGATTTCCTCATCAACAGCACCAGTGGGCTTATCACCTCCACCACCGAGCTGGACAGGGAGAGGATCGCTGAGTACTACCTGCGGGTGGTGGCCAGTGACGCTGGCGTGCCCTCCAAGAGCTCCACCAGCACCTTGACTGTCAAAGGTGGGTGCGCTGAAACCCCTTCCAAGCCCTGCCCAGCCATGGAACCCCCTCTGATCCCAAAGAGATGGGTAACGAGGACACCTCCCCAGAGGAGATGTGGTTCATATCGGAGACACACTGAGGAGTCAGATGGACATGTCATCTGACCCATTATATCTGTACCACAGCAGATAAGGGTGCTGCCGTTTCTGCAGGCTTCACATCTTGCCCAATGTGGTGTCAGCATCATGCAGAGATGGGGAAAATACGGTGTTTTGGGCAGGGCCCCCAAATTCTGGATTGTTATTCCTCCATCCCCCCAAGTGTTTCTTTTTCTTTTGGCCTGCCTCTTGCTTCGAGCATGTGATTCACCTCGGGGGGGGGGGGGCTGTGGAAAGGAGGAGGTTGCCCCCACGCCACGGCCAGGGTGCTCCGTGCATCGGCGCTGCTTTTCCAACCCTTCCAAACCTGGGGTGGCATTGCGCTCTGCTGAACAGCCCTGCTGGGCTCCCCCACCTCGCGGACCACCCTGCCACCATTCCTTGTCCTTGCTCACATCTACTGGCTTCACACAAGCCTGGTGCTCTGAGGATAAGCATCATCTGGAAATAAACTGACCCTGGGTTTGGAAAAAGAAGTTTCTGGTCCTGTAACTCCAGAGCCCCCTGGAAATACACCAGGAAATGCTGAGCTCCTATTTGAGCCCCAAATTTTCCTCCGAATGGGGATGGCAACAAGTTGTGGTGCAAACAGTAACTTTAATTACAGTTGTGTGAGATTTTTTTGGAGGCGAGGGGAAGGGATCTGTGTGTGCCAAAGGCAACCAAATACAGTGGCCACGGGGACCAGTCCTTATACTGGTCTGCAGCCACCGGGGAGATGCTCGGGGCAGCAGCCGGGTGGTTTGGGCATCCCTGCAGACATCAGGCTGGCATCTGCAGGAGGGGGCAGCCCTGGTTGGGTGGGGGGGACACTCAGCTCAGCTCTGCTCCCCTTTTCAGTTCTGGATGTGAACGACGAGAGCCCCACCTTCTTCCCAGCCGTCTACAACGTCTCGCTGCCCGAAGACGTGGCCCGGGATTTCAAAGTGGTCCGGCTCAACTGCACGGACGCTGACGTGGGGCTGAACGCTGAGCTCAGCTACTTCATCACAGGTGTGAAGCCCCTTGGCAAACGCTGCTCAGGGTGGGGGGCTGTGGAAAGGAGCAGGTTGTCCCTACACCATGGCCAGGGCGCTCCGCGCATCGGCGCTGCTTTTCCAGCCCTTCCAAACCTGGGGTGGCATTGCCCTCTGCTGAACAGCCCTGTTGGGCTCCCTGCTTTGCTGACCACCCTGCCACCATTCCTTCTCGTTGCTTTGGGGTGAACCCCTTGCTCCTGAGCATCCCCTGCCCTCTCCCACCAGTGGGATGCAGCTGGGAAAAGCATGAGGAGGGGCTGAGACAGCATCGGTGCTACCTACACGAAAGGCTGGAAGCCTCTCTGGGGTTTTGGGGCATCTCGTAGCCCTGTGCGGGGGTGGTTTTTGGGTGGGCAGGGAGCAGGCAGGCAGTGATGCCACCCGGGCAGTGCCTGGCTCACAGCACCTGCAGCGGGGAAGCCCCTGGCCACGCTTTGACTTGCAAACTGCAGGCAGGGCATTGAGGCCTCGGGGAGAGCGGGCAAAAATAGAAGTGTCGCCGGAAAGTCATTTCTTTGGCTCAAAACAACAGCCTCACGTTTCGTCTCACAGCCCCTCCGGCATCCCTTGCAAGAGAAAAAGTGTGCGTTGGCCCACGGGTACCGCAGGCCACGTGCAAAGGGACACCAGTTTCCTTCCAAAACGCTCAGGAAATGACCTGGCTCTTACACGATACGGCTTTTTCCTTTTCCTGCTCTTTGCCCCAGGCCACATGTGAAGGGACACAGGTTTCCTTCCAAAATGCTCAGGAAATGATCTGGCTCTTACATGATTCAGCTTTTTCCTACAAGAGTTGCTCTTTGCGGGCCCTGTCAGGCAGGCACAGCATTTGGTGTGGGGAGGGAAGGCCCTCTGCCCGCTTCTGCTGCAGAGCAGCTTTGCTAGGGCAAGATATGGGATTATCCTACACTTGCCTCGCTCAAAACTATGTAAAATGCATCCCTTCAGGAGGGGGGGCTGAGCCAGGCTGACTCCGTGCCCGGCATCCTGTGCAGCATGAGCTCAGAAGCACAGAATCACCATGGTTGGAAAGGACCTCTGAGATCACCGAGTCCAACCACACACACACACACAAAAAAACCCCAAAACCTTACAGTCTCAGGCACTAGAGCATGCCCTGAAGAGCCATGTCTACACATTTCTTCAATACCTCCAGGGATGGTGACTCCACCACCTCCCTGGGCAGGCTGTTCCAGTGCCTGACCACCCTCTCAGGAAAGTAATTCCTCCTAATATCTAATCTAAACCTCTCCTGCCCCAACTTCAGACCATTTCCTCTGCTCCTGTCATTCTTCCCTTGGGAGAAGAGGCCAACCCCCACCTCTCTACACCCTCCTTTCAGGGAGTTGCAGAGGGCAATGAGGTCTCCCCTCAGCCTCCTCTTCTCAGGATGCTCTGTTCCCCACGTCCTGCTGATGGATAACCTGCTCCTTCTCCTTTGCTGCAGGTGGGAACCAGGATGGCAAGTTCAGCGTTGGCTTCAGGGATGGGGTGGTCAGGACGGTCGTGAGTCTGGACAGGGAGACCGTGGCATCGTACACGTTGATCCTGGAGGCCATCGGTAAGGCTTGCCCACTGTCCCAGTGGGACCACTGCCACGCGGGGTGGCTTTGCCCATGCTGAGCTGCCTCGGAAGCGTGGCAGAAGGACAGCAGCCTTTGAGCTGCTGTGTTTGGTGTTAAAATTTCACAGCATGCATTCATATGTCCCAGTCTCACCGTGACTTTTGCAGAGAGTAAACTTGCCCTGAGGCTTTCCCTTTCCCCCGGGGAAGGCAAGACCCCCCATTCCCAAGGGCAGACCTCCACCCAGAAATGCCAGTGCCACAGCATCATCCCCCTGATGCCCTGCCAGCCCTTAGCTCAGTGGCTGCCAATTACTCCAGAGCCCTCTGGCACAGGCAGAGGGTCTGTGTGCCAAACCCATCTTGGCCGTCATCCCCAGAGCTTTATAACGATGTGCCTGTTTACAGAAGAGTTAGACGTCCCTTTTGAAAGGAGAAATAAGTGGCCTGGTCAGAAATCTCAGGGGAACGGCATTGCAGGTGCCATGGGGTCTGCAGGACCCACGATCCCAAGTGGTAAGGGGTCCCTTCTGCCCCTCGGATGGGTACCAGATTGCCCGTGTCTCCCCTACCACCAGATCCCACCTGGGTGAGTTTAAGTGCTCCCTTGCACCAAGCATGTTGGGAAACCAAATCCAACCCATGCTCCCCGTTGCCTCATCCTTTGTGGCAAAGCCAAGAGTCGTGCTGCCATCTCCTTATCTGCTGAGCATCAACTGGTCCTGGTGCTCTTTGGCTGGGAGCCGACCTGGCTCTACAGAAAGCTCATCAGACTCCTGCTTAGCTTCATCTCCCAAATCTCTGACCTCCAGGAGTCCCTTCCAGCATACCTCACCCTCTTAGTTGATGGAATTGCAAACCCTCTGTGGCTCCCTGGCAGAGTTCGGGGGGTGGTTTGGCTTTTCTTTTGTCTTTAGGGACAGGCAGAATCCTCTCTGGAGGTGGTGCCACCACCATCACCTCCCCCAGCGGTTCAGGGTGGGATCTGAAAGCTCAGTTTAGGAATTATGGTCCTGTTATTTTTGGCAGCCAGAGGCTGAGCTCTGCCTGTGCAAAGAGGTGACTGAACCTCCCCTCCCCTTTCTCTCTCACACAGACAACGGCCCCACGGGGAACCGGCGCACTGGCACTGCCACCGTCTACGTGACCGTCCTGGACGTCAACGACAATCGACCCATCTTCCTTCAGAGCAGCTACGAAGTCAGTGTCCCCGAGGACATCCCGGCTGCCAGTCTGAAAGCTCAGTTTAGGAATTATGGTCCTGTTATTTTTGGCAGCCAGAGGCTGAGCTCTGCCTGTGCAAAGAGGTGACTGAACCTCCCCTCCCCTTTCTCTCTCACACAGACAATGGCCCCACGGGGAACCGGCGCACTGGCACTGCCACCGTCTACGTGACCGTCCTGGACGTCAACGACAATCGACCCATCTTCCTTCAGAGCAGCTACGAAGTCAGTGTCCCCGAGGACATCCCAGCCGCCAGCAGCATAGTGCAGGCAAGTGGCTCTCTCCTACTAGGGCCCCTGGGTGGGCGAAGGGATGCCCTGCTCTCTGGGCCATGGCACCACAGCTGTGAGCTGCTGGAAGCCCAGGGCAGATGTTTTCTCTCCCCATTGGTGCTCTTCTTCCTCCAGACCAGGGCAGGTTGTGTTCTTCCTTGTACCCTGACCCTTTCTAACCCAGGCTGTGAGCAGCAGGGAGAAGACAGGAAAGCACAAGGGGAAAAAAAACCTAGAAATTCACCCCGTTTCTAGAAGGGGTGAGAGGAACAAACCCAAGCCCTGTGTTGGCATGCCCCCTTTGCCTGGCTGTGTCCCTGCTTTCTCCTTCCTCCCTGCGGAGAAGGGGACCGAGAGCGGAGATCTCAAGGGGGAGGGAGCAGAGTGCAGGCAAAGAGGTGCTCTGAGAAAGGGGGGAGGAAACGGAGGGAGAAAAGCATTTGGACTTTGCTTTCATTTTTGTTCCTCTTTGAGGGAGCGGTGGGCAGAGCTGAATGGCTCAGTGAGGGCCGAATGAATGCGGGCATTCACGTGGCTTCTGGGGGCTTCCAGCATCCCTTCAAACCCAGGGCTCTTCTGGAGCAGGCACCAAAAGGCTCTTTGCAGATTGCTCCTCCTGCCTTGAATACCTCTCCCGGCACAGGCAGAGGGACAGCTTTGTCCCTGGCTCTCTTGGGCAGGGTGAGTCACCGGGGAGAGAAGAAAGGAGCCTTTTGCCTCTCGTGACAAAGGTTTGCTGGGAGTCGTGCTCTGGCTTCGATCCCCCCAAGCGTGAGCCCTGCAGCTCCTTGTTGCCTCTTGTGCTGTGGCAGGGTGTACGTGGTGCCTGTAGCCCCGTGCCCGTCTCTGGGGTCAGGCATCTGCCCCTAACCCCTGCACCCAGGGGTGGAGGTGTGCAGGTGGAGAGGGGTTCTGCCGTGGGACTCCCAAAACTGCACTGTTTTTCGCAAATTTTAAAACTGGGAATGGAGGAAACCCTGAGTCTGACATCCAAGACCCCCCCATCCTTTTGTTTTCCTTTTTTTTTTTTTTTTTTTTTTTTTTACAGCATGCTCCCCAAAAGAGGGGATGCTTTTGGCAAAGGAGAGATATTTGGGGGAGGTTTGTTTTCTACCAAACAAAATGAGAGGGAAGTGGAAATGGGCAACCACCTGGACTCAGTTTAATTTACACCTTTAGTGCGAACCGTTTGCGCTGAACATCTCCCCCTTCAAACGGATCCTCACGTTCCTGCGGCAACAAGAGAGTTTTTGAAGGTTTCCCCATCCCCTTCTCTGAAAGCCAGGCAGCCCAGGGCTGGAAGAGAGCAGGAATGTCCCAAGAATGGGAATGTCCCGGGCAGCCTGGGGAGGTCCCAAGGCAGAGTTACACCCTGCGAGGGTGAGAAACCATGTGAAACCCAGATGGTGCTCACCACGGTGCCTCACCAGGCACGGAGACTTCACTCAATGGGTGAAACAATGAACTCGATGGCTGAATGCAGCGCGAGCTGCAGATCTGGAAGAATTGAACCACTTTTTCCATTTCCCACTGATTCCTGTAAGCACGTCAGCTCACCTGCTGGCTGCTGTGTACCCTTTCCCAGCAGAAACACGCCGCTCGGCTTTGCGCAGTGTCTCTCTGAGCTTGGCAGCTCCTGCGAGCCTCAAAAGGCCTCTTTTTAATGCGTTTACAGACGTGTTTACCTGCTCCTGCTGCTTGTTTATTGAAGCAGGTTTCCAGCAGGCAGCTGGAGCGCGCATCCTTCCAAGCACCAACCGCAGCATCCCATAGCTCATCACACAGGGAGACAGGGGATGGGGAACCAGGCAGAACATGAGGAGCATGAGCCTTCCTCCACCTGCCCCGGGGCACATCTTGGGGTGCAATCCCAGCTTGAGGATTGCTTTTTGTGGAGCGTGTTTGCTCCAGGACGCCTCTCTTCAAAGGCAGCCAGGTTGCTCTGCTCTCTCGCCCAGGCTGTTTGTTGGGGTGCTGTGCAACTTGCACAATATTTTCCAAAAAGAAATGATAGCTGCGTGTGGGTGTACTTTGGATGCCTCCACCTTTCCTGCCAGGAAACGGTAACCTGGAAAGCATTTGGGAACCTGAAATAGCAAAAAGTCTCCTGTTGCCTTGCAGAGCCAATGTCTGGAAATAAGCCATTTAAAGAAGCTCTGCTGGGATGCCCAGGGTACCAGGGGATCCTTGAGAAGGGAACTGAGCCTGAACCAAAAGCTTGGGAAAGAATGGTGATGTGGGGTGAGCTAGTTCCTGCAGAGCAGGATCACATTTTGGTGGACTCCATGATGTCCCAGTCCTGGCTAGTCGGGGAGCTCCTAGGGCGTGCGAGGTGGCTCTGGGACATCGGTCTACTCCTCCTGAAGGTGTTGATGGAGCATCTCAGGGAGCCCAGCCGCTTCCAGAGCCTCAGCTGGGGCTCACTGGCATCCACCGGGTGATGGGGCATGCACTCACGGGGTCCAGAGCGGGACTGGTCCAGCCCTGCAGGCTTGCAGAGGGTGGCAAAGATGAGGAAGGTCACCAGGAGGAGGAAGATGCAGACGAGCACCACGATGATGGGCAGTGGGTCTGCCTTATCAGGGGATGCGGTAACGGGTGGGACCAGCTCGGTGGTTGAAACCAGAAGCCCAAGGAGAGGTGGGGTGGGAGAGGTTCCGTTGCCAGTGTCCTCTGTGCCCATCTTCCCTGCACAGCACAAGGTGAAAGAGAGAAGCGGCATGGGTGATTGCCACCTAGAAGGTGGACAGAGAACCACCCTTTGTTCAACCTGATGGATTTTTGGCTTGACTTGATGTCCAAGGTCCTCCTGGCCATGTTTTCCATGACACAGGGTGACAGGAGTCTGTGTGCTTTGCCAGCAGGCAAAGCACAGAGGTGGGATTCCCTGGAGATGTTCAAGGCCAGGCTGGATGGGGCTTGGAGCAACCTGGTCTGGTGGGAGGTGTCCCTGCCCAGGGCAGGGGAGTGGAACCTGATGATCTTTAAGGTCCCTTCCAACCTGAACCATTCTATGATTTATCTCTGTAAAGTACTGCCCCAAACTGAAGTGCAAAACTATCTGGCAAATAAATCTAGCACAGGGAGTAGCACGTACACCCAGGACCATACCCCTTGTGATGACACTTGTAGGGATCCCACACAGACATTGCTGGAAGCTTTTCTGAGAGAGATAAATAACTGTACCCTAGAGAAGGTCCAAAATCCTCCATTCAAGCTGCTGGGCTTTGGTTCTTCTCTGTTCCCCAGAAATGTGGTTTTATTGGATTGGCTGTCATTTGGGGTATTTTGATTTTTTTGCTCAGCCCCAAAGAAAATGGGTAGTTGGTTGAACCTCTGCCCAGGTAAGTCCCCATCAAGCTGCAATATTGCACTAGCAATAGTCTAAGGCCCTCACCGTTGTTGCGCCTCTGGGGTTAGGCGTTTTGCTGACCTGGTTTCAGGTTCAGACATGCCACGGGTTCCTCAGCCCGATCTGCAAACAGTGATGCAAACCAGCTTCTCCAAGCCTCATCAGTAAGAACTCTTTCCAAACACCTGATGGAGACTGTCGTCTCCTTTCCCCACCAGGTCACATCCCCTAATTCACATCCCTGGAGCAGTTTGCACCCATCATTTTGCTTCCGTGCGCTCTCCTGCACCCTTTCTTGGCCAGGGACTGGCTGTACTGGAGGCCAGTATCTTCCCAGCTCAGAGATGAGGGCTAGGGAACCCTCTACAACCTTGGCTTGGTCCTTGATGCTCTAGCCTCTGTGCTGGAGGTAAAGTTTCTCATTATGCTGACTTTTCTACAGAGATGTGGGAGTAGAAGAGTGTCCCTGGCAGCCCCCCTCTCCCAAAAAGGGTCATCCCTTCCAGATGGCCTCTAACATGAGACATTCCCCTGAGTGCTCAGCACTGGGCACGAGGCAGCTGAGGATCAGAAGGAAGAGAAATTGCAAAAAGCAAAATGCTCCTGAGGAAGGTGGGAGAGGCAGAAGAAAGGTTTTTTGAGCGTCAGCAGAAGACAGGGAGCATTATTCCGCCCGGCACTGGGGGCTGCCTCCCTGGCCTGGCCCAACTGCCTCATTTGGCAGGAGTTTTTCCTTAGGCTCTCCCTCCCTTTCCTCAAATCCCTGCAAAGAAAAGGCTGTTTCCAGGCACTTCTGTGCCTGTAACGCAGCTCGAATGAAAAGCAGCTCTCTTTCCCCTCCTCCCCTCCTCTTGCTTAGCGACGCTTTCCTGGAGCTCCCCAGCTTTTCCCAACGAGCTGAGTCTCCCTGCTGTCTTGCAGGAGGAGGTAACCCTGGAGGGTACCAAGCACCCGGAATATTTAGGTACCAAAAGCCAAGGGCTTTAAGTGCTGCTGTGCCCCATCACCCTCACTGTTAACCAGCAGAGCCAGCCAGGCTCTCCCCTTTTGAGACAAAGTGATGCCACGGGGGGAAGAAAAGAAGGATGCCCGCTTTCAAACCCACCTCAACCTTCCCATCTCCCCTCCCCACCCTCTTTGCAGCCCTGTCCCCAGGTGCCTGCAGGGCCGATGGATGGTGGCACATCCCTGGCCTGCCTCACTCGCCCCTTGTGGTTAGTCTAAGTGGCCACTGGTGGGTTTTGGGGGGTGGGTTTGGCCTCCCTACCTCTCACCAGCCGGCCGAGCCCGGGCTTTGCCTCCTGCACGCCTGCCTTGCCGCCTCTCCCACTGCGCTCCACCGCCTGCCAGCCCCCCTCCTCCTTTTTGGAGGGCAAGGGAGGGGGGGAGAGAGATGGAAAACTGAGGAGGGGGGCCCCCCGAGCCCCCCCTTCCCAGGCTGTGCCAGCACAACAGCAGTGCCCCGGGGCTGCGTCCCGCTGGGATGAGAGGGTGGAGATCCCCCGGGATGTGTTTTTGCCCCCTCGGGAAGGCTGGATGGTACAGTCGTGGGCTGAGCCCCCCTGCACTGGGGAGGGGGCAGCGGGCTGCCCTCCCCACCCTGCTCCCTCTTTTCCCAGCAACTCTGCGCCAAGCCGCCTGTGGGGTTTTTTTTCCCATCTTTTTTATTTTCCTCCTCCTTTTCTGACCCCCTGGGCAGGAGCCAGGGGTGTTTGAAAGGTGGCTTGCCAAAGCCTGGCGCTGCCCGCTCTCTCTAGCAGAGGGATAAGGCAGGCTGAAGGCACCTGGCACTCAGCTCCACAAGATGCTTTGCACCTGCAGCACAACGAGCTTTTCTTCCACTGCTTGCACTCAAATTTAATTGTTTTCTCAAGTTTTGGGACGGTCTCTCGAAGTACCACACCTCCTCCAGGACATCAGTGGGTCAAACCAGCAGCAGCCAAGCTTTTTCTCAGCCATAGAATCATAGAATGGTTTGGGTTGGAAGGGACCTCAAAGATCATCCAGTTCCAACCCCCCTGCCCTGGGCAGGGACACCTCCCACCAGACCAGGTTGCTCAAGACCCCATCCAGCCTGGCCTTGAACCCCTCCAGGGATGGGGCAGCCACAGCTTCTCTGGGCAACCTGTTCCAGTGTCTCACCACCCTCAGAGTAAAAAATTTCTTCCTGAGATCTAATCTGAATCTTTTTTCTTCCAATTTAAAACCGTTGCCCCCTGTCCTATCATTACACCTCCTGTCAAAGTCCTTCTCCAGCTCTTCTATAGGCCCCCTTCAGGTATTGAAAGGCCCCTGTAAGGTCTCCCTGGAGTCTTCTCTTCTCCAGGCTGAACAACCCCAGCTCTCTCAGCCTTATCCTCACAACAGAGGTGCTCCATCCTTCTGATCATCTTCATGGCCCTCTGCTGGACCTGTTCCAGCTGGTCCTGTTCCATGGGAAGCGGCAGGATCATTCACTGCTTTAATGCAAACTACTCTTCTATTTTTTCATTAAAAACCAAATAACCTGGGCTGACCCATTTAGGTGCTGGGGCTGCCAGAAGCAAATGCTCAGGTGAGGTGGGAACAGGGTGGTTAAGGGGGTTCTTGCAGAGTGGGGCTTGCTGCTCCCATCCAGTGCTCGTCATGTTGAAAAACCTCCCTGTTTGTGCACCTCGAAATGCATTTTTCCGGGCCCAGCATGGCAGGGAATGGCACAAAAAGCTGCAAAGATTTCTCTTGCATCCCTTAGGCTTCCATCCCACTGGCGTGGTGTTTTGGCTGGTGGGATAGTGGATCCCAAGAGGGAACTGGTACATGTGGCAGGCTGGTCTTGCTGTGCCAAGGCAGCTAGTCTGCCTGGGCATCCCTCACCTTCTGGGTCCATCCATCCCGTGGGAGAGGAGATATCCCAGCTCCTGCCCCCAGGAGAGCCCTGAGGGTGGATGAGCTGGTGTGGGAGGGAGAGCTTTCTGCTGTGAAAAGGAGGTGCTGGGTCCCCAGTGAAACACGGGGCAAGACACAGGGCTGTGTCCAGCCATAAGCAAGAGGTGAGCCAGTCTGTGACAGAGGCAAACAGCCCGTGTGGCACACGGGTGGGAAAGCCAGACATTTGGCAGGTGCAGAGTCAGCACTTTTGAAGATTTCTGCTGACGCGGGCTGATTTGATGGAAGGGAAAAGGAGCGGCTCGAGGCAGCTCAAAATTGCATTTTGGAAGAGCAGCTCTAAGTCCTGCAAGCATTCTGGGGGGCTGTGGGGGGAAAGGCAGCCCAGGGATTTAAAGCTGAGCCCCCCCTATAAATGGCCTCACTGTTCCCTCTGCACGTGCATCCTTTGCAGCCATCCCTCCTCTTTTCAGCCCAAGTCTGGGCAAGGAAACCCCTGACTAACATTTGTAGGGAGAAGATGTGGTAGAAGATGTCTTGCCAGGGGAGCAGCCAGAGAATAAAGGCTAAGGCACCCCCCCTGTGTCCTCACCCCGGTGATTTGCAAGCAGTCGTGGTTTGGGATGTCTCATGGGAAGTGGTTTCTTCAGGGGGGAGATGCAGCAGCTCGATGCCAGCCGTGGAGGAAGCCCAGACCCTGCTGTCCCTTGTTCCCCATGTCCTGCTTCCCAGCTGGTGGAGCTGGCAGGCTGCTGGCTGGGGCTGGTGGGGAAAGCACTGCAGTGCTTTTCAGTGACACCAGAGGGGACCCGTGTCTTGGGTTTCCCGGGTTGGATGGCTTAGTCGGTACACAATCACAGAATGATACGGGGTCGGAAGGGACCTCTGGAGATCATCTAGTCCAACCCCCTGCCAAAGCAGGGCCACCCAGAGCAGGTTGCACAGGAATGTGTCCAGGTGGGTTTGGAATGTCTCCAGAAATGGAGACTCCACCACCTTCCTGGGCAGCCTCTTCCAGGGCTCTGCCAGAAGTTTCTCCTCATGTTGAGATGGAACTTTTTATGTACAAGTTTGTTCCCGTTCCTTCTTGTCCTGTCCCTGGGCACCACTGAAAAAAGACTGGCCCCATCCTCCTGACACCCACCCTTGAAGTATTTATAGGCATTGATCAGATCCCCCCTCAGTCTTCTCTTCTCCAGACTAAAAAGACCCAAGTCCCTCAGCCTTTCCTCCTAAGAGAGATGCTCCAGGCCCCTCATCATCTCTGTACCCTCTGCTGTCCCCTCTCCAGCAGTTCCCTGTCCTTCTGCAACTGGGGAGCCCAGAACTGGACCCAGTGCTCCAGATGGGGCCTCCCCAGGGCAGAGCAGAGGGGCAGGATGACCTCCCTCCACCTGCTGCTCACACTCTTCCTGATGCCCCCCAGGATGCCATTGGCCTTCTTGGCCACAAGGGCCCATTGCTGGCTCATGGCCATCCTGTTGTCCACCAGTACATGTATGGACCTTGCAGTGCATAACAGCTGAGGGATGCTCCCACCCACTATTCAGGGTCTCAGATCAGTGTCCAGATAACCGTATGCTCTAGGCTGGTGGCACTCATGTTTCCTTCAGGTTTTTTTGCATATGCTGCTGCTTGGGTGACTTGGCAATATCTTGCAGTGAGAGGGTAAACGCAAGCAGCTCTCAGAGCCAATAGACCCAGGTGGGTGTGCTGGCTGAAAGGTGGGCCATTCCTTTAACACAGTGCATGATGCACCCCGATGACATGGGCTGGGTGCCCACCAGGCACCAGAGCAGCTCTTTCTGCCAAGCCAAGCCAGCTCTGCAGGCAGGGGGGCTCTGTCCCCAGTGGCATCTCCAGCGGAGCGAGCATTGGTGTGCAGGGCAGGACCTCCATCAATGGTTTCATGGCATGGTCCTCAGACTTGGGTCCTACCCCAAACCCATCCAGCTGCTACCCTGGCAGCCGAGGGCTCCTGAGCCCGTTATCCCTGCTGTCCAGTGATGAGGGGAAGGTGACTTCTTCTGTTTTGCAGCTGTTAAGCTCCCTGGCTCAGATGGAGCAGCAGGTTGTCCAGCCTTGGGCAGGGTGAGAGGACTTGTCATGGCCTGGAAATCTCCGCTCTTTACCTTCAATGCTTTTCTTTTTCTCTCAAAGGTGAAAGCCACGGATGCGGATGAAGGCATTAATGGCAGAGTGTGGTACAGGATTGTCAAGGGTAAGTCCAGGTGCCCCTTCATGCGTGGGTGCGTTCCCACCAGTCTCTGGTCAGCCCCATGCACAGACTCATTGCGCCCTCCATCCTCTTGCACTTTGCAACCCACAGAAATGTTCCCCCCAACTCCTGTGCAAAACTTCAGCATTAGGATAGGGAAGATGATGTGTCATGGATGGACACCTAGATGCCATAACTCCTGGCTTGACCAGGGCCAAACCTACATCAGCTGAGCCTGATGTAGCTGAAGGTGATGGGGGCTTGGGTTTTGCTCAATCATCTCCCTCCAAGATAGCCCCCTTGGGGAGGGCTCTGCATGCCACCAAGATGCAGTGATGATGAGGAGCATCCATCTTGCTTTTCCTTCCCTCCAGGAAACGAGCACAACCATTTCCGCATCAACCCCAGCACCGGGCTGGTGATGCGAGGCGTGAGGCACCTGGACCGGGAGCAGAACTCCTCTCACGTCCTGGAGGTGGAGGCCTACAACACGGAGCAGGGACCCATGAGAAGCTCCGTCCGGGTAAGGACCTCGTGGCTGGACCACGGGGCTGGGCGGCGGAGGAGCTCACGTGAAATATTGGGGATGCTTCATCAGAGGGCAGTCATTTCCAGCCCTCGCAGGCGTGCAGGAAGCTTTGAGCCATCTGGCATGGAAACGCTGACGAAAAGTCTCTGGAGGCTGACCGTGGGTGGAAAAGAGCTTGTTGAGGGTTTGGGGTTTTTTTAGGTTTTTTTTTTGGTTGTTATTTTCTTTTTCTTTCCTGTGACGTTTGGGTGCAATGAGGCTGTGAAGCAGTGGGGCCGTGGCTGTGGCAGGGAGTCCCTCTCCCCCAGGAGATGCTGCTTGGGCTTGCTCAGCTCAGAGCTGAGCCTTGGGCTGTTGGAAACCACGTCTCCTGCCCAGGCATCTGTTTAAATAAACCAGGACCCAGGGGCAATAACCTTTAGCAGTGACACCACCAGCTTCCCACGGTTCTCACAAGCCCAACCCCTCTGGTTACATCTATTTTTGGACTCTCTGATGGGGTGGGCTCTGGCCAAGCGTGGTGTGCCCGCAGCACCAGCAGCAGAGCAAAAAATAAAATAAAATATAAAAAAAAAAACCCAGAGAAGAAATTATGTTCCCCTGGGGAAACAGCAGCTCGACCTGCTGAACTTTGAGCACAATTTCCCACCAGCGTTTCTACATGGTGGGGTCTCCAAACAGCAAGGTTTCCAGCAGGGCATCCCCAAGTGAGGGGGAATTAATATACAGACAGAATTAATATTAAAAAACCACCACATTTCTGACCAGGGAAGGACTGAGTCACTCTGACCACAGCACAGGGCTTGTTTAAATGTTGTGCTGCTAAGCGGCGTGTGTTCGCTCTCCATCACGTGGCGTTGGTACCAGAGGCAGGGTTTCTCCTGCGTGGCAGATGAGTGCTGTGGAAGGAGATGTTTCCTCTGGGAAGATGGTGAGGGTTGGGGAGCTCTGCCTGCCTCATCCCGCCGTTTCTCCGGGGGGGGCTTTCCCAGGTGATCGTCTACGTGGAAGACGTCAACGACGAGGTGCCAGTGTTCACCCAGCGGCAGTACAACCGCCTGGGGCTACGGGAGACGGCGGGGATAGGGACTTCTGTGGCGGTGGTGAGGGCCACCGACCGAGACACAGGTAGGAAGGTGGGGGGGGAGCTTACTGAAACACCCAGTTTGTGGGGAAATGGGTGAAAAAAGGGACAACTCATAACAGCCTTCCACTATCTGAAGGGAGCCTACAGGAGAGCTGAAGACGGACTCTTTGTCAGGATTCCAGTATCTGAAGGGAGCCTACAGGAGAGTTGAAGACGCTTTGTCAGGGTATGTGGTGACAGGACAAGGGATAACAGTTTTAAATTGGAAGAGGGGAGATTTAGATTAGATACCAGAAAGAAATTCTTTGCTGGGAGGGTGGTGAGACACTGGAACAGGTTGCCCAGAGAAGCTGTGGCTGCCCCATCCCTGGAGGTGTTCAAGGCCAGGCTGGATGGGGCTTGGAGCACCCCGCTCTAGTAGGAGGTATCCCTGCCCATGGCAGGGGGGTTGCAACTGGATGATCTTTAAGATCCCTTCCAACCTAAACCATTCTATGATTCTATGAAATCAGCCATTGCACAGATCCTGGGCAATGGCTTCAAGCTGGAGGGGAACAGATTTAGACTGGAGATTAGGAGAGGGTTCTTCACTGTGAGGGTGGTGGAGCACTGGAACAGGTTGCCCAGGGAGGTGGTTGAGGCCCCTTCCCTGGAGATATTCAAGGTGAGGCTCGATGAGGCCCTGGGCAACGTGGTCTAGTTGGGGGTGTCCCTGCTGACTGCGGGGAGGTCGGACTAGATGGCCTTTGGAGGTCCCTTCTGGCCTGGGCAATTCTATGATTCTATGATTCTATGAAATCTCCACATGGGGTGGGCTCTGCTCCATGAGTGGGGTTGGCATCAACGGTACCCGCCTCTTCGGGATGCTTGGTCCAACTGTCACCCTGTCACTTCCTGCCCCAGGGAACGGGGGTCTGGTGAACTACAAAATCCTGTCGGGCGCCGAAGGGAAGTTTGAGATTGATGAAAGCACGGGCCTCATCACGACAATAGATTACCTGGACTACGAGACCAAAACCAGCTACCTGATGAACGTCTCTGCCACAGACCAGGCACCCCCCAACAACCAGGGCTTCTGCAGCGTCTATGTCAGCCTGCTGAACGAGCTGGATGAGGCTGTGCAGTTCTCCAACAGCAGCTACGAGGCCGTGATCATGGAGAACATCCCCCTGGGCTCCGAGGTGCTCCGGGTCCAGGCCCGCTCGATCGACAATCTCAACCAGATCACCTACAAATTCGACCCCAACACCAATGCCCAGGCGCTCTCCCTCTTCAAGATCAACGGGATCACTGTAAGTAGCCACAGTGTGGTCCTTCTTGGCTTGCTTGTCCACCAAAGTGTTGGTGACCCACATGGCTGTTGTTCATCCTTGGCAGGGCGTGATCACGGTCAAAGGCCAGGTAGACCGAGAGAAAGGGGATTTCTACACCTTGACAGTGGTGGCGGATGATGGAGGACCAAAGATTGACTCCACGGTGGTGAGTAGCTTCTACCCACTTCCCCACCATCCTTTGCATGGTTAGATGACCTCAGGTCACCCCCATCTTCCTCTGGCATGGGACAGCATGTCCTAGTTGTCCCCTCTGCTCTCACCACCAGGGTCTGGAAACCCTGATTTGGGGGAAACCCTGCATGTCATAGGGTGGGATTTCCCAGAATAATAATAAAAAAAACCCAGCTCACTCAAACTGCAGAGTTTGCGGATCGCTTACTGAGCTAAAACAGTTTTGAGGGAGGTAAATTTGGGGGCCTTGAAATACTTCACGGTGGTTTATGTTTAAGAGGGTTATATTTGGCAGTTTCAAAGGCAGCCGAGCAGGGGGTGATTTGCATTTCTCTGCCGAGGCAGGAGGCACCGCCGGGTGCAGGGTGAGCCTGGTCCCTGTGCCGTGGGCAGGGATGGCTCTGCTGGCACTACCCAAACTCTGCTGGTTTGGGCCAGCTGGAGGACAGGAGCCCTGGAGGGAGGGAATGTTTGAAAGCAGAGGCTGCCCCGCAGCGATGGGCAGCAGTCTGGGTTTTGAGCCTTCTCGTTTCTTGATGCATCTGTTGCCTCTCAAAAGGATGCTGGATGGCAGGGGTGGGGAGGCTGCAAGCGCTGTCTGTCCCCCCCGTGGGTGCCGGTGGCTGTGCTCCCCCCTCTGCTCATGTTTGAGCCTCTCTGAGGGTAAATCTGCCCAGCTTATCTAGAAAAAACAAAGGGATGCATCGACAGAGAAGCTTGTGTTGCAGACCAACTGCAACCCCCAACTCTGCTACGGTGGGATGCAGGGTCAACCCACTGCCTCTCGGCTGTGCCTGCCCCTCCTCGTGCCCCACTAAATCTCTGTTTTCTCTGTTTCTCCCTCTGCTCTCCTCCAACAGAAGGTAAGCCTGTCCATCACGCTTGGCATCACCTTGGGGGCCGGGACCCATCCCAAACTCCGCATCGAGCTGTGGGGAGGGACCAGGGAGGAGGTCTCCAACCCCATCCCACCAACACCAGCCTCTGTGAGGACCCCAGGATGTGGTGCAGCACCCATGAGCCACCCAAGCTGCTGGAGAGCAGAAATCCTCACATCCTGATCCAGCACTTGGGATGGCAGCTGCCGGATCCCTCATGGCTGCTGAATGGGCTCTCCCCGCTCCCGACTCACCGTTTTTAATTCAACAGCAACAAGAAGGGAAT
>NW_015090828.1:8848651-8856098 GCF_001431845.1 Calidris pugnax | reverse complement strand
CCCGGCGTTTCTCCGGGGGGGGCTTTCCCAGGTGATCGTCTACGTGGAAGACGTCAACGACGAGGTGCCAGTGTTCACCCAGCGGCAGTACAACCGCCTGGGGCTACGGGAGACGGCGGGGATAGGGACTTCTGTGGCGGTGGTGAGGGCCACCGACCGAGACACAGGTAGGAAGGTGGGGGGGGAGCTTACTGAAACACCCAGTTTGTGGGGAAAGGGGTGAAAAAAGGGACAACTCATAACAGCCTTCCACTATCTGAAGGGAGCCTACAGGAGAGCTGAAGACGGACTCTTTGTCAGGATATGTGGTGACAGGACAAGGGATAACAGTTTTAAATTGGAAGAGGGGAGATTTAGATTAGATACCAGAAAGAAATTCTTTGCTGGGAGGGTGGTGAGACACTGGAACAGGTTGCCCAGAGAAGCTGTGGCTGCCCCATCCCTGGAGGGGTTCAAGGCCAGGCTGGATGGGGCTTGGAGCAACCCGCTCTAGTAGGAGGTATCCCTGCCCATGGCAGGGGGGTTGCAACTGGATGATCTTTAAGATCCCTTCCAACCTAAACCATTCTATGATTCTATGAAATCAGCCATTGCACAGATCCTGGGCAATGGCTTCAAGCTGGAGGGGAACAGATTTAGACTGGAGATTAGGAGAGGGTTCTTCACTGTGAGGGTGGTGGAGCACTGGAACAGGTTGCCCAGGGAGGTGGTTGAGGCCCCTTCCCTGGAGATATTCAAGGTGAGGCTCGATGAGGCCCTGGGCAACGTGGTCTAGTTGGGGGTGTCCCTGCTGACTGCGGGGAGGTCGGACTAGATGGCCTTTGGAGGTCCCTTCTGGCCTGGGCAATTCTATGATTCTATGATTCTATGAAATCTCCACATGGGGTGGGCTCTGCTCCATGAGTGGGGTTGGCATCAACGGTACCCGCCTCTTCGGGATGCTTGGTCCAACTGTCACCCTGTCACTTCCTGCCCCAGGGAACGGGGGTCTGGTGAACTACAAAATCCTGTCGGGCGCCGAAGGGAAGTTTGAGATTGATGAAAGCACGGGCCTCATCACGACAATAGATTACCTGGACTACGAGACCAAAACCAGCTACCTGATGAACGTCTCTGCCACAGACCAGGCACCCCCCAACAACCAGGGCTTCTGCAGCGTCTATGTCAGCCTGCTGAACGAGCTGGATGAGGCTGTGCAGTTCTCCAACAGCAGCTACGAGGCCGTGATCATGGAGAACATCCCCCTGGGCTCCGAGGTGCTCCGGGTCCAGGCCCGCTCGATCGACAATCTCAACCAGATCACCTACAAATTCGACCCCAACACCAATGCCCAGGCGCTCTCCCTCTTCAAGATCAACGGGATCACTGTAAGTAGCCACAGTGTGGTCCTTCTTGGCTTGCTTGTCCACCAAAGTGTTGGTGACCCACATGGCTGTTGTTCATCCTTGGCAGGGCGTGATCACGGTCAAAGGCCAGGTAGACCGAGAGAAAGGGGATTTCTACACCTTGACAGTGGTGGCGGATGATGGAGGACCAAAGATTGACTCCACGGTGGTGAGTAGCTTCTACCCACTTCCCCACCATCCTTTGCATGGTTAGATGACCTCAGGTCACCCCCATCTTCCTCTGGCATGGGACAGCATGTCCTAGTTGTCCCCTCTGCTCTCACCACCAGGGTCTGGAAACCCTGATTTGGGGGAAACCCTGCATGTCATAGGGTGGGATTTCCCAGAATAAAAAATAAAAAAAAACCAGCTCACCCCAAACTGCAGAGTTTGCGGATCGCTTACTCAGCTAAGACAGTTTTGAGAGAGGTAAATTTGGGGGCCTTGAAATACTTCGCAGTGGTTTATGTTTAAGAGGGTTATATTTGGCAGTTTCAAAGGCAGCCGAGCAGGGGGTGATTTGCATTTCTCTGCCGGGGCAGGAGACACAGGGAGGTAAATTTGGGGGCCTTGAAATACTTCACGGTGGTTTATGTTTAAGAGGGTTATATTTGGCAGTTTCAAAGGCAGCCGAGCAGGGGGTGATTTGCATTTCTCTGCCGAGGCAGGAGGCACCGCCGGGTGCAGGGTGAGCCTGGTCCCTGTGCCGTGGGCAGGGATGGCTCTGCTGGCACTACCCAAACTCTGCTGGTTTGGGCCAGCTGGAGGACAGGAGCCCTGGAGGGAGGGAATGTTTGAAAGCAGAGGCTGCCCCGCAGCGATGGGCAGCAGTCTGGGTTTTGAGCCTTTTCGTTTCTTGATGCATCTGTTGCCTCTCAAAAGGATGCTGGATGGCAGGGGTGGGGAGGCTGCAAGCGCTGTCTGTCCCCCCCGTGGGTGCCGGTGGCTGTGCTCCCCCCTCTGCTCATGTTTGAGCCTCTCTGAGGGTAAATCTGCCCAGCTTATCTAGAAAAAACAAAGGGATGCATCGACAGAGAAGCTTGTGTTGCAGACCAACTGCAACCCCCAACTCTGCTACGGTGGGATGCAGGGTCAACCCCCTGCCCCTCGGCTGTGCCTGCGCCTCCTCATGCCCCACTAAATCTCTGTTTTCTCTGTTTCTCCCTCTGCTCTCCTCCAACAGAAGGTAAGCCTTTCCATCACGCTTGGCATCACCTTGGGGGCCGGGACCCATCCCAAACTCCGCATCGAGCTGTGGGGAGGGACCAGGGAGGAGGTCTCCAACCCCATCCCACCAACACCAGCCTCTGTGAGGACCCCAGGATGTGGTGCAGCACCCATGAGCCACCCAAGCTGCTGGAGAGCAGAAATCTCCACATCCTGATCCAGCACTTGGGATGGCAGCTGCCGGATCCCTCATGGCTGCTGAATGGGCTCTCCCCGCTCCCGACTCACCGTTTTTAATTCAACAGCAACAATAAGGGAATGGCCCCGTGGCTGGCAGCTCGCTCCCCAGCTTCCTCCCCGGGATCTTGTCTCATTCAGCCTGGCTGCACCTGAGGGCTCCGGGCACCCATAAATAGAGCCCCGGGAACAGAAAAGCTCTTCCTTTCTCATTTCTGTGTCGCTCTTTGATTACAAACTCAATGAGAGCATTTCCTCTGGCTAATTGTGGCCAAGGTAGCCCAGTCCCTAGCTCAGAGAGCCTCTCTGAGCATCTCTCGCCCGGTCTCTCACTTGCCCACGTGCCTTTTCCCAGGAGGGAGCTCAGATCTTCTTCGCGCCTAGCTTGCCCTGATTTAGTTAATTACGGGCAGCTCCAACTTCTTTGGGTCCATTTGGCTTTAAAGCAAACCCCTGCCCAGCCTCTGGTGCTTGTGTGAGCACAGATGAAATCACTGCTTGTGAAAAACTTAGCAGGAGAGGGTCACCCTGCAGGAGCATGAGTTGCTCCGTGCCCAGATATTTGGACGATAAAAGAACAGGGGATGCTCCACAGGAAAACCCACCACTCAAGAGCTGCAGCCCCCCTTGTGCTCTTTGTCCAGCCTCTAAACATAGAATCATAGAATGGTTTGGTTTGGAATGGACCTTAAAGATCATCCAGTTCCAACCCCCTGCCCTGGGCAGGGACACCTCCCACCAGACCAGGTTGCTCCAAGCCCCATCCAGCCTGGCCTTGAACCCCTCCAGGGATGGGGCAGCCACAACGTCCCTGGGCAACCTGTTCCAGTGTCTCACCACCCTCACAGCAAAGAATTTCTTTCTGGTATCTATAGAATCCCTCCACGGGGAGGGATGTAGCGTCAGCTCCTGGTCTCAAACACTTGCCCCCGTTGCCACGTGGGATGGACACCACTCCTGCTCTTGGCCCCTGGGGTGGGTGCAGCAGGTCAAGAGCTTGCCCTGGCTGTTGACGCTGGGCGAGCAGGGGCCCAGTGCCCTGCCCTGAGCCCTGTGCCGTGCCCGCAGGTGACCATCACGGTCCTGGACGAGAACGACAACAGCCCCCAGTTCGACATCACCTCCGACTCCTCCGTGAGCGTGGCAGAGGACAGTCCCGTGGGGAAGCGGGTGGCTGTGGTCCTGGCCCGCGACCCGGACGCGGGGAGCAACGGGCAGGTAAGGGAGGGTGACCCAGCAGCTTTGGGACTGCCCCTCGGGCTGTGGGGAGTGTTTCGGTGATGCAGAAGTGCCTCCATCAGCATCTTCCCCCTCCTCTGCAACCCCCCCACAAGAGCCAACTCTGGTTATCAACGCCAGCAGTTTTTTGAGGGTGTTTGTGAACTTGGTACCAGCGTTCACCGGTGGAGGTTTGCAGCAGGGGAGGAAAAACATTGTCCTTGGGCTGTCTAGGGCAAAGAGCTCTGCAGGACACGTGTCAAAAAGAGCCCGGCAATCTGAAAACCAGCTGTGGGCTCTCCCACCACGGGGACTAGTGGCAAAGCCCTTGGCTGGCTGAGCAGGAAGCCCTCTGACAGTTGTTATTTTCTTTATCCTGCCGTTAATGAGGTTCCATCAACCTTAATACCCCAAAATTGCTAGTATGGTAGGAGGGCTGTAGGTTAGACCAGGCTTAACCCTGTGTACCCCAGCACGTTGGACCTTTTAAAATGCTCAGAGACTTCCTGAGGTGATGCTGGCTTTATTATTGTAGGAGCTCCTTTATCTCCTTCCTCCTCACAACATCACATTCCCCTCCCCGTGTTTCTTTCCCTGTGGTGTCTCCAGGTGACGTTCTCACTGACATCAGGGAACATCGGGAGAGCTTTTGAGATCCGGACCACCAACAGCACCTACGGTGAGGTCTTTATAGCACGGCCACTGGACCGGGAGCTGCTGGACCACTACACCTTACGGGTGAGCACCCAACCACTCCACTTACCTTCTTGGGCTTCTTCTGCTTTTGAGCGTCCAGGCTGTTTTCTTGGGACTGTGAGCTTAAAAATGGAACCTTTTTTGAAAATCCATCCCCAACTGCAGATCCAAGCCTTGGATGGTGGCGTGCCTCCCCGGAGAAAGGAGCACACTCTGCGAGTGAACATCCTCGATGTCAACGACAACCCCCCCGTCATCGACAGCCCCTTCGGCTACAACGTGAGCGTGAGCGAGGTGAGCAGCTCTTCTCTTTCCATCCTCCCAAGGTGAGGTCTGACCATAAGTCAGGTGGGGACTTTTTCTTCCCCATTTTTATCTCACCCTGCCTTGCGGTCAGACCTCACCTTGAATGATTCAAGGGTTGGTGGCCCCTTGCAAACCTCACCTTGGATGATTCAAGGGTTGGTGGCCCCTTGCAAACCTCACCTTGGATGATTCAAGGGTTGGTGGCCCCTTGCAAACCTCACCTTGGATGATTCAAGGGTTGGTGGCCCCTTGCAAACCTCACCTTGGATGATTCAAGGGTTGGTGGCCCCTTGCAAGCCTCACCTTGGATGATTCAAGGGTAGGTGGCCCCTTGCAAGCCTCACCTTGGATGATTCAAGGGTTGCTGGCCCCTTGCAAACCTCTCCTTGGGTCATTTAAGGGTTGCTGGCCCCTTGCAACCCCCTCTCCTTGGGTCATTTAAGGGATGCTGGCCCCTTGCAAACCTCTCCTTGGGTCGTGTAAGGGTTGCTGGCCCCTTGCAAACCTCTCCTTGGATGATTCAAGGGTTGGTGGCCCCTTGCAAACCTCACCTTGGATGATTCAAGGGTTGCTGGCCCCTTGCAAACCTCACCTTGGATGATTCAAGGGCTGCTGGCCCCTTGCAAACCTCACCTTGGATGATTCAAGGGTTGCTGGCCCCTTGCAAGCCCTCACCTGTGACGACCTTCTAGTTTTGGGCTAGGAAAAAGCTCTGCAGGCAATTTAAGCCTGTCAGGGTGCAGGGGCCAGCAGGAAGGAGAAGTGGCTACACACCCATGGAAATGCCACCGAAGTGACACAAGAGGCGGTGCGGTGCAGAATAGGAATTGCTTTCAGGAAGCAGCTCGGCAAGAGTTAGATAATTAAGCAATAAAACACAATCAGGCGTGAGAAAAGACAACTTATTTCCTGACATTTTAATTCCTGGACCGGGGGGGTTTCTCAATTTGATGATGAAAAATGAAATAGGAGTAATAGCCAGTGACACTTAGCTGCGAGGAAGTGCTGCTCATGATTAATAGCTTTGCATTAAAGTTATTGCCCTGTTAGGATTTTCTTATCTATTTAATACATGTTCAGAGCCGGTTGAAGAATAGAATTTCTGTTTTGATTTCCCCCGTAATGGGACGATCCGAAAATAATTAGTCGAGCTCCGAGTCCATTACACAGCCTTCACCTCTGCACATGCTGGTTTTTACACTCCCTCGGGATGTGCCAGCCTCGAAAGGACCTGACGTGCAGCTCTCTGTGGCAGGAAATCAAACCAGCTCATTGCAACGAATGGGAGATGCTGTAACACAGGAAGAAGAGGTGTGATTTGGGTGTGCAGTGGCAGCTGGCTGGGGTGAAAGCTTGTCTGTTAGTTTTATTCCTTTTTTTTTTTTTTTGCTAAAAAGTTAATTTAGAAAGCACATTTCATTTCAGAGTTTCAAGCCACAGAATCACAGAATCCCAGAATGATAGGGGGTTGGAAGGGACCTCTGGAGATCATCTAGTCCAACCTCCCTGCCAGAGCACTCAGAGCAGGTTGCACAGGAACGTGTCCAGGTGTTGTTTGAATGTCTCCAGAAATGGAGACTCCACCACCTCCCTGGGCAGCCTCTTCCAGGGCTCTGCCACCCTCAAAGTGAAGAAGTTCCTCCTCATGTGTAGGTGGAACTTCTTATACTCAAGTTTGTGCCCATTTCCTCTTGTCCTGTCCCTGGGCACCACTGGAAAAAGACAGGCCCCATCCTCCTGACACCCACCCTTGAAGCATTTATAGGCGTTGATCAGATCCCCCCTCAGCCTTCTCTTCTCCAGACTAAAAAGACCCAAGTCCCTCAGTCTCTCCTCATAAGAGAGATGCTCCAGGGCCCTCATCATCTTTGCAGCCTCTGCTGTCCCCTCTCCAGCAGTTCCCTGTCCTTCTGGAACTGGGGAGCCCAGAACTGGACCCAGTGCTCCAGATGGGGCCTCCCCAGGGCAGAGCAGAGGGGCAGGATGACCTCCCTCCACCTGCTGCTCACACTCTTCCTGATGCCCCCCAGGATGCCATTGGCCTCTTGGCCACCGGGGCCCATTGCTGGCTCCTGGGCATCCTGGTGTCCACCAGGACTCCCAGGTCTTTCTCCTCAGAGCTGTTCTCCAGAAAAAAAAAAAAAATCAGAGCACTCAAGCAAAGGGCAGAGCCTTCCATCGCTGAGCCTGTGGCTGATTCTCAGCTGAGCCATCAGGGGCAGGACAAGTAGTCTTGGTTAATATTTTGCACAAAGATGCGTCTATTAATGAAAGATTTTTTTTGCACTGCAAAAATGGAATCCAGGAGCTGTTGAAGCCTTCTGCTTGGCTGATGGGTGTTGGGTTAGCGAGTTTGGAGCCTCAAGCACTTCCATGCCTGGAAAAAAACCTGCTCCATGTTAGAATGAAGCTATATAATGATATATTTTATATTATGA
>NW_015090828.1:8830424-8847793 GCF_001431845.1 Calidris pugnax | reverse complement strand
AAAAAAAAAAAAAATCAGAGCACTCAAGCAAAGGGCAGAGCCTTCCATCGCTGAGCCTGTGGCTGATTCTCAGCTGAGCCATCAGGGGCAGGACAAGTAGTCTTGGTTAATATTTTGCACAAAGATGCGTCTATTAATGAAAGATTTTTTTTGCACTGCAAAAATGGAATCCAGGAGCTGTTGAAGCCTTCTGCTTGGCTGATGGGTGTTGGGTTAGCGAGTTTGGAGCCTCAAGCACTTCCATGCCTGGAAAAAAACCTGCTCCATGTTAGAATGAAGCTATATAATGATATATTTTATATTATGAGGTGCATGTGACTTATTTATTTCTGCTGCTCACCCTGCCCTCTAACCCTGCAGAACGTCGGCGGTGGCACAGCAGTGGTCCAGGTACGTGCCACTGACCGGGACATCGGCCTCAACAGTGTCCTCTCCTACTACATCACCCGCGGGAACGAGGACCTGACCTTCCGCATGGACCGCGTCACCGGCGAGATCGCCACCCGGCCCTCCCCACCGGACCGCGAGCGGCAGAGCTTCTACAGCCTGGTGGTCACCGTCGAGGACGAGGGCAACCCCTCCCTGTCGGTGAGCCACCAACATGAGCTTTGTCAGGGGGAGGATGGAGCTGGGCAGCACCGTGGGAGTGGGTTTAGCGTTGAGATGTTGAGCAGGGAAGAGGGGAACAGGCCCCAGGAGCAATGTTTTGGGGACTCAGCCGTTCGGGTTATGTCTCAGGGTCCAAATTTGCTGGTATGAATCGGAGCCTCCTTCAGCACCTGGATCCCCTCATGCAGGATGCTCTCCACCGCGCTATGTCTGCTCTGAAGGGGGTTTAGCAGAAGCATTGAACTGTTTCTCTCCCATGTGTAAACATCAAAAGTACCACCAGCACCCCAACAGGCCAGCATGCCGGTGGCTGCAGGAGTTGTCCTACCTGCCAGCTCTTTGCGCGCTATGTCTGCTCTGAAGGGGGTTTAGCAGAAGCATTGAACTGTTTCTCTCCCATGTGTAAACATCAAAAGTACCACCAGCACCCCGACAGGCAAGCCTGCTGGTGGCTGCAGGAGTTGTCCTACCTGCCAACTCCTTGGGGTTATGTCTCAGGGTCCAAATTTGCTGGTATGAATCGGAGCCTCCTTCAGCACCTGGATCCCCTCATGCAGGATGCTCTCCACCGCGCTATGTCTGCTCTGAAGGGGGTTTAGCAGAAGCATTGAACTGTTTCTCTCCCATGTGTAAACATCAAAAGTACCACCAGCACCCCAACAGGCCAGCATGCCGGTGGCTGCAGGAGTTGTCCTACCTGCCAGCTCTTTGCTCTCTGAGTTTGAAAGGTGTTGAGATGTTGCTGTCACCCACCTCAGGGCAGGGGGTGGCTGGAGCAGCAGCTGAACCACTGTTCAGCTCACCATGGATGAATGTGTATCTGGTCTGGTGACTACAAATTAGATGAGCTCCTGTAATTACAGAATCACAGAATGACATGGGGTTGGAAGGGACCTCTGGAGATCATCCAGTCCAACCCCCTGCCAAAGCAGGTCCACCCAGAGCAGGTTGCACAGGAACGTGTCCAGGTGGGTTTGGAATGTCTCCAGAGATGGAGACTCCACCACCTCTCTGGGCAGCCTCTTCCAGGGCTCTGCCACCCTCAAAGTGAAGAAGTTCCTCCTCATGTTTAGGTGGAACTTCTTATATTCAAGTTTGTGCCCGTTCCCTCTTGTCCTATCCCTGGGCACCACTGAAAAAAGACTGGCCCCATCCTCCTGACACCCACCCTTGAAGTATTTATAGGTGTTGATCAGATCCCCCCTCAGCCTTCTCTTCTCCAGACTAAAAAGACCCAAGTCCCTCAGCCTTTCCTCCTAAGAGAGATGTTCCACTCGCCTCATCCTCTTTGTAGCCCTCTGTTGTACCCTCTCCAGCAGTTCCCTGTCCTTCTGCAACTGGGGAGCCCAGAACTGGCCCCAGTGCCCCAATTATCACTAGGGCTTTGGTAATTATCACTACAGCCGTTGTGCTCCTCGTTGTGTGAGATTTGGGCAGCTCTTTAGTTGTGTTGCTGCTGCCAGGAGTGCCCTGTCTGTGGTCAGCAGGGTCTGGGCATGTATTTGGGGGGGTCATAGGAGAGCCCACCCCTCATCCTGTGGCGTGGGGAGGTGGCTGCCTGGCTTTCTAGCTAGGGGAGTGCAGCAGTGCCCTGGTGGAGAACTGTTGCCTGCAGCCTGCCTTCTCTCCCTCGCTCCAAGAATTAGGTGGGCTCATCATTTGTGACTTTAAGGAGGACTCCGGTGTGGGAGAATCAAAGGATTTGGGGCATTTTCCAGGCTCAAGCCCCTCCTAACCCCAGGGTTCTGCAGGGAGGTGGGAAGGCGCAGAAAGTGAGGGTGAGTGGAAGGACTGGGGGAGGTGTGACACCCTGTCATCCTTCCTCTCCCCCACCTGCTATCTCTCGCCATCTCCCCGGCGCCGCTCTCACTGCCAAGCCCTGCTCTACGTATTGAGGAAACGGGTTGCAGCCGGCAGAGCAAAATGGGGCTCACCACTCTTGCTTCAGGCTCCTCACTCTCCACTCTCCCCTCCCGGGTAGCTCACACACCTGGGTGGGCATCACCTCTGGTGGTTTTTCCTTCATCCCTGCTGCTGCAGCTTTGACTTGAATTCCCTAAAATGAGAGAAGGCAGCTTCACGTCACCACCAGGTCCCCCTCCCCATCCCTGGGGACATCGCTCATGGTGCCCTGGTGAGGAATGCCATGTGCTGAGCCAGCAAATCCCCATTGCCATGGCAATGCCCTCTTCCCTTCTCGGTGCTGGAGAGGACAAGTGACACAACTCACCGCTTCGTGCTGCCAGAACGATGTCCCAGTAGCCTCACTTGTCCTCAAGGTTTCTGCTGTGTGGCCACCACGGCGCCGGCCCGAGTCATGCCAGCAGCACCGACCAAATTCCCACCACAGAGAAGGAAAACAAAGCACCCAGTGACCCGATTCCTGAGCAGAGAGAAGAGTTGGGGCCCTTTTCGGAGCTTGAGGACACTTGGGTCTTGTGAAAAGCTGTCCTGCGTGTCACTCGGTGGCTGCTGGCCTCACGCCTAGGTGATGAAACGATGAGTTTGTCACCCACCAGAGGTTTCACAAGTAGGTCTGGGGTGATGCAATGATGCACAAAAGGGATTTATTGTTTGTGGTTCATACATCCCTTCACGTGCTTCAAGATCTGGCCTTCTCAGTATGGGAGAGGAAGAGGAGACAGAGCTGGGAGAGGACTTGAAAGTCCTATGGTGACCTGTGATACCCAAGGACAACAAGGGTGCACAGAAGACTGGCTGTCTTCTTGGGAGCTGGAAAAGGGTTCAGGGGCAAAAGGGTTAAATTGTGGTGATAAAAGGAAAGCATCCCCCCCCAAATTTACCCATTGCAGGAAAGGAAACCTTCACAGGCTGGTGAGCTGCTACTGGAAGGTCTTGGTGTTGTTGCGTGGGCATTGAAAGAGTCAACCAGGCTCTACCTGACCCGGGTACAAGCCTGTAGCTGCACATCCCCCAAGGGCTGGCCCTGCTCCGAGGTCTCTGAGATGCTTCCCACAGCAGGAGGAGGGTTGTCAACCCACATGTCCCAGAGCAGGGCTCTTCCTGGCAGCCCCAACCCCAGGCAAAGCCTCTCCTCACGGCCCGGGTGCCTGTCTCACCGCCTCCCCCAGCCAGGGCTGCCTCAGCCTCCGCGGTTTCGGTCCCCGTCCGCCCACTCCGGAGCAAGAGTTCAGGTGAAGAACCTTTGTTCTCCCCATCAGCAGAGCCCCGAGTGCTGATGCAGCGGAAAACAGCCAGCAGCAGGGCCAGCTCGGCGTGCGTTCCCAAACCAGGCGCTTGCAAGAGCTGGTGGGACCTGCCAAGGTCTGCAGCGGAAAACAGCCTGCAGCAGGGCCAGCTCGGCATGCGTTCCCAAACCAGGCACTTGCAAGAGATGGTGGGACCTGCCGAGGTCTTTGAGGGCATGAACATCTTGCTGGGCCACCCTCACCGTTGAGCATCCTGCCCCAAAGGTGCAGTGCCCTGCCATCTTCTCCACCAGCGGGGTGCCAGCACCCAGCGTGCCAGGGCTCCCACTCCAGGATGTCTGGAAGGTTGGGAAGCCATCGCCTCTTTCCCCTCAAAGTTTTTAGATTTTCCTTCTGGCCAGCTTTCCTGGTGGGCAATGGTCCCTGATGCCATGCAGTGCCCCGACGTGCCACACCAGCGCCTCTGGCAGAGAACGTGGCAGCTCAGCTCACCTCTGCCTGCCTGCGGCATGGGGCATCCCGAAAAATGGGATTCCTGCAGCACGGGGAGAAACCTGCTCCCAACAAATCTTTGTTCTGTCCTCAAAGAGCAAACAGAGAGACTCGGAGGGGGTTTCAATGCAGGTAGGACCCACGGGTAGGCAAATCCCTCACGTGCCTTTCCAGCTGCAGCTGCTGGGACAGGGAGAGGGAAGCACTGGAGACACTGGGGGAGCTTCTCCAGCAAAGCTGGGAAAGGGTCTGAGCTGTGGGTGGCAATAAAGCCCGATTCCTACCCTCAGGAAGTTACATCCATGGTGGGGACTTCTTTATTATCCCTCTGCCTGCGGATGGAGCATCTTGAAATTCCTCTTGCTGAAGCCAATGCCAGATTAATCAAACCCTGCAGCAGGCCAGGGTGTCCTCAGCCCGTTGTAGAGGCAAACACTGATTCCTCCAGCCACGTAGGCTGAAAATTCGGGGTGCTGCCGGGGACGCTGTGCCCGGGCACACCGCCCGGTGCGGCTATTGCTCAGGTCTGACACTGTTTTGGTATGAGTAATGTTTATGTTTGTCTAGTGGCATTTATTTTTCCCCCTGTTTTACAACAAAAACAGAAGCAAGAGGAAAAACAAAACAAAACAACAAAAACTTAAACACACCCTTCAAGTAACAGTATTTACCACAAGGTTTTTATCTCCTCGCTGGGAGCTGAGTCACGTTGAAGCCCATCCCACGGCTTCTTTTGGATAAGTGATGCTGGGGTGCTGCCTTGGGACAGAGGATGCTGTGAGGGCACCGGCGTCCCTTGGGGCATCACAGGGTCCTCTGGTGTGGCTGAAGGCAGTGGCCCTGGGGGACAGCTGCTCTGGGCCATGCTGGCCCCGGGAGGATGGGGAGAAACCAGCCAGAACATTTCCCACCACCAGCTCCTTGCTCCATGTCACAGGAACACCCCCCGGATGAACTCCCTAATTTACAGGCATTTCCAAAATAAAAAAAAAAATAATAATAATTAAAAAAAAACCTATAAACATCCTTTTTTTCTTTTAATCAGCACTGATAGTGAAACAAACCAGAAAGATAAATTCCCGTGATCCCAAGCCCAGGATAAAATTGCGGTAGAAATCAGGCTCCTCCAGATGTGTGTCCCATTGCAAACAGGGCAGCCCCGTAAGTCCGTGGCTGCCTCAAAAGGCTGGTGAGGAAGGAGGGCTCCATCAGCAGCGGGGAGCCTCTCCCCTTCCTGTTTTGCAAAGAAAAAAGGTAGTATAAGGGTGGCCGGTGACCCTGTTTTGTCTTGCGGCGGATAAAGTACTTCACCATCCGCTCCCGGAGAGGATGCTCAGTCAAAGATGCAGAAACGGGTTGACGTTGCAGAGATTAAACCCCTGGCAATAAGTTAGATCCTGGGGGAGGTTTGCAGGTGCAGGTCGTCCTTCTTTCCCCCTGTATTCAGCTAGTCCGTAAAACGCAAGCAGTACAGAGCCAGGCTCTTTCTCCATAGAAACAGGGAGTGAAAAAACCAAAATCCAGGTGAGAGTGGGTTCAATTCCAGCCCCAGGGCAGAGCCAGGACAGGAGGGGAGGGCAGAGCTCCTGCACTCAGCTTCATTTTTTAAGGCTCATGGTCATGCTGTCCATCTGGTCTCGGCTGGTCCATCACGGAGCGGTGGCTGCCTGGTCCCCCCGGGCTGCGGCTGGGGGCTGCGGTTTCCTCCGGGGCTCTTTAGGCTTTCAAGGAATTTGGTGAGTCAGGAACAGGATCTGGAAAAGGGCAGACCAGGAGGGGGATTAGCCTGGCTTCCAGCTGCGGGGATCCTCTTCAGGAAGTGGCCAAACTCCGCTTTTGCATGGAAAAACAAGGGGTTTTGGGGGCTTTCCCATTTGCAGACTCCCTGTCCCGCACAGTGCAAAGTTTGCGGCTGATGTTTAACCCCCCCAATTTGTTTATGTTTATATGTTGATGGTGTTTAACCACCACCTTTTCCCCTTCATCCCCCCCCGCCTGCCCCTTTTCTTCCCACCCCATCCCGCAGCAGTGGCCAAACTCCGCTTTTGCATGGAAAAACAAGGGGTTTTGGGGGCTTTCCCATTTGCAGACTCCCTGTCCCGCACAGTGCAAAGTTTGCAGCTGATGTTTAACCCTCCCAATTTGTTTATGTTTATATGTTGGTGATGTTTAACCACCACCTTTTCCCCTTCATCCCCCCCTGCCTGCCCCTTTTCTTCCCACCCCTTCCCGCAGTGGTCCCAGCATCGCCGGTCACTCACCCAGCGTGGGGAAAAAGCACTCCCCAGGGCCAGGGGGGGACAGGGGGGTGCTGGGCTCAGAGAGGAGATGCCGGCCAGATTCGGAGGGCAGTCGGGTGGCCATGTAGGAGAGCTGGGGTCGGGGTCGTGGCTCCACACTCGCTGAGGGGACCTCCTCGAAGACGGGGTTTTCGATGCCCTGGGCGCTGCTGCGGGAGAGGAGGTGATGGGGGTGGGGGGGGAAGAGGGGTGGAAATTTGCATTTTTATTTATTTCAGGAGGCTGTTGTGGTTTTTTATCCCTGGGGCTTTGGTTTTGAGCGCTGGGAACAACCAGGGCAGGGAGCAGGTTGAGGTGGTGGCACTTTGGCTGCCAGCAAACAGTGAGCCCGGTGGAGGAGGAGGGGGAAAGCTGAGTCAAAAGGCACCCCGGTTTCAGGCTCTCCTGGGGCATGAGGAGAAGCATGTCCTTGACACGGGGGAAAAGAAAGGAGATGCTTCCCACTCTGAGGGAGGGAAGAGAAACAGCAGCTGCTGGGAAAGGGACAGGACCCCAAGCGTGGGAGTGACCCGCATCCCCTTGGCTCTGCCGGGCTGGTTTCGAGGGGAGGGGAGGAAAGGACAAGACCCTTGCAGGATCCGGGGGTGCGAGGAGGGTAGGGGGAGTTGGAAGTATCTGGGTTTCCTCACCTCTCCATCCTGACAAGCTCATGGGCACCTGGCAAAGACAAAATGGTTGGCATGAGTGCTGGCAGCACGAAACCCAGCATCAAACCCACACCCGCTGCCAGGGCTCTTTTTTGGCATCTCAGCCACGGCCAATTCCTTCTCTTCCTCTGCATTCCTCCCTCTTTAGCATCAACCTCTTCTTTGCTCCAAAACCCCCTTCTCCACATCCCCACCGTCTCCTGGCGTATTTACTCCCCAGCCCAGCTTCCCCCTGGATTGAAACCTCAGGTTCTGAAGAAGGGGGAAGGAGGCACAGCCGGGGCTCCTGGGCTACAGCCCTGATGTGCCCACCACCCCCCTGTGACACCCTCCTGGGGCTCTGCAAAACACCATCCCACCATTGGGATTTGTCTGGGCAGCACCCTGCTATTTATTTCCTCATCCCTTTTGCCACAGGCACAGCAGGTCCCACAGCCCGTGTCACCTGGGTGTGCTGGATGGTCACCCCAGCTGAGACACATGAATTCTGGCCCAGACTGTGCCTGGTGGAAATGACTTGTAGCTAACCTAGTCCGAAACACCCCAGAAGCAAATTTCCCTAGGGTTTGCCTTCCCTCTTGGCTTAAATCATAGAATCATAGAATCACTCAGGTTGGAAAAGACCCCTGGGATCATCGAGTCCAACCATCAACCCTACCCTACAAAGTTCTCCCCTACACCATATCCCCCAACACCACATCTAAACGACTCTTAAACTCATCCAAGGATGGTGACTCAACCCCCTCCCTGGGCAGCCTATTCCAGTCTCTGACCACTCTTTCTGTGCAGAATTTCTTCCTAAAGTCCAGTCTAAACCCACCCTGTTGCAGCTTGAAGCCATTCCCTCTTGTTCTATCACTACTTCCCTGTGAAAAGAGACCAGCACCAATCTGTCTACAGTGTCCTTTCAAATAGTCATAGAGAGTGATGAGGTCTCCCCTCAGCCTCCTCTTCCTCAAACTAAACAGTGCCAGTGAAATAGCACCCAGGTGATGCTTTGCAGCCCAGGGCAGGAGCTGCACTCTGGCAAAATGGGTGCAAGAAGGCACATGGCCAGTCTTTTTGGCCAGGGGTGGATGCTGACAGCCCAGTTCCCCTTCTCGTGGCTGGCATCACGTTGGCTGCTGCTGCAACAACCACTTCTCCAAAGGGTTTGCTCAGAGCCACACAGCCACCCCCCAGGCTCAGTGAGAGAAACCACAGTGCCTCCGGCTCACCCAAGGCCTGATGAAATGGTTCTGCTCGTTAAGGTGGTGCCCCTTGCTGCTTAATTGCTGAAATCACCAGGAATGGGCTGCACCTTGGCACCACCTGGTTTGCTGGGGCGGTGGACGGAGAGAGGGCTCACTGCAGCCCCGTTGCCATAGACATGGAAGGGGCCTTTTTAAAAAGCAGGGGGAGAAAAAGCACAAATAAATGCTTTTTCGATCGCTTAGAAGGCAAAGCTTCTATTTCAGCTATGGGGCAGAGGGACGGATGAGTAAATGAGCTGGCTCTCACAGTGGGTACGCTTAGAAGGCAAAGCTTCTATTTCAGCTACGTGGCAGAGGGACGGATGAGTAAATGAGCCGGCTCTTGCAGTGGGTGAGTAGGAAAGAGGGGGGATTTAGATGAGATATTAGGAATAAATTCTTTGCTGTGAGGGTGGTGAGACACTGGAGAACCCAGAGAAGCTGTGGCTGCCCCATCCCTGGAGGGGTTCAAGGCCAGGCTGGATGGGGCTTGGAGCAACCTGGTCTGGTGGGAGGTGTCCCTGCCCAGGGCAGGGGGGTTGGAGTTCGATGATCTTTAGGGTCCCTTCCAACTCTAACCATTCTATGAGTCTGTGAAAGGGCTCAGTGAGTGGAGAGGGGGCCTGGCAGCATCCTTGCCATCTCAGTGTCCCCAGCACACTCCTGGGGTGCCATGCAGGTGTCACGGGTCCCCCTCCCACCCCACACTCCTTCCCGGCAGCCTGCAGGCATGCCCGCTCCTTCCCAAGGCAGCTTGGTAGGAGGCACCTGGCAGGGACCTCTCTTTGGGCCACCTTGCATGGTGCCCAGGGGACTCAGGGCAGCCAAACCCACTCGGCCCAGTGGGATGCATCCCATCCCATAACGGCCACGCTGACACAGCCCAGGAGATGAGAAGGGTCCCCAGGGGAGGGTACGTACGTCTGCTGCTGACCGCTTGTCTCTGCTTGTAGATCAGGAGCAAGATGAGGGGCAGGCAGAGGATGCCCACGATGCAGGCACCCGTCGCCAGCGCGGCGGCCGTGATATCTGCAACAGAAGAGGGCAGAGCTGGGGAGGGTTTGCCTGGTGTTTCCTGGGTTTCCAGAAGCACAGGGCAGCACCAGCATTGCCCCACGCCTGATCCGACACGGCTCCCACACACAGGGGTGGTCCCCTCCCAGCAGGATTCACGCTGGGATGCTTGGCTGGTTGCAGAGATAAGCTCCGCAGCATCGGTTTAGGACCTTGACCAAAGTCCTTCATTGCTGGAGGACATCCCAAGGCCTTTCTTTTGGTCTCCTAGATATGAGGAGAGAAGCAGGGGCCCTGATAAAGGCCTTTGAAGTCAGCAGAAAGGCTCTCAGTGATTTCAGAGTGCCAGCTCAACAAAATCAGGCTGCCTCAAAGTACTCGGGCATCAAAGGGCTCGTTAGCCAAGGCCTCCACTAATGAAAGTGCCCCTGGAGAGCTCCACTGTGGAGGCTCCCCAGAAGGGCTGGCGGCCTGCTGTTGTGTGTGTGGCCATCAAGGTCCACGAGGGACAGATTGTGGAGGGGTCAAGGGCTGCCTAAATCAAAGGCAGGTATGGCTCAAGCCCTCCTCTCCAGTGCATCCATCTGGGGAAGCAACCTCCTGCTCTGGGAGGGGGAATTATTTCCCTTTTCTTATTTGCCCAGCAGGACAGGGTGTCCCAGCAGTTGGGACTGAGGGTCTGAGATGGACAGTTGAGTTGGTGCAGTTTCCCATGGGTGGGCTGGCCCCAGCCGTGCTGCCAACCGAGCGACCCACCAAAAAACCACCCGCATAGTGAAGTGTGGGCACCTCCAGTGTCTAGACACAGCGCTTGGGGGGGTGGCTTCATGTTGTCTGAGCGCTCAAGCAAGGTTTGGGTTTCCCCTGCTAGAGCATCTCTGCTTGGGGCGAGGTGGCATGGGCTCGGGATGGCAGCAGGGTGTTGCAAGAGGTCCCTGCAACTCTTTACCTTCCTGTCCCTTCCCATCTGCTCGTGGCAGCAGTTGCTAAATCCCCAATTGTGGTTGGGGCGGGGGGGTTAGGTGCTTTATAACCATGGGGTGGATGATCTCCATGGGCTTCAGGACAGTCACATTGAGGTGATGTGCCAAAGGAGACTCTTCTCAGCCTGAGGACGTGCCTGTCAGATGCACCCCGTGGGGACAGCCTCAGAAATCACCCTCCCAACACCCAGCTGTGAGGTGGCATCTTGGGCACCGGTGTGTTCACAGCAAGGGGCAGTCCCTAGGGAAACACAGGGGCCAGGGTGGCGAGCAGTGCTTTGGAGAGAGGGTGCTTTTCCCTTTACCTTTGCTTGTGGCGGTATGAAACGTGCAGTTTTGAAGCCTTCCTCTGCCTGGGGGGGGAAGAGAAAAGCCTGTTAGATCTCAGGGGGGATTCCCTCAGGTACCACAGAGCTCCCACACCTGCTAGCTGTGCTTGTCTTTGCTCTCCAAAGCAGCCCAGAGCAAGAGTTTCATTCTGGGAAGCAAGAGTTTAATTCTGGGAAGCTCTCACTGAGATTCCTCCTCCTTTTCCCTTGCAGCAGCAGGGCCCAGCCCTGTCCCTGAAGGCTCTTTTATTTTTGGTCTAAAAGAAAAATTATCTATTCTAACGCTGTGAATTAAGGGCAAGATATGCTTTCCTTTCCATCTTGTGCCTCCCTGGGCAGCTTGCCCCACCAGGCTGCTGCTCCAAGGTTATCTCCAAGCCCTGCATCCCCAGCAGGGATGTCTGGAGCCCTCACTGGAGCTTGAACCACCAGCCGTCTCTTTTTATGTTGAAGTTGTTTTCCTCTCTTCCAGAAAGGGGTTGAAGAAGATCAGTGAAACTATGTAGCATGGATTTTATTGCATTCCAGACTCTTGATTTGTTTTTCCTTTTCTTTTCTTTTTCTTTTTTTTTAAATGTTCCAGTGTTCTCTGGCCCTAATTCAACCCTTGAACATCTGCTGCTCTTTGACTCTTCCAGCACGGCTTGGACTTGCAGCATCAGGACACCCTGCCCCCCCAGCCCCGATGCTGCACCCCAGCATCTCTCACCAGCCCTCATCTGCTGCCTTGCCCCAGTGCACCCAGTATGTCTGTGGGACTGGTAGGGTCCTCCCTCCTCACCTTGCTGGATTTGCAGCTCCACGAAGCCATGGGCGACTTGCAGGGTATGGGGTTTGCCGTGCTCCCACCTGGCCTCCACGGCATAGCAGCAGTAATTCCCACTGTCCTGCAGCGTCAGGTTCATCACCACGATGTGAAAGGCACCGTGGTGGTCGGGGACAAATTCCACCCCGTGATGGCTGCCTTGGCCCCTGAGGGGGTATTTTTGGGTGCCGTTGCCCAGCAGCTCGTGATGCCTGCCCAGGTTGTGGTGCAGCTCCTTCTCGGTGACGTTGCGGATGTGCTTCTTCTCGGAGCAGCTCTGGTCGCCGTTGCTGCTGAAGTACCAGGTTTTGTAGAGGAGGTCGTGGTGGTCGGCCAAGGGACCGCTGATCCGGCAGGTCAGGGTGACGTTCTGGCCCTCGGGGCAGATGCAGAGCGAGTAGGGGGTGGTGATGAGGAAAGCTGCTGGTCCTCCTGCCGGAGAGAAGGCGTGAAGGTTGAGTCAGACCCTACAGCTCTGGGTTTACCCTGAGTTTGGAGCAAAAAGGGGATCCCTCCCCAAAGCTAGGGGTTGCAGAGAGCAATCAGAAAGAAGGCAGAGGGAAAAAACGCTTCACTCATGCCCTTAGGGCAAGAAAAAACTCATGAGGTCCTGGTGTCCCGAGAGAAAGGAGATGGGAAGCACGGTGTGAGCTCTGTAGTGACATCCCAGCAGGGCTGGGAGCACAACTTCACCCTAGAAATGACCCCTGGAGGAGATGTTTTTAATAGAGGTGAGCATCAGGTTTTAATGCCAGCGGAGGGGCAGAGGTTTGGGCAGAGCTGGGCAGAGCAGGGAGGTGAGGACCTGCACCAGCCCTCTGCAAAGCAGAGTACCAAGTGCTGGTGAGGTGGCTAAAAAAAAAAATAAATAAATAGGAGAAAAAAAAACCATAAAGAAAATAGGCAGGAGGAGCCCCCATGCCCCCCTCCCAAGATCAGGTGGGTCCCACCCTGCTTGTTTTTCAGCCCTGGGGGAGGAGAAGGGGGAACTGGCTGACGCCGACCGGGAGGAGCTGCTTGAAACGAAAAACAATTTTCAGAAAGAAATCCCTGAGCACTGCGGGCTGCAAAACGCGGGCAGGAAGCCTGGCAGAGGCACAGGAGCTGGCTGAGAGGCAGGGATGGAAAGAGAGGTGCACACTGAGGCATTACTGGTCCTGTCCCAGCATGGCAACAGAGGGTACTGGTGGCTAATGGGAGCTGTGTGTGATGAAAGAGAAAAGAGCAAAGCTGGATGAGTCTTTTTGTTTGCAGAAGTGTACACTGAGGCATTACTGGTCCTGTCCCAGCACGGTGGGACCAGGTGGGACCAGGGTGCTGGTGGCTAAAGGGAGCTGTGCGTGACGAAAGAGAAAAGGGCAAAGCTTGATGACTCTTTTTGTTTGCAGAAGTGGGAGTATCCCCTTGGAAAGCTGAAGGAAAAAGCAGATTTGGGGTTCAGTTATTGAGAAAAAGGAGGTTCCTGGGGCTGGTTTGCGACAGAGAAGGTGGTATGGGGACGAGATGTTCTTTTATTTTGGTAACATCCTGTTGTGCCATTAGCTCCGCCACTGTTTCGCTTTGAGGTTTTTCACTTGCTATATCGAGCGGGTGTCAATCAAAGGTGGGGGTGTGCTGTGCTTACCCTCAAACCATCCAACCCTGCTGAGAGGCTCCCCAGCACCAGGCTGCCCGGAGAGCATCCTCCTCCAGGCAGGGTCACTGCCCCAGCACCAGGCTCCACTTCGAGAGAGTGAAAGCGAAAACATCCCTCGTGCCTTCCACCCCTCGTGGTTATTTCTGGGTTTTTTTAGATGATGGTGACCTCTAAGCCCTGTAAGAACAGCCACGAAGGGGAGTATCCCCTTGGAAAGCTGAAGGAAAAAGCAGATTTGGGGTTCAGTTATTGAGAAAAAGGAGGTTCCTGGGGCTGGTTTGCGACAGAGAAGGTGGTATGGGGACGAGATGTTCTTTTATTTTGGTAACATCCTGTTGTGCCATTAGCTCCGCCACTGTTTCGCTTTGAGGTTTTTCACTTGCTATATCGAGCGGGTGTCAATCAAAGGTGGGGGTGTGCTGTGCTTACCCTCAAACCATCCAACCCTGCTGAGAGGCTCCCCAGCACCAGGCTGCCCGGAGAGCATCCTCCTCCAGGCAGGGTCACTGCCCCAGCACCAGGCTCCACTTCGAGAGAGTGAAAGCGAAAACATCCCTCGTGCCTTCCACCCCTCGTGGTTATTTCTGGGTTTTTTTAGATGATGGTGACCTCTAAGCCCTGTAAGAACAGCCACGAAGCCCCCCAAGTCCCCAGAAGCCTGCCTCTGAGGGTGCTTTGCAGGGAGAGGAGGTTTTGGGGAAGGGATGTGCCCTCTTGGACCTTCCCCCTGTCCCCTGGGTCTGCAGCACGTGGTGCTGGAGGAGTCCTACCAAGACGGGGACGGCATGACCTTGGCCAAACCACTTTGGCTAATTGCTCCAGGTGCCTCAACCTGCTCCCCAGCAGCACATCCCCAGGGCCAGTCCTTGGGTAGACCTTTGTGTGGCCTGACCTCAACCCTGCTCCATTTCTGCTTGTTTTCTCCACTCCCCATCCTCGGATGCTTGGCCAAGGCGGGGGTCCAGGATGCTCGGGTGGGCTGGTTGGGTTTTGCCACGCAGGGGAGCGGGTCCCCCCCCTCCTTGCCAGCATGTTGAGTACAAAAGGCATCTCAGATGTGTTTCTTAATACCTGCCCCAACGGGAAGTGCCCCATTCACACGGGGGGTCCCCCGGGAGCCAGCAGAAGGGAAGCCAGGGCTCTATTGGAGGAAGCCGCCGCTTCCAACACCTTGCCAAAGTATCTGCGAGAGTCTTTGTTTTCCACCCCCCCACGGCCACCCCCCCTCAAATAAAAACAAGGCTGTCTCCCACCTCCTCCCCGCACATTTTTGCCAAGCTGTGCCTTGCTAAACCATCCAGCCTCCTCCTCCTCCTCCTCCTCCGGGCCTTGATGGGAACCGTCTGGATGGAAAGTCAACGCAGCCCACGCTTTCAGCAGCGGCACCCGGCCACGGGGAGGGGCAGAGGTGACCACGTGTGTGGAGCCTTCAGCATTACTGACTTCCCTTCTTCTCTCTCAAGCAAGGGAAGGTTTCCAAAAGCTATCGAGCTGGGGAGAAAACAGCTGGGGAGAAGAGCTGGCGAGGTGCGGCAGCACCAGGGAGGTTGTTGGTCCCTCCCCAGGATGCAACAGAGCTTTAAAGCCATGCTAGATGCCAGCTGGTGCCCGGAGGAAACGTCTTCTGTTGGTGTCTTTACAGTAAAGCTCGTGGATCTTAATCTTCCCTGGGTTCTGTGGGCTTCCTCCATGCCTAGACCCCAGGTTTGGCTCCGTCCCATCCTGGTCGGACCATTCCCTTTGAAGTCAGTGCCACTGGCAAATGCCAAAAAAAAGCCAGACGCCTGGCTCAGCGCAGCTCTGACTGAGAGCTGAGGGAGTGCTGGACCCATCGAGGTCCAAGCCAAGAGCTGTCGTCTTGTCACCATCTGGTGAAGACAGAGGAGGTCTCAAGCGGGTGCCAAAAGTGCCTCTTTGGCACCTCGGTATCTTGGGCTCTGACCCACAGCATTGGATCAGCATGGCACAGAGCCCATTGCAGCACTGGTCCATCCCTGGTGCTGCCACCACTGCCTAGCTTGAAACCTGGGAGCTCTCCTTCCAGAGAAAGCAAAATGCAAAACAAGGCTAATGCCAAGGAGCCCGTGTTGCTTTGCCGACCAACAACTCAAAAAAACCAGGATTTCATGCCAAATTCTGGCTCAGTGACCAAAAACCTCTCCTGACTTCAGTTCCCTGCTTTGTTTGGTTTACACTCCTATGACTTGGAGAAGTGATTTCCACATCATGCCACCTCTTTCCCCTGCAGGGAGATCTGAGTGGGAGGGCTGCAGCCTTTGGAGGGGCTCACCTGCCCCAGAGGAAGGGCTGCCAGAGAGAGACAGAGCAGCTGGAGCTTTTGTTACAGCCTCAAAAGAAAGTGCCACAGTCCCCATCGTCACTGTGCCATCATTACGCTTCAGAGTTATCAGCCGGGTGAGATGTGCGGGGGCATCCATACCTCAGCACAAGTACAAGAAAAAAGCCTTCCTGAAGGTGTCGTATGCCCATGTTAATGGCCCTCATCTCCTGTACCCTGAGAAGCCTTTTTTATCGGAGAGGGCCACTCTCTGGGTACCCATCATCCAGGCCATGGGGAGACCAGACCAGAGCTGCTGTCCTGCCTTGCTCGGGGACAGGGTCACAACACCAAGTTTGCACTTGGGATGTGATTTTGGAAAGCCCAGCTCAGCTGCCATCCCTTGGGTGGAGAGGAGCAGCTTCTCCATCCACCTAGCTGCCAGCAGCTCCGAACCGCGTAGGAGCCGGATGTCTCCAAGGGCTCCACTTCTCCATCAAGCCCGGCTAAAATTAGCTGGGGGTTCAGAAAGTTTTGGCAGGCGCCCGGTTGCACAAAGCTCAGTTCCTCTGGCACCAGGCTCATGTTGAACAGCAGCGTCCAGGCTGGTTGCATGGCAGAAGGCTTGATGGTCAGTCCCAGCATCCCAGAGGCGTCAATGAAATAATCCAAAGTCCCAAGGAGATGCAGGGAATCGCTCCTTGATGTCAAGAGGCTCAGATGAGAAGCAAAGCACACTTTGATCTACACCAGCCTTGCTGTTCCAGAGGAAAGAGGAGAAGGGACCCACTGCTCCGTTGCAGGGGGGGCATCATTTTTTTTTCCTGGGAATGTGCTGCCAGAAATCCTGGAGGTGGTCCCTTTGCTGTCCCGGGGCAGAGGGAGAAGCCAAGCCCTATAGGATGCTCATCCTCCTCCTGTGCAGGGCAAGGAGGGACCGTGGTCCTTCCCAGCTTCTTTCTCTGACCCTTCATCCACAGACGAGCTGTGGTTTTAATTGCCACCGCCCCCATTTGCCTGCCTGGCCCCAAGAGCCCGGCTACAGAAGCTGGTGTGTAGTCAGGCATGAAGCACCCCCCTCCCAGAGCATCCCCCCTCCCAGAGCATCCCCCCCCCCCACACTGGGGAGCTGCTGGTGATCTTCCAGAGCTGGGAAGCATTTACTCAAGTAGAAGGGAAACTCGATGGCCGCACACGGCTGTCCTGGCACAGCCACCCCCCCCTGCCCACCCGGAGAAGCTGCCCAGCACATCCCAGCAATTAAAGCAGAGTGCAGCATCCTTAGAGAGGGCACCCCAGCCCTGCTCACACAAACTCTCCCCGCTCCCCCAGGGCTGATAAAAAGCTCCTTTCCCCACGGCATGGGGTGACCCTATGGCTGGGGACCTCCCCAGCACCGTGCAGGAACCAGGTGTCTCCAGCTCAAGATCCCCAGTGTGGTGGGGTCGGCAGGGACAGGCGGTGGCTTCTTTCCTTCCACGCACCTTAGATCAAAGCGAAGGAAGAAGGAAAAAAGCCTAATCCCAGAGTTTTCAAGCAGCGACTACGCCGGGGGGGGGGCTCCTTCCCCCACCCTGACACAACCAGCATCGCGTGAAAAACTGTCTCCAGCGCCCCGTAACTCTGAAATCAGAGGGTGAGGAAGCAAATAACACACACACACACGCACAAACACCCCCTAAAAATGTCTCAAACTCCTCGCGCCGAGGCACAGCCTCAGCGAGGACGGTTTCCTTGGGGGGAGAGGAAAGGAGAGGAAAGCAAACTGGAGCTTACCGTGGGACGCGAGGAGGCAGAGGGTGGCCAGCAGTAGCCCAGGACGGGGGGATGTCACCTCCATGGTGGCTGGGGTGGGTTTTTTTGGGGGGTGGAGG
>NW_015090828.1:8765974-8830414 GCF_001431845.1 Calidris pugnax | reverse complement strand
CACAGCAAGGGGCTCCGCACCCTGTGCGAGGGGAGTGGGGGCAGTGGGGGGGGGGTTGGGGAGAGTGGCAGCACCCCAAACAGCCACCCTTGGTGTCACCGAGGTGGGTGACATTTGACATTTCAGCCTCCGCCTGTTTGGGAAGCCAGGGGTTGTTTGGTTTTTTTCCCCTACAGCATCCTAGGGGGTGGCTTAGAGCAAGCTGCATGTCGTTTTTGGGGTGCACAGGGAGTAGCTGAGGAGGATGCTCCCCATGCTGGGGGACATGGTGGTGCTGGTCCCCATCCTTTCCCCTCGGGGTCAGCCTCCAGCTTGCTTCATTCCACTTTGCTTGGAATTATTGGTTTTTTTCCCCCACTTTTGCGATGATTGAGCGGGTAGAAACCCTCCTGGGATGAAGGGGAGGCAGGCACAGGGGAGGGTAACTCAGAGCTTGGGGAAGAAACAGGAGCTTTCAAAAAAGGGGGGGGCAAAGCATCCCCCTCCCACAGCCCGTTTACAGAGGGGGAGGCTTTTACTCTGACCTCAAACAGCGAGATGGCACCGTGGGCTGGCTCACAAAACTCCTCCTGGAGCTCCTCTTCGAATTCAAAAAAGCATCCACAAAACCTCCGGCTGCAGCTGAGGAGATTTATTTTTGGGTTTTTTTTTTTTTTTTTCACCTCATTTTTTTAAAAAACGGGGTTCCCTGGAAAGCAGAGCCCGGGAGACACCGTGGAGGTTTGCAAACCGCAGGACACTTTGCTGCTAACCTGCAAAATGAATTTGGGGCGTGCAGTGAAATAGAAAAGCAGCTAATTACAGTGCGGCTTTGTGGTTTTTCACAACAAACACGCCTGTGATGCTCTCATCAAACAGGTAACCCTTGTCTCGCTGGAAGGAATTTGTTGCTGGGGGAAGGTGTAGGCACAAAGTCCAGAAGCTCCAAGAAAATGATTTAATCGTCCCGAACCCCCCCATCTCTGAGCTGAGTCCTTTAGGCAGGGTGGCACGCTCTTGTCACCTCCCCGTCCCCCCAGGTGTGCCCCCATGGTGACAGACCCAGAAGACAGCCTTCAGTAAGGACATCCAAGTAGCTCTGCAGGGCCAGACACAGCTGGAAGAAGGTCAGGACAGGCTGAGCCTGACCGGCAGTGAAATTGAGGTCAGCAGGTAGATGATGGGACCATGACCCCCCCATCTCTGAGCTGAGTCCTTTAGGCAGGGTGGCACGCTCTTGTCACCTCCCCGTCCCCCCAGGTGTGCCCCCATGGTGACAGACCCAGAAGACAGCCTTCAGTAAGGACATCCAAGTAGCTCTGCAGGGCCAGACACAGCTGGAAGAAGGTCAGGACAGGCTGAGCCTGACCGGCAGTGAAATTGAGGTCAGCAGGTAGATGATGGGACCATGGGTGGTCAGGCCAGGATGCTCATTTTTGTTCCTCACCACAGCTGTGGCAGCAGCAAGCCTTCAGTAAGGACATCCAAGTAGCTCTGCAGGGCCAGACACAGCTGGAAGAAGGTCAGGACAGGCTGAGCCTGACCAGCAGTGAAATTGAGGTCAGCGGGTAGATGATGGGACCCATAGGTGGTCAGGCCAGGATGCTCATTTTTGTTCCTCACCACAGCTGTGGCAGCAGCATCTTCAGGTGTTTTTCATCCTACCTCACTGCTCCCCTCAGTGACTACAACCAAGGTGGCCCCAACGTCAAGGTGAGGACTCACACGTGCCTCCTCCAGGAACAGTGAAGCACGATGGGGTTCAGCCTCTGGCTTTCTCTCTGCCATGGACTGCTCCATCAACAATGGTAAAAACTAGGTGAAAAGGAGAAGGATTGAAGGTGTGATTTAATCTCTGTGCCCAGCATTCACCTGGAGCTACATCTGCAGCCACAGCTCATTTCATTTTGAGCCCTGCCTCACGTTTGTTTCTCTTGGCAGGGTTGAGTCCACGTTGGTCATTGACCTTGCCAGCCTTCCCCAGCCAGCTTGTGGAGCTGACCCCTCTACAGCGCTTAACACAATGTCCCCGTGTCCCACAGGCCACCACCACAGTGTACGTCACCATCCTGGATGAGAACGACAACGCTCCTGCCTTCCAGCAACAGCTGTATGAGGTGACCCTCGACGAAGGTCCCGACACGCTCAACGCCACCCTTGTCACCGTGCAGGCCCTGGACAGGGACGAGGGACCCAACGGCACAGTCGCATACGCCATCACCGAAGGCAACATCTTGGATACCTTCCACATAGACAGCACCACGGTCAGTAAGGATACCAGCCCCATCCCAGACGTGTCCATATCCCACCCTCTTCACTCCTGGTGGCTCTCCCCCTGCCTTACAGGGAGAGATCCGCACGGTGAAGGAGCTGGACTACGAGATCAGCCACGGGCGCTACACCTTGATTGTCACCGCCACTGACCAGTGCCCCATCATCTCACGCCGGCTGACGTCGACCACCACGGTAGGGAGCTGCCAGTGGGGTGGGTTGCAACACCACAGCTTCTTCGGGATTAAGGAGTTCACCCTCGCATGAGCAGTTTCACATCTCCTTCCCAGTGGTCACCAGTCGCTTTTCCCAGCTGCGGCCAGTTTGCCCAGTTGCTGTCACCCCACTCCCTCATGGGAGTTGCAAAACAGGGATGTGGGCAAGGGACATTTGTGTGTTATTTGGTCCTGCAGAGACATAAACAGAAGGCGTTCCAGAAGAGCATTATGAGTTTTTTTAGATGTCCCCTTGGTGCTTCTAGCTTGAAGGGCCAGTAGATAGCAAAGCATTGCTATAGCATTAATTCCTGCTTCATCTTTATCCTCTCAGATTATTTATCTGCTTTTCAAATTCCTTTTTGATTCCTTATATGGAGGTTATTTAAAGCCGTTAGTAATTTTTGTTGTTGTCGTTGCTTTTCTCTATAGCTTTTCCATTTTTCCTGGACCATGGTGACCTCAATTTAGTGCACTGCTCGAAGCGTGGGGAGGGCAGGCTAGCAGCTCCAGAGCAAACATTTCACATGAGCTGAAAATACTGATTATTTTTGTGACTAAAACAAAAATTTGACAGGTTGTATGGCAGATGTTGTCCATACCCAGATTAACTTTGAGGTCTGCAGGTGGAAGGGATCAGTTAGATCTTTTACCTTGGCTTCCTGTGGTGGACCCGATGCCTCACCCAGACATCAAGCCAAGGGTTTTGTAGATCTCCAAAAGGAGATAAGTTCTCGTGTGCCAAGAAAAAGAGAAACTGAAAGGGACCAGGAAACCACTGTGGGAGATTTCCATGGATAAGATCTGTCCCCACAAGCCTGGCAGTGCTGTTCTCTGCGCTTGGCCAGATGGGAAGCCTTCAGGTCTGTGCCTCTGATACTGCTGGAGATGCCTTCCTGGCCCAGGAAAACTGCAGCGGAAACTTGGAGACCTGGGATGTAACTGCTGGCAGGGAAGGTTGCAGCTGTTGGTGTGCTGGAGGCAAAGGCAGAGCTTTCCCTGCTCTTGGCCCAAGCAGAGACATGAACTTGGAAACCCCTTCAGAAACAAGTACCGAAGCTAGAAGGGATAGGAAACACCCTCCCTTCAGGGCCCAGGGAGTTTGTGCTACGAAAACATAGCTTTTAGGAGGATTTTAGTTTAGTGATTATTTAAGAACCCTAGTGATGGGAAATCCATCATCCCATTAAGGCGTGCTAGTGTTTGGTTTTGCCACTGCTAGGAAATGGAACAGAGACTCAGATACACTCTTGTAAAGATTAGGTTTATCCTGTAATGAATGTCCATCTGGTGGATTTTGCTGTCCTTTAACCCAGGAGGTCAGAAAGGTCCTCATTTTCAGTAGCTTTCTCATAACCACCCGTACCACCAAAGCTCAACCTTTTATTAGCCACTGGAGACTCTCCTCCTCAGGCAGGGTTTCTCCACTGTGCAAGTTCCCTGAAACCTAGCAAGGGGATAACCCTCTTTGCATGGTATAGAGCTGTATAAATATCTTCTGTGTAGTGTAACTCAATCAAAAAACAAAACTCGAGTTCATTGGATCCCCAGCTACACCAGCAACCCCGTGGTCTACTCTGTCCTAAAATAGTTGATGCTTTCCCCTTTCGGAATCTGTAGGATTGACTTCTAGTCAGCTAAGTCACTAGTCACACATCTTTTTTTAAAGTTTACTCAGTATTAGGAATGAAGCCCTTGGTGGAGGAAAAGGAGTGAGCAAGTGTGCAGCTGGCTGCAGAGACCGGGTCTCTTTGAACTCGTGGCTTTGGTGGTCAAACCCATACCTGTGGTTTTTTTAGTCTATCTAGCTTGGGTTTCAAGATGTGAATGTGGAGAACATCTGTGTTGACTTCTCCATCATGATGTGCTGATGTTGAAAAAGATGCAGCTGGAGTTTCATAGTGTCATAGTGTTTGAGTCCCTGAACTGCGAGCTGGATGTTTGGTGAACCCAACATAGTCAGAAATACAGGAGATATAGGAAGCGTTTTGAAATGTCATCCGTCCATGGCTTCCCATGCTCATGACCAGTGGGCTGGTCTCCCCTTCCATCCCTCTCCTCTCACTGCCCTCCACCATCTCGCCATGACCACAGGTGCTGGTGAACCTCAACGACATCAATGACAACTGTCCCACCTTCCCACGGCCCTACGAGGGCCCCTTTGATGTGACAGAAGGGCAACCTGGCCCACGGGTCTGGACCTTCCTGGCCCACGACGGCGACTCGGGACCCGGTGGGCAAGTGGAGTACAGCATCATCGCCGGGGACCCCCTCGGTGAGCGTGGGGACCTGGGGGCATCACTTCTCCTTCTGGCTGCCCCATGGAGGAACCTGGCTGGAGGGCGGGCGGGCGGAAGTATTGCAGAAAAGCCATCCTCCCTCCCAGCGCTTCTGCGAATTCAGCCTTTCGACACCAGGAAATCCTGTTTTGAGCAACAGGAAACTTAACCTGTTCGTGGCCAGGCAGGGGGTGCCCGGGGGCTTGTGCAAGGGAGGGGGCAAATCTGCTAAAAACAATGAAGGCGAAACAATGACAATGGGGAAAACAACAGACCGCAGAAGGAGAAACTGAGAGCTGTGAGCACACAGCTCCGTCCCCTCACCCCCGCGGGGTTTGCAGGGTGTTTGGGGGCTGAGTTGCTCTGCAACCCATGGCAAAGCTGTAGTTGCAACCCCACCAGCACCCCAGAGCAGGTGGCAGAGGAGCTATGGGCATCCCTAGGCATGGGGACATGGGGCTGTCCCTTTGTGAACTCATGGTGACAATCCTATCTCCCAGCTGACTGTGATGCAAAGCTTTTCCTGAGCCCCTCAGCCCTCCTGATCTGTGTTAGGTTGGTGGTTGGACTAGATGATCTGTAAGGTCCCTTCCAACCTAGACGATTCTATGTAGCCCACCCTGCTCTGGCCATCACGGGGCAAGGGCTTGGAGGACTGTTGGCATCTTCAAAAAGGCCCAGCCAAGAGGCGCAGGCACCTTTTATTTGGCCATTCAACCCATCCTCTCCTCCTGCTGGTACCTGGGGAGGCATCTGGGATAGGCTCCAGCAGTCATAGTCCTCCCATACCTGCAGTAACGTGGCATGGATTTGTCACCAAACCCACCCCAGCACTTGCCCCCCAGCTCCAAAATAAGTTGTTCTCTGGGGAGCTGGGCTGCTCCAGCACTTGCCCCCCAGCTCCAAAATAAGTCATTCTCTGGGGAGTTGGGCCCGACCCCCCCGCAGTCAGCAGGGACACCCCCAACTAGACCAGGTTGCCCAGGGCCTCGTCGAGCCTCTCCTTGAATATCTCCAGGGAAGGGGCCTCAACCACCTCCCTGGGCAACCTGTTCCAGTGCTCCACCACCTTCACAGGAGCACGGTGCAAGGCAGGGCCCTGTTGTCTCTGGCAGGGGAGTTTGTGATCTCCCCGGTGGAAGGGGAGCTGCGGGTGAGGAAGGATGCTGAGCTGGACCGCGAGAACATCCCCTTCTACAACCTCACCATCGCCGCCCGGGACCGGGGGGTGCCCCCCCTCAGCTCCACAGTGAGTCCCCTGGGGCAACATGGGAGGCTGCGAGGTGCCATCCCCCATCCCCAGCTCCTTCCTCCTGGTCTCTACTGTCACTCTCCTCCAATATTCCTCCTTCTCCTTGTCCCTGAGGCTTTCTTCTGCCAGACCATAGTGGGCTGAGTGGGGAAGCCCACCTCTTGCCCCGGGGGTGGGGGACATAAGAAGGGTGGGAGGGATGGAAATAGGTGCCATGTGCCGCTTCTCTTCTTGGCAGATGCTGGTGGGCATCCGCGTGCTGGACATCAACGACAATGACCCCGTTCTGCTCAACCTCCCCATGAACCTCACCCTCAGCGAGAACGCCCCCGTCTCCAGTTTTGTCACCCACATCCTTGCCCGGGACGCGGACCAGGGGCCGAACGCGCTCCTGACCTTCGACATAACGGCGGGCAACACGGAGAATGCCTTCTACATCAACAGCACCGTATGCCCCCAGGGGGGTGGGATGCCGGGATACGGAGGGTGGGCACCCCTGGCCCTGCAAGCCCTGCCTTCTCGGGGCACCCACGGGTGCCATCTGGCATCCTTGCCCTGGCAGGAGATGACCCGGGAGAAGCTCTCCTCATGTCCCTTGTACCTATTTCCTCCCTTTTTTTTCTTGGTAGAGCGGCGTCGTCTATGTAAACCGCCCCCTGGACAGGGAGAGGGTGGCAGAGTACAGGCTGACCATCACGGTGAAGGACAACCCTGAGAACATACGCAATGCCAGGCGGGTAATTATGGACACTGCCAGGGCCTCCAGCAATGCAGGTGGCAGGGAGTTGGGGAGAGAAGAGGTTCCTGCTGTGGCCAAAACCAGATGATGTGTTTGCCCACAGCGTTTCCAATAGCAGCCTCACCCCCTCAAAGCATCTGGGGGTCACAAGGAGCAGGCTGTAACCCTCTGGCCAGCAGAGAACAGGACTAGTAGGATTTAGGGCAAGTCCAACATCACATGTTGACTCCATGCAACAGAAGTTGGTGGGACAAAGTTAGGCTGGAGAGCTGGGCAACCACAATGACAGAGGAGCATCCTCTGGCTCTGCCAAGATGTCCCATGCATCAGCCTTCAAGGTGCAGGTTGGGAAGGGATATCCAACCATCCTTCACCTGGGAAGGGTGAGGGTCTGTAGACCCACTAGGATGGTCCAGGAAGCACAGCATCGGGGTTGCATAGGGCTCCAGCTTTGACCACCACCAAGCTAGAGGTGGGAGACGCAGGAGATGAGCTCAAGGAAAGGATGTTGCCATCATCGCCCTCTTGTCCCCGTCTTCTTTTAGGATTTTGACCTTCTGGTCATCTCCATAGCGGATGAGAACGACAACCGCCCCCTCTTCACCCAGAGCTCCTACCAGGCTGAGGTGATGGAGAACTCGCCCCCGGGTAGGTCTCTTTTTGCTCCCTTAAGTGGCTCCTGGAGACTCCCTTTGGGGCCAGGCAAGGGGAGGTGTCTCTTGGCTGTTGTGGAGGAGACACGACGCTAAGCAGGGAAAGGCTGCAGGTCAGTGGGACGGGGATGCTGAGTATGAGAGACTTCTGCTGACCGCCTGAGGAGATCAGCCTCAAGGAGATCATAGCTTTGGTCCATGCTTCTGGTGGAAACCCTTCCTGGTACAGGTCTGGCACAACCCTGTGAGAAATCAGCCTCTTTTGGGAATTGCTCAGCTGCAGACAGCAAGAGGTGCCCATGGTCTGAGCAGAGCCTTGGGGGGCAGCCTTGAGAGCACCAACATGCTCAACATCTCTGGAGGGGATGGAGTGCCATCTCTCCATCACCAGTACCTGGAGCCGCGTTTCTCCGGGCATTAGAGATAAAAGAGTCCAGCCTGTTCAAGTAGATGTTTCCCAGTCTAAGAGCTGGGAAATTTTTGCCTTCCTGCCACTTAAATTGCTCCCTGCTCCAAGACCTCAGGTACTTCTCTGTCCTGCCTTCATGGGACATCCCAGGCCAAGGGTTTGGATGCCTCCAGGTGATGCCCTCAGTGGCAGGGTGCTGGTGTCACCCATCTGATGGATGTGTCTGTCTGTTTGTTTTTAGCTGGACGTCCCACCACCTCACCTGGGCCTCGCAAGTCGGTCTGCAAGGCTGCAGCAGCTGTCCCCCCACTGCCTCGTGCACCACGAGTCCCCTCTCTGTCACTTCCTCCATCCATTCATTGCCGTCCCTCATGCATCACCCGGGTGGGAAGGGAGGGGAGGGGGCCTCCACAGGGGGCTGCCACCCTCCCTAATCCTTGTCATCCCATCCAGGGACTCTGGTCACAGTGCTCAACGGACCCATCCTAGCTCTGGACAATGACCAGGGCAGCAATGCTGTGGTGACCTACCAGCTCCTGGAGGCATCCCTGGACCTTTTTGTTATGGATAACAGGACAGGTGGGGTGGCTCAGCAGGTGACCGTCCCCAACCCAGGGCCACCAGGTAGATGTAAGGTCTGTTACTGGGCTTTTCCCCTTCTCCAGGTGTCGTTTCGGTGAAACCCGGCAGCGTGATAGACCGAGAGGCTTTGCCGGACCCACTTCTGGAGTTCACTCTGGTGGCTTCTGATGTGGGAGGGCTGAACAGCACTGCCAGCCTGGTGGTGACCGTCCTGGATGACAATGACAACCGGCCCGTCTTCCAGCCAGCTTCCATCACGGCACGACTGCAAGAGAACAGCCCCCCAGGTCAGGAGAAGGTTGGGACTGGAGGTGGGAGTGGGTGATGGGGAGAGCTGGGTGTCCCCCTGGGACTGTGAAGATCCAGATCTTCAGAGTCAGGGCTGGTCAAGGATGGCGTTGAAAGGAAAATTTGGGAACTGGGCCCGCCCACATTGCTTGATGGTATTTGCCTTGGGACCAGGGGCTTGTTGCTGCTGCCCTCCAACTCTCACTCGAGAGGGCTATGTCCCCCCTTTCCAGGCTTCTCCGTCCTCCAGGTGACAGCCACGGATGCTGACAGCGGCCTCAACCAGCAGCTGGACTACCGGATCGAGAGCGGTGGCCAGGACAGGTTCCTGATCGACGCTGCCACGGGAGTGATCCGTGTGGCCAACATCACCATCGACCGGGAGGAGAGGGATGCCTACCGGCTGACGGTGGTGGCCGTGGACCAGGGGACACCAGCGCTCTCAGGCACCGCCACCGTCAGCCTCTTCATCGACGACATCAACGACTGCCGGCCCGAGTTCATCAACCCCATCCAGACAGTCAGCATCCCTGAGTCGGCTCCCCCCGGCACCGTGGTGGCCGAGGTGACTGCCATCGACCGGGACCTCCACCCTCGCCTGGAGTACTACCTGCTGGAGATCGTGGCCCGTGATGACACAGACGCGCTGGTGCCCGACCAGCAAGGAGTGTTCACGGTGGATTTTAGGACAGGTAGGAGAGCAGGAAGGGCTGCGCAGGCAGCGTGGACCCCTCTACTCTCTTCTGCTTCTTCTTCTTCTTCTTCTCTGCCTGGAGGTAGGTGTCTGAGGCGCAGGGAGATGATGCTCCCCTCTTGCCTCCCCGCTCTCCTCCTCTGGCTGTCCCATCTCACCCTGCCCTGTCCTCTCTCCCCCAGCCGACCGACTTAACTAACCCTTTTCTTTCCTTTCCGGCTCTCAGCCCGCCAGGTTTGTCTCTGTGTCTGTGCTCGTTTCTCTCTCCACGTCATCTGTCACCTCCCTCCATCATCTCACCCATCTCCATCACAGGCAGCCCCGCTGAGGGCCGGGGGCTGCTCAGCCTTGGCAGACCGGACGCGGGCACCCTCACTGTGGGGGGGAGCATGGGGGGAGAATGTAGGGTAGGTGGTGGGATCTACCCTGGAGGAAGGTGGGCCAGGAGCTCCCTGCATCTGTTTTGGAAGCACAGATCTGATCCAGGAGAGAAAAATGTCCTTTTTTTTGGAAAGGATACGGGACAAGGCTCTTAAAGGATGCTGAGCTAAGGTGGATGGGGTCGTGCAGGGATGCAGCAGCAGGTGTTCCCAAACCCCTCTTGTCCTCACAACCCAAATCCTTACCCCGGCTGAGGCAGCGTGACACCCTGTTATCTGGGCAGAGCGGAGCAGGCAGGAAGGCAGGAGACAGAGAGGAGAGGGGGAGATGATGTCTCCTCCTGTAGCTATTGAGTGCTTTCCCCATTTATCCTCTGGGGAGAGGCAGGAGTGCAAGTGCAGTGGAGAGTCCTTGGTAGGGGGGGCCACAGGCACAGCCTGTGACCCCCATCTTTTTGGGGTTCTCAGGAGCTGTGAAGATCAAAACTCCCCTCAACCGGGAACTGGTGGCCACCTACGAGGTCACCATCTCTGTCCACGACAACGCCAGCGAAGTCATCGACCACTCGGTCAGCGTGCCCAACGGTAAGTGTGGGCTCTACCCAGGGAGCGTGGGGCCAGGGCTGGCCACAGCCTTTGCCAGCAAGGCTTTTGGGCAGTCATCACCTTCCTCTCCATCCTCACCAACAGCATTTCCAGCGGGAGCAGTCCTCCACCAGCTCCCAGCAGGTTCAGGTTCTCCTCTGAGCCCTCCTTTAGTGAATAGCCCAAACATCCCCAGGCTGTGTGCCCATAACTGTACCATGGGAGACACCTGCTTCTTCATTACCATCCCCATGACATCTTGCCAGCCTGCTCCTGGTACATCCAGGCCTGTGTGTGAGAAGGCACACACAGCTCGGGAGTAGGTCTGAAGTAGGTGAGACTGTCCCACAACCAGCCCAGGGCATAGTGGCTTTGCTGAATATTGACATTTATCTTGATGAAACACCTCAGTTCAGTTGACTTTCCTGGAGTTTCATGCTTGTCTCTTCATGATTTTCCTTTCTCCCATCCTTTCTTCCCTTCTCTTTCCCACTTATTCTCTTCCTCTTCTCTTCCCCTGTGGTCTCCACCATGACCACAGCCAAGCTGACAGTCAACGTCTTGGACGTCAATGACAACACACCCCGCTTCCGCCCCTTTGGGGTCACCTACTTCACCGAGAGGATCCTGGAGGGGGCCACACAGGGCACGACACTCATCTCCATCTCAGCAGTGGACCCAGACAAAGGTGCCAATGGGCAGATCACCTATGAGCTGCTGAACCTCTCCCCAGAAGGCTATGCCTGCCTCGAAGACCAGTCAGCAGGTCAGTGGCCTGGGGAGGTGGGGGTTTGGGGCAGATCGGTGGCCTGGGGCAAGTTTCTCATTTCAGGGTCTGCTATCCTCTAGGGAAGGTCGTGGCCAACAGGACGGTGGACTATGAGGAGGTGCAGTGGCTGAACTTCACCGTCCGAGCTTCTGACAACGGGTCTCCCCGCAGATCCGCTGAGATCCCTGTGTATCTCCAGATAGTGGACATCAATGACAATAACCCCGTTTTCAGCCAACCCTCCTACCAGGTGAGCTGGGCTCATCTCTTCAAGGCCATGTGGGGCTGGGCAGTGCCTGTCTGGTGTGGATGGGCACCTTCTCCTCCCTGTGAGAAGATACTCAACCCACCAATGTACTCTGTGTGAACATCTTGTCCTGAGTCCAGCTGTGCCCACCCCTGGGTGTCACCCCATGACCTTGGTTGCTGCTAGCAAAAAAAAAGCACGTGGCAAGGGGGTTGGAACAAGATGATCTTTAAGGTCCCTTCCAACCCAAAGCCTTCTATGATTCCATGAAACAACCAGTCCCTTTGCTTGCAGAAAGCTGTCTTTGAGGACGTGCCATTGGGTACGGTCATCCTGAGGGTCCAGGCCACGGATGCGGATTCTGGGAATTTTGCTCTCATCCAGTACAGCCTGGGGGATGGAGAGGGCAAGTTTGGGATCAATCCCAACACGGTAAGGAGCCAACTGAGGCTGGAACAGAGGGAGGAAAGGGAGGGGAGGCTGAGATGGTCCCACCTTGTGCCTTGCTCCCACACCTCACCTTCTGCCCTTCTCGAGTACCAGCTCTGCCAGATGAGGTCCACCTGAAGGTCTCTGTGTGCTGCAGGGTGACATCTACATCCTGTCAGCCCTGGACCGGGAGAAGAAGGATCACTACACACTGACAGCCGTGGCCAGGGACAACCCTGGGGACGTGTCCAGTAACCGTCGGGAGAACTCTGTGCAGGTAGGGCTCTTTTCCTCCCACCAACCCTCCTGTGGTGGTCACCAGCAACAAGGTGGTTCTTCAGAGAGAAATTAGGTAGAAGTGCAGATGATCCCATGGGGTGGATGGTGCAGGGGGCTTTGTATCACTGGGACAACACATTGGCAGGAGGGGACAGGGCAGGGAAGGGCAACGCTATTGTCTGCAAGTGCTTCGGCATGAATGGGTGCCCCAGCCGTGGTGGCCCCCCATTGTTGGAGGAAGGAATTCAGCTAGGGGAGCTAAACGAATAGCAGGAAGGTCACAGCAGGGGTATGGCCCCTGGGGGCTGCCCAGTCGTCCCCAGCCTCACCTCACGGTCACCCAGCCAGCTGTGCTTTGTCGAAGGTGCTGATCACAGTCCTGGACGTTAACGACTTCAGGCCCCAGTTCAGCAAGAGCCAGTTCAGCACCAGCGTCTACGAGAATGAGCCAGCGGGGACATCGGTGATCACCATGACTGCCACCGACCTGGACGAAGGGGATAACGGCGTGGTGACCTACAGCATCGAGGGCCCCGGAGCGGGTGGGTGTTGGTGGTGGGGAAGCTCCTCCCCAGGATGGAGGGTTATGATGAGGAGCAATTGGAGGAGACCTAGTGGCCAAGCCCGTGTCCCCTGGGTGGTTTGGAGCAAGGTTATGCATGCAGTCCCAGGAGCAATACCGAAAGCGTGGAGCTTTCGGTATTGCTCCACAGTTCCCAGTTTCTTGTGATGTGGCATGTTACGGCTTTTATAGAACCATAGAACAGTTAGAGTTGGAAGGAACCTTAAAGATCATCAAGGTCCAACCCCAACCCCCCTGCCCTGGGCAGGGACACCTCCCACCAGACCAGGTTGCTCCAAGCCCCATCCAGCCTGGCCTTGAACCCCTCCAGGGATGGGGCAGCCACAGCTTCTCTGGGCAACCTGTTCCAGTGTCTCACAGCCCTCACAGAAAAGAATTTCTTTCTTATATCTCATCTAAACCTCCCCTCTTTCAGTTTAAAACCATTACCCCTTGTCCTGTCACTACACACCCTAACAAAGAGTCCCTCCCCAGCTCTCCTGTAGCCCCTTCAGCTGTTGGGAGGCTGCTCTAAGATCTCCCCAGAGCCTTCTCTTCTCCAGGCTGAACAACCCCAGCTCTCTCAGCCTGTCCCCACAGCAGAGGTGCTCCAGCCCTCTGATGGAGGCTTTGCCTGCCTTCGTCCTGCAGTCCAGCCTTGGCTTATCCTCTTGTCTCCCCCACCCCAGCAGGACTTTCTACGTACACATGTGTGTCTTGGAGCAAACTCACTGCAGGCTTTAGAGGAAAGCTGAGAAGGTCTGGGAGGTTGTTGGTGGATAGGGATAGTGCCCAAAATCTTCTATATCTGTGTGTGCCGAGGAGCAATGGGAACCAGGCAAAAGCCAGCATAAATGGAGAGGGAAATAGCAGAAAGTTCATTTTCCTGAGACCCATGGGCTCCTCTGACCTCCCTCTCACCACGGCCCTGTCCTCACTGGTGTATCTGGCCTGGCCAGGGGTGGCCAGGGAGCAGGGGCTTTGCCATTGCCCAGTGGCAAGGAGTCAGCAGAAGGCAAGGAAGCTCTGAGAAGGCAACCTGAGAGGACCTGCACTCCTAGCCTCATGCAGCCGGCTCAGTCACCCCTTGACAGGGATTTCCCCCCAGTGACTGGTGTGATTTAGCTGATATACTGGTTTCTAATCATAATTTATCTGGTGCCAAGTGTCCTGAGCCAGAGATGTGTTTTTTTTCTACCCTCAGAGGCTTTCAAGATCAATAAAGACTCTGGGCTCATCACGTCCCGGCGGCGCTTGCAGTCCTATGAGAGGTTCAACCTGACAGTGGTGGCCACAGACAAGGGACATCCCCCTCTCTGGGGGACCACCATGCTCCACGTGGAGGTTATTGACATCAATGACAACCGCCCCGTCTTCATCCGCCCACCCAATGGCACCATCCTACACATCAAGGAGGTAAACCCCTCGAGAGGGAGTGGGGTCATGGCACACTGGGACCATGTCTGGGAGCACTCTTGCCTACCAGTGGCAACATCCAGTCTCCATTTGCACTGGAGATGGAACAAGAAAGTGATTTAACGTGCAGCAAGAAGGTTTGGGTCATGGGGCTGGACGGTCAACAGCAGCCCCTCTCCATACGTGCGAACCGGGATGTTGGGACAGCTTTGGGGAACAGAAACCACAGCAACGGGCAAAATAAGGAAACGGCCAGTCACTGTGTGACAAGGCTGTTTATAAACAAGGGCTGAAACTCTGACATTTAAGATGTTTCTCCTTTCTGAGAAACGGGTCTTGGCTCAGCGAGTCCTTGGCATGCACGTGAAGCAGCCACCCAGCCAAAGGGAATTATGGCTCCATGTTGCCAGCTCCTGGTTGGGTTTTGGGCAGTGTGAGCCTGCTAACCCTGATACAAGGGGGGTTTGGAGGGGCAGGGGGCTTGTGTGCAATGCTGGGGCTGAGGGACTGCACATGTGCAAGCAGGAGATCCCCCTGAGGTCCAACGTCTACGAGGTCTACGCCACGGACAAAGACGAGGGCCTCAACGGAGCGGTGCTCTACAACCTGCTGAAAACCGGGGTGGGGAACAAAGACTGGGAGTATTTCACCATCGACTCTGTCAGCGGGTTGATCCAGACGGCCATGAGGCTGGACCGGGAGAAGCAGGCAGTGTACAATGTGAGCCGGGTGACAACACACCCACGGGGTGGCCGGGACAGTCCTCGAGGCTGCGGGGCTGGTGGGATGCAAGCGAGGTGGTGGGGATGGGGTCAGTTGCCACAGTCGTGAAGATGTCACACTTTGGTAGGAACTGGGTGGTTATCAAGTGCCATCAGGGAGTTGCATCCTGGTGGGCCAGCTCCCAATTCCCTGTTAAATCCCTCAAAAATCCTCCACCACCCCCCTCAGCCATGTCTCCTGGCCCACGTGGCTTTGCCCAGGACGGCGCTTTTGCCTCTTTCCCCAGCTGATCATCGTGGCCTGCGACCAGGGCCAGCCAGCCTATGAGACCATGCAACCTCTCCAGATCGCACTTGATGACATTGATGACAATGAGCCCGTCTTCCTCAGGCCACCCGTAAGGCACCGGCATGGAGGGGGTGGGACACAGGGGATGCAGGGATGGGGTTGCCATCGAGGATATGTGATGGAGCATGCACCATGGTGGCCACTATGATGGGATTTGTCCAGTTTTATTCGAAGCCACCTTGATGCTCATAACTCTCCCTTCTCCTGGGGTCTCTGGCAGAGGGACAGTCCCCAGTACCAGGCGCTCTCCGTCCCCGAGCACTCGCGGCCAGGCACCGTGGTGGGGAACGTCACTGGGGCAGTAGATGCAGATGAGGGCTCCAACGCCATCGTCTACTACTTCATAGCAGGTTTGTGCTGAGTGGAGAAGGGATGGGCATCTCTACGTACCCCCCCTCCACATCCCTTGCTTTCCATCACTCCCATCATCTCCTCACTGCCTGTCTGCCCTGGTCAACGGGTGAGGTGACATTTCAGAAATGCTGACCCAAAGGTTCCCCTTCTTTTTGCCCAGCTGGGAATCAGGAGAGCAACTTCCAGCTGAGCCGGGAGGGAAAGCTGCAGGTCTTGCGAGACCTGGACCGGGAGAAGGACCCATACTTCTCCATCATAGTCAAAGCATCCAGCCAGAGGAACTGGTCCCCTCCCTGGAGCCAGCAGGCAGACAGAGTCCAGGCCTGGGATCTCATTGAGGACCTGACCCTTCAGGAGGTGCGGATCTTCCTGGATGACATCAATGACCAGTCCCCCCAGTTCACCAAGTCGGAGTACACTGCAGGTAAGGGGTGCCAAGGGTTGAGAGGCCACCAGGAGCCAGAAATGCTTCAGGAAAGGTCCAGCTGGATGAAGGGGCAGTGAAAGCAAACCCAACTCCAGGTCCCTGTCCCATCTCTCTCTCAAAGGGGTCGCCACTGATGCCAAGGTGGGATCGGAGCTGATCAGAGTGGTTGCGGTGGATGCCGATGTGGGCAATAACAGCCTGGTCCTGTACAACATCTTGGGCATCCGCTACATCAAGCAGCACTCCAATGACTCCGAGGAGGTGGCCAACATCTTCAGCATCGGTGTGTACAGTGCATGCCCCGAGAGCACAGGGCCATGGCCAGAGATGTCCCCATGACCAGGGTCACTATGACCATCCTTATGACCATCCTTCCCCCAGGAACCCTTGATGGGATCTTGCGAACTTTTGACCTCTTCACGGCCTACAACCCCGGCTACTTTGTGGTGGACATCATGGCCTCTGACCTAGTGGGCCACAACGACACAGCCATTGTGGGGATTTACATCCTGCGGGATGACCAGCGGGTCAAAATCATCATCAATGAGATCCCCGACAAAGTCAGGCAGTTTGAGGAGGAATTCATCAGCCTGCTTTCCAACATCACAGGCGCCATTGTCAACACGGATGACGTGCAGGTAATCATCCAGCTTTGAGGTCAATTCGAGGAGCAGGTAGCCTTCCACATGCTGTTTGGGAGGCCTCCTTTGAGGGTGCCCTGCCCTGAGACACCCCTCAACTCTCAAGGCTGTGGTGTATCAAAGGGGTCCAGCACAACCCCATGCCAGGCCTGAGGGTCTTTTGCTGCACGAGCACACCTTGAGGCATGCTTGGGAGATGGCCTGGGAGGAGACACCTCTCCCACGCTGCAGACCTTGCTGTCTCTCCCCAGTTCCATGTTGACAAGAAAGGTCGGGTGAACTTTGCGCAGACGGAGCTGCTGATCCATGTGGTGAACAGGGATACCAACCGCATCCTGGACGTGGAGCGGTACGTCACCTGGCAGGTCACCCAGCCCATCACCTGGCCTGTTGAGCCCTTGGGGAACCTCATTAATGTCAAGATGCCCAAGCATCCCTTCTCTTCCCAGGGTGATTCAGATGATAGACGAGAACAAGGAGCAGCTGAGGAACCTCTTCAGGAACTATAATGTGCTGGATGTGCAGCCCGCCATCACCGCCCGGGCCCCAGATGACCTCTCAGCTCTGCAGGTAACAGCCCAGCTGCAGCTGGAGATGGTTGCTGCTCGCAGGTGGGGCGATATCCCTTCCCATCCTCCATGGCCCTCCATGGAGAGATGTTTCACCCAAAGAATTCCAGGCGGGTGCCCGCTGCTCCTGGCTCCGTGCCGCTACCCCTCTGTCTCTCCCAGATGGCGATCATCGTGCTGGCTGTCCTGCTCTTCCTGGCTGCCATGCTCTTCATCCTCATGAACTGGTACTACCGGACAGTGTGAGTAGCCCCCGGGCTCTGCCCACTGGCCACAATCTCCCCACAAGCCAGGGGAACCCTCATTGCTTGTCGGCACCACCAGGGCTGGGAGCAACCAAGGAGAGCATCAGCTTCTCAACACTTTCTCACCCATTTCTGACCACCAGGCTCAGCCTGGGTTGCAGAAATTGCCCCTCTTCCCCCAAAATGTCATGGGTTTAATAATGATATTGCCTCTTCCCCCCCCAGCCAAGCTCACCCTCCTTATAGATAGAAGGGCTGTTCACAGAATCACAGAATATTCTAGGTTGGAAGGGACCTTAAAGATCATCTTGTCCAACCATCAACCTAACTGACAAAAATAGATACCCACACAACAAACAACCCCCTCTCCTTTCGAGCATCTTCTTTATTTTCTTCCCTGACTCACTGTATTTCCTTCACAGGCACAAAAGGAAATTGAAGGCCATAGTGGCTGGTTCCACCGGTGAGCTGTGTTTGGGGTTCTCCAGTTGGGTGAGACACCAGGGGGGGTGTGAACAGCATGGAGGGGGGTACACATGGGGGGAATACACATGATGGGTGTCAGCAGGATGTAACCTGGAAGAGATCCTGCCCAGCAAGGCACAATGGTGGGAGGCTTTTCTCAGATCCAGGCTCTGCGTTGTCCACTCCATCCCAGCATGTTTCTCATGCCATGTTGGTGCCTTTTGGGTGGCCAAGTTCCTCCCCCCTCAGTAAAGAAGTGCCACCCCGTGGTTGGCTGTTCAGCCCACGCCCATGCTGACCTCTAAACCCTTTTGCAGGGAACAGAGGCTTCATGGACATCATGGACATGCCAAACACCAACAAGTACTCCTTCGATGGGTGAGTTCTCCCCCTTCTGTCCCCTCCCTGGTTTGCCACCTTGCAGGATGGCAATATTGCTCCTAAGAGAGGGACACCTGGGTCTCTCTGTGGAGATTGTGGCCAGGCATGCAATGTGGGGCACGACTCTGGTCCTGGGACGTGTGCTTGCCTTGAGAGCTTTCAAAGCCAAAAGACCTCATGACTGTCCCGTGACTCTGTCTCTGCCAACATTGGCCAGGGTCAGGGGAAGCAGAGATGACAGGCTGGTGTCGACATACATCTGGAGCTAGAGCAGCCAAATTCCTGCCTGCACAGGGCAGGAGGAGGCAGCACAACCTCAGCGTACGGGTTCTGGATGGGGTTAGGGCTGCTGCCAGTCTTGGCTTGCGCTGAGGGCTGTTCCTCTTCCCCGGGCAGGGCCAACCCGGTGTGGCTGGACCCCTTCTGCAGGAACATGGAGCTGGCAGCGCAGGCTGAGCATGAGGACGACCTGCCGGAGAACCTGAGCGAGATCACCGACCTCTGGAACAGCCCTGCCCGCACTCATGTGAGACAGGGCCCTGACCAGGACACCTCCTCCCCGTACCCACCACCCACGCCGCCTCCTCAGCCGCTCTCTCCTCCCGCAGGGGACCTTCGGGAGAGAGCCCTCCGCAGCCAAGCCCGAGGATGACCGCTACCTGCGGGCAGCCATCCAGGAGTACGACAACATTGCCAAGCTGGGGCAGATCATGCGGGAGGGACCCATCAAGGTGAGTGTTGAGTAGAGGCCTCCTCCACCAAGGGAAGGTCTTCCACCATTCCTGCTTCCAGATTCAAGGCTGCGGCACCAGAGGGGGATGTTGTTCCAAAAAAAATACTGGGAGGAGGCCAATTTCCCTCCAACCACACCATCTCCCTTGGGTAACCTGTGGTCTCTCCCCCTTCGCCCAGGGCTCTCTCTTGAAGGTGGTCCTGGATGATTACATGCGCTTGAAAAAGCTCTTTGCCCAGCGGATGGTGCATAAGGCCACCGCCAGTCAGGGGGACCGCTCCTCGGTCTCGGAGGTAGACGGGGTGTGCATGGGCGTGGGGAGATGCTTGCCGTGCCCTCTGGGATGCAGTGTGTCTTCTCAGCCCCGCAGGCTGTGGTCGCTCCCCGTGGCCACTGTTCCCTTCATCCTATGGTCCCCCCCATTCCCTGCTTGGCCAAAATGAGCCAGACTCTGGTTTTCCACTGAGGCTGCAGTACCCCAGCTCTTGTGACACCCCCACCTTTCCTCTGAGCATCAGCAGCACCTTGGTCTCTCCCACCCTGGGGGAGGATCTCCCTCTTTGCAGGGTGTCCTCTGTCCATCGCCTCTGTCCTTCTGCCCCGCTGAGGCTGGCCAAGAAGCTGCAGGTCCCTGCACGCATTTTTGTCAGTTAGGTTGATGGTTGGACAAGAGGATCTTTAAGATCCCTTCCAACCTAGAAGATTCTGTGATTCTGAGAACATCATCCCTCCCCTTCACCCCTCTGTGCTCATCAACCCAGCAGGTTTTTTGAGACAGAAAGGCTGGGACAGAGGGTTTTGGTGCAGGAGGGCTGGTTAAGCAACTCCTCCCCCCAGCCTTGCCCTTCATCATGGGGGACAAAACATGGGGCAAAGAGAGCAGAGGAAAGCACTAGGATGGGAGACACTTTTCAGCCCTTCTGCCCCTGTCCTGCCTTGCCTTTGCCCCCCCTTCAGCCTCGTCCAGCCTTCCCTCAACTCCTTTCCTTGTTTGCCTTCTGCTCCACCACCCTCGTACGACCACAAATCCCAGCCTGGGTCGAAAACTCCCCCTTGGCTGCTGTAGGGGGGCTGCTGCTGGACCACCACCTGGCTGGCAACCAGCACCTGAGTTGGGGCATCCATGTGACGAGCCAGCAATCCAGCTGGAGATCATCATGCTGGTGATCTTCATAACCACCCTCTGAGGTTGCTTCAGAGGAGGAGGGTCCCATCCCTCTGGGCTTTGCAGGAGGCTCAGAGGCTGCGAAGCCAAGATCTGCTTTGACCATGGTGGTGATTCCTTCCCTTGTGGACCTTTTGCAGCTGATCCAGAAGGAGCTGGAGGATGAGGAGGAGCACAGCCCCGGCCAGGGCAGCCTCCGTTTCCGACACAAGCAACCGGTGGAGCTGAAAGGTCCCGACGGCATCCACGTGGTGCACGGCAGCACGGGCACGCTGCTGGCCTCCGACCTCAACAGCTTGCCCGAGGACGACCAGAAGGTGCTGGGTCGCTCGCTGGAGACTCTGACTGCCGACTGCGGGGGCTACAGCGACCACAACGCCCGCACCGAGTCGGCCAAGTCCACCCCCCTGCACAAGATGCGGGAGGTCATCATGGAGAGCCCGCTGGAGATCACTGAGTTATGACGAGCGGCGGTGGTGGTGGTGGTGGTGCTCCTCTAGGCAAGCCGGGGCCAGCGGGGATGAAGCACAGACCAAGGGGCCCATGATGGGGGGCCGGGGGCACCCCAAGACCGGTGCTTGGTCCCCCCCCTTCCCCTGCAGAAGGAGTCCAGGTCAACTGGTGTGGTTCACTCCCAGCTTTGGAGAGCTTGGCCCCGGGAAAGGGCTCTCAGGACCGGTTTGCTTTTACTCGCCTGTCATTTATCCATGAAAACATTAATTTTTTTTTTATTTTTCTTATAAAAATTTTTTTTTTAGAAAAAAAAAAAAAAGAAAGAAAAGCTAAACGAATCCAATGAGTCCAGGCTGGACCAGGGGTGGGGGGAGAAGGCAAGGTGGAGGGAAGGTGCGGGTGATGCTCCGCCGCAGCATCCCGGGGACAAGCAAGACATCACACCTCGACCACGGGGCACGGGGAGGGCTGGGGCATGGGGGGGGAGAGGCCGAGTCTGTTTGGCACTAATATCACCTTTCCGGCAAGGAAAGACCCCCAAAAAAACAAAAAAAGAAAAAAAAAAGAAGAAAAAAACAAACCGAAGACATTTCTCCATTTTGCTGGCTTTACCAAAACGTGTTGCGTCGTCGGAAAAGAGAGAGACTGACAACGACTGGGGCTTCTGGATGTGGAGTGCTCATGCGTGTCTTTTCTTGCCCTTTTCTTTCCCCTTCTTCTCTTGCTTTTGGGTTTATTCCTTCAGGGGGGGTGGGGAGGGGGTTTGTTTCCAATCGTAACTTTGTGGAGAGTTTCGGGCACGGTCTGTTACGGGACTCAGAAATACACTGTCTATGGCTTTGGGTACCCTGTCTGTCGTCCTTCCTCCCCGGCCACGTCGCATTCATCACACCCAAACCGCCTTTTGAAGAGAAACCCCCCCTTTTTCCCTTTAGTTCCCCCCCCTCCATCCATCACTTTTGCCAGATGCCACCCCAGGGTTTGCTGCCCCACCAGCCCCCTGGCACCCTGGGAGAAGGAGGAGGGAAACAACCAGCTGGGCTCATGGGAAGAGTTTTATTTGTGGTGAGATGCTTCCCATGCACGCTCAGAACTGGGCACCATGGGTGTCCTGTCCCCCCCAAACCTCCAGTGGTAGGGAGAGACGAGCCAGCACCCTGCTGCCCCTCACCACCACGGCTGGGTCAGCACAGGACCACCCCAGCGGAGATGTGTGCATGAAAGAAAATTTTTTCCCCCAAAATAATTCATTTTTTTGTTCAGGGAATACTATATATATATATATATGTATTTCCAGCAATTGACTGGACACTAAATCAGTGCACTGCAAAGGTCATGCAAGGCCAGGCATTGCCTCGACCACGGGGCACGGGGAGGGCTGGGGCATGGTGGGGAGAGGCCGAGTCTGTTTGGCACTAATATCACCTTTCCGGCAAGGAAAGACCCCCAAAAAAACAAAAAAAGAAAAAAAAAAGAAGAAAAAAACAAACCGAAGACATTTCTCCATTTTGCTGGCTTTACCAAAACGTGTTGCGTCGTCGGAAAAGAGAGAGACTGACAACGACTGGGGCTTCTGGATGTGGAGTGCTCATGCGTGTCTTTTCTTGCCCTTTTCTTTCCCCTTCTTCTCTTGCTTTTGGGTTTATTCCTTCAGGGGGGGTGGGGAGGGGGTTTGTTTCCAATCGTAACTTTGTGGAGAGTTTCGGGCACGGTCTGTTACGGGACTCAGAAATACACTGTCTATGGCTTTGGGTACCCTGTCTGTCGTCCTTCCTCCCCGACCACACCACATTCATCACACCCAAACAGCCTTTTGAAGAGAAAATCCCCTTTTTCCCTTTAATTCCCCCCCCTCCATCCATCACTTTTGCCAGATGCCACCCCAGGGTTTGCTGCCCCACCAGCCCCCTGGCACCCTGGGAGAAGGAGGAGGGAAACAACCAGCTGGGCTCATGGGAAGAGTTTTATTTGTGGTGAGATGCTTCCCATGCACGCTCAGAACTGGGCACCATGGGTGTCCTGTCCCCCCCAAACCTCCAGTGGTAGGGAGAGACGAGCCAGCACCCTGCTGCCCCTCACCACCACGGCTGGGTCAGCACAGGACCACCCCAGCGGAGATGTGTGCATGAAAGAAAATTTTTTCCCCCAAAATAATTCATTTTTTTGTTCAGGGAATACTATATATATATATATGTATTTCCAGCAATTGACTGGACACTAAATCAGTGCACTGCAAAGGTCATGCAAGGCCAGGCATTGCAGGTAAATTTAATCCACTTTGTTTCTTCAACTGGCGACCCGGGGAAAGTTCATAAAATAAAATAAAACAAAATAAAATGAAATTTAAAAAAAAAAATAATAAAAGCCACTCCAATTTGAAGAGGGACCAGCAAAGGGTTGCCAAAAGCCGACGACACCCGCGGTGCGAGGCTGGTGGGAGTGGGGTGCTGGCATCTGGGCAGCAGAAACCACCCCCAGCCCACGGGGAATGGATCCACGTTGCAGGATTTGGGCTTTACAAGTGGCTCCGGATGGGATGGGATGGGATGGGATGGGATGGGATGGGATGGGGATGGGGATGGGGATGGGGATGGGGATGGGATGGGCTGGTGGGGTTTGGCAACCAGCCTGAGAGAATGAAGAGGCTGAATCCCCCCAGTCCTGAAAATACTGACAAGTCCCTTAACCTGATTTGGAAATCCGAGCCCCAGGGGGTGGAAAAAGAAGGTGGCAGAGGTGGCTGGGGTGCCCCACAGCCCCCACCGGGGTGGTGAGGCCGGTGGGCTCCTGCCGTTGCCATCCATGGATGCGGGTGCATCCCAAGGGAAGGGGGGGTCCGGGATCCTGAACCAAAACAGCTGGCAAACCCAGCCAGGTGGGGAGGTGGCTCCTAGTTCCATAGGTGACGCCAACAGTGCTCCACGGCCTGCAGGAGAGATGGGGTGGGATGGGTGAGGGCAGACAGGGGACTTCCAAGCCCCTGCCATCCCAGGGGAGGGGACACAGCCCACACTTACCTGGCACTCAACTGCTGTGGCCATGTTCTTGCACCAGTAGTGTGGGCCCCAGGCGCAGGGGTCGGAGCCCAGGAGGTCCTCCTCGGGTGAGTCGCAGGCTCTTATCTTCTGCATGGAGAAGGAGAAGGTAGGAAAAAGGATTAAAAAAAAAACCACCCCAACCATGGGCATCTTGCAACCTCACTGCTGTCTCACCCGGGGTGGGTGCAGCCCCCATGGAATGGGGGGACACTTACGGTGCAGATGAAGTTGGGGTCCATCATCTGCACGAGGAGCCGCACGGCCGCCGGCTCGTACTGGACCACCAGCGCCTCACACTGGGAAGGAGAGAGGAGGTGAGCTCAGTTTGGGGTTCAAGGGGTCCCCACAGGGGTGGGCGCTCCCCCCCCAACACCTCATCTCACCTTGCTGGTGAGCGGGGTGGGCAGGAGCTCACAGCCCTTCTCCAGCACGTCGCCCAGCTCCGCCAAGGTCTCGTTCTTCAGCAGCTCGTTATCGAAGTAGGTGATGACAATCTGGCAGACGTTGCAGAAGGCACCTGCCCCCACTGCCAGCTCCTCCAGCGCGGCAGCCCCTGCGGGACACGGCGGGGGGGCCGTTAGCACCCCCCTCCATCACCCCTCTCTCTCCCCAAGGACCCCGTGGCTGGGGTGCCACCAGGGTACCACCCCTTGTCCCACCTTGGTGGGTGTCCCCGCTGCGGGGACAGCAGTGCAGCATGGTGCAGACGGCCGCTGGGTCGGTGGCCTCCAGCAGCATGATGACCACGGCTTTGCCGTAGGAGTCGACGAAGTCCTTGCACTGCCCGATGACACCGTGGGGCAGCATGTAGCACACCTTCTCGATGTCGTTCACCAGTTGCTCCTGCCAGGAGAAGGTGGGCAGAAGGATGGGGAGACCCTCCTCCCCGCTTCCTTGCTACCCTCTACTTTGCCCCCTCCCCATCTCCAGACCGTGGTGGTGGGACTCACCTCCGTCATGTTGTTCTCCAGGAGGCTCTCAGCTGCCCTCACGGCAAACTGGCACATCTCACACAGCGGCGTGGTCTTCTCCTCATCCTGCTGGGATCAGGGGATGGGACACGTGCCAAACACCCCTCCCCAAGAACCAGAACTAGCCCACCTGGTCATCAAAACCCCCACAAAAGACATTGCCCAATGTCTCAAGGAAACACTCAAGGGGGAAAAAAAGCAAAATAAGGCTCCCCCTGTCCCCGTGCGTGGATTTTAAGGGACATGGTGGGAAGGGTTGTCCTTACTTACCCCTAGCACGCTCAGGACCTGCATCACCTTCTCCGTGAGCAGCGTGTGGAGGGGCAGCGCCGAGGCGGAGGAGCAGAGTCCCAGCTGGCCACACAGCACCATGGGGTCCTGGGGGGAGAGACACCCCAAATCATGTGAGCCTGTGTGCCCCCCGCTTCCCCACAAAGGGCTGTTTCAGCCTGGTGTGGTTGGGGGGGACACCTCACTTACCTCTGCTTGCTGCCAGTGGAAGGAGGGGGGCAGGAAACGGCAAGAAAAAAAATACAAATGAAAAGAATTATAGCGGTTGCAAACCAGAGAGAAGAGGGGAAAAATATTTAGAAGATGGCAGGAATATAAAGCAGTGGGTTTAATTAAAAGAAATGAGAGCGGGGGGGGGGGGGGACCTCACTTACCTCTGCCTGCTGTCGGTGGAAGGTGGGGGCAGGAAACAGCAAGAAAAAAAAATACAAATAAAAAGAATTATAGCGGTTGCAAACCAGAGAGAAGAGGGGAAAAATATTTAGAAGATGGCAGGAATATAAAGCAGTGGGTTTAATTAAAAGAAATGAGAGCAGGGCCTCACATTGGTTGATGAGGTCCCTTTGGCTGTGTCGTTTGTGTCCCCCCCTCAAGCCCCCGGGGAACTGCCCACCCCCTTACCAAGTGCTGGAGAAGCTGGGCAGCCGTGTCCACGTAGTTGGCCACGTAGTGCTTGCACTGTGGAAGAGGGGACACATGGCATCAGTACCCAAGGGGGGGACACCCCACCACCTCCTCATCAGCCCCCCAACCTGCCCCCCAACCTGCCCCAGAGCTGCTCAAAAGCAGGTGGCAGTGTGAGATGCTCCCGTGGTGGAACCAGGGAGGAGGAAGGAGCTCAGTGGGGTACCAGCACCGTTACCTGCTGTGCCAGGGTGGGTGCCATGCCCTCGCACGCCTGCTCGGCGTGGGCCACCAGGGCCCGGGCAAAGGCAGTGTTGGTCCCCAGCTCCAGCTGCAGGGCGGCCACCAGCTGCAGGCAGTCCCCACACACCTCTTCCGTCTCCTGTGGGACAACACGGGCAGGGACATGTCACTATCCCCCCACACCACCCCAAAAAATAAAACCAACACAACCCCCCCCTTCCCCACACTTGGGTTTGCAGGGCTGGGGTTTAAATGCCCGTTGCAGATGTGGGGCAGCTTCTTTGGCCAGCATCTCTGGGGTACCCCCTTGCATCCTGCAATATCCTGGCCTCCAGTTGATGAGATTTCTAATCAGATGCCATTTTGACTGTGCAAAAATTTAAATTAGGTTTTTTTTAAAATCATTGTTAAATAGGTGATGCTTAGGTGATTCAAGAGGAGGGTGGCCAGCAGGTTGAGGGAGGTTCATCCTGCCCCTCTGTTCTGCCCTGGGGAGGTCCCATCCAGAGCACTGGGTCCAGTTCTGGGCTCCCCAGTGCCAGAAGGACAGGGAACTGCTGGAGAGGGGACAGCAGAGGGCTACAGAGATGATGAGGGGCCTGGAGCATCTCTCTTATGAAGATAGGCTGAGGGACTTGGGTCTTTTTAGTCTGGAGAAGAGAAGGCTGAGGGGGGATCTGATCAACACCTGTAAGTACTTAAAGGGTGGGTGTCAGGAGGATGGGGCCAGTCTTCTTTCAGTGGTGCCCAGGGACAGGACAAGAGGAAATGGGCACAAACTCCAACATAAGAAGTTCCATCTAAACATGAGGAGGAACTTCTTCACTTTGAGGGTGGCAGAGCCCTGGAAGAGGCTGCCCAGGGAGGTGGTGGAGTCTCCTTCTCTGGAGACATTCCAAACCCCCACCCCTCTGCTCTGGGTGGACCTGCTTTGGCAGAGGATTGGACTGGATGATCTCCAGAGGTCCCTTCCAACCCCATATCATTCTGTGATTCTTGCACTTGAGCAGAATCAGTGGTATTCTCACCTGGGCCTCACCGCGAGGCAGGTCCTGGGGATGGAGCAGGAGGGGCACGTTGGCGATGAAGGGGTTGATGAGGTCAGCGAAGTCCTGAGCAGGGCCTGCGGAGGCTGATGACGACTCCTGGAACTTCAGGGCACCCGTGGGGCTCTCCCGGGGCTGGCACAACTTGATGGTCCCACACACCACCTTTGGGTCCGACTGGAGGAGCAGAGGGGTGGGGGCTTGGAGCCGTGTCTGCCCCATCACCCTGCTCTGAGCCCCCAACCCATCCTTGGGTCATTTCCATCCCCATCTCCATCTTGCAGAGGTTTTGTCCCAGGTTCCAAGAGTCTCCCTTGCCCTGTGAGCCCCCAAGATATCCCAAACCATGGAGAAATGCAAACCCAAGGGGTTCCCCCCCAGCCAGTTACCAGCACTTGCTTGCCCAGCTGGACGAGGATGAGGATGCCGGTGTCCACCATCTTCTTGCACTTGACAGACCAGTCCTGGAAGGGCAGGTACTGGCATTTCTTATCCAAGAAGACCCGCAGCTTTTCCTAGGTGACAAAGGGAGAGCTCAGGGCTGGGCTGATCCCTCAGTGGAGGGGGGGGTGGAATTGGGGTGGGGAATGACACCACCAGCCCCACGCACACCCCTCAGCCTTGCCCCACCTCAGTGCGGTTGTCCTGCAGGATCTTGCCCACCACGGAGACTGCCATCGTGCACAGGTGACATGGGATCCCCTTCTGCTGAGAGAGGAGATGCCTGGGGATGATGCCACGGCACCCGGACCCCCTGCTTGCTCCCCACGATGACACCCCTCCACCACAAAAGCACCCCACCAAGGGGCACCACTCATTTTGGTTGCTCACCCTGCAGACACATTGCTGCCCAAGAACATCTGATGATGCTCTTCTGCGTGCCCACCATCGGGGTGGCCAGACAAGGCTTCTCCTCCCAACCCCAGGTTTTGGGGCAGGATCAGGACATCCTTCCATCCCTCCCACATCCACCCCACATTGCTCCCAGTGTGGTTACCCCCAGGGCCTGGTCCCAGACGGTGATCCGGCAGAGCTCCAGAGCCCCACACTTGGCCGCCGTTGCCACGTCCCGGCACCAGTCCTCCGGCCGCTCGCTGCACTGGTGGAGGGGGCTGGCCCCGGCTGTGGGGTGGGGAGAGAAGACCATCAACCCCCATCCCCTGGGCACCCCAAAACCAGCTCCTGCACCACACCAACCCAGTACCCCCCAGCACCCTGCCCCAGTGAGGTGATGGTGATGCTCCTCACCCTCTCACCATGATTCACCCTCGGCTTTCACAACAGTGGGGGCAGGGGAGGGTGTTGGGTTTTATAAATGATTTTATGAGCCCAGCAAAGGCCAGGTTTGTTGGGCCACCACCTTCTTCCAACGGGATGTTGCAGCAGCTTCAGGCCAGCATCAAAAGGAGAGCTCACTTGGGGGCTCACCCTCAGCTCCCCGGGGAGGCGGCTGCTTGTAAAAACAGCAATAAATCTTGCAAAACGGGCAAACCAGTGCTCAGCCAGTTAGCCACGCCGCAGCTCCCGGCAACGATTGAGAAACCCCAGTTTGGGGTGGGTTTTTTTATTTGTTGGTGTTGTGTTTTGTTTTTTTTTTCCATTTCCTCCCCACGACAGCGTTTTTGTCCCGGCTGCAAATCCCCCAGTGTGGCAGCGCAGGGCTGTGACACAACGCCGGCGGTTTAATTGCCACCTTGGCATGTTCAGGATTAATTTGCGATGGGGCAAGTGGTTCTTCCCAACTGGGGGATGCAGCCACCCAGGATGTGGCCGAGGAGGTGGCACAACCCAAGCTCTTTGCTGCCCTGCTTTGGCTTGAAAAATTAAGGGGGGGTGGCACATGCGGAGCAGCATGTGGACAAACGGATGGACAGACAGACCTCCATGGGGCTGGTGTTTCTAAGCAAAGAACAAACCCCCTCAGAACATTCACAGCCAGCTTTTACCACCCCACCCTCATCAGATTTCTCCCCAAAAGCTGCTTTTCCCCCATGTCTGATTCGAGCAGTGCCTTTGGCTCATCCATGGGACGCAGCTTGAGATGCCCAAGGCCACCTCAGCTAGTCCCAGGGGGGTGGGAGATGTGGGGAAGGGGCTCCCCAGCCCCCCACCAGCCCTTGCCTTCTCCCCAAAGCCCTGGACCACCTCAGTGGTGTTTCAGCCCCGATTACCCCATCGGGCTGAGAGCAGGAGCGAGCCCCAGGGCAGGGTGAGTCCCCCCCCACCCCGGCTTCCCACACACCTCCCCAGCAGCGTGATGCCGTGGCCACCACATCAGCTGAGAGAGCTATCTATTTATTTATTTGTATATTTATTTATCTTTTTAACCCCGGTGAACAAATACGGCAAGTCAGCGCCAGCGTTAAGGGGCAGCACCACAAAAAAAGAAAGGAAAAGTGGGTCCTGCCTGACCCACGGACACAAATATCCCTCACATCCCCGTGCCGGAGACCAGACCAGACGTGTAAGGACACTACCGGCAATGGCACGGGTGGGTTGGGTTGGTCTAAAAGCCACCAGTGGCTTGGACCTGCGCCTTTCTGTCTCGCTGTGGCTCTCAGCTGGGTGCTTAGTCCTCTCTCTGCTCAAGCTGAAACTCGGGCAACAAGTGCTGGGCCGGAAAAATAATTAATACTAATTGTAATGCCCAACTGCTGAGATGCCCCAGGTGGAGAGCAGTGCCACCAGGCAGCCAACTGGTACCCCGTGAGCTTTCCTCCACGTTTCTAAGCCATAGTGGAGCCACCTCGTGCCAGTGGGCACCCAGGCAGCAGGACATGGGGTGATGCCATTTTGGGCAAAGCCCCAGGAGGGAACGTGGGATGAGCCAAGGATGCTCCCGTGCCACCACGGTGGCCCCAGGCGAGCCAGGATTGCCCTGCCCCATCTGCCAGGCCTCCGGTGGGGTGGGTGGGCTTTACTCAGGGAGGGGAGAGGAAACCAGCTCTGAGCTCTGGGGATCTGGCAGGGTTGTGCTGGATTACACGGAGCCCTGGAGGACGCCAACCGAGCCGGCCGAGCCTGGTGAGCAGGTTGTGACGTAAACCCCGGGGGTGGCAACGTGGGCCCCCGGCGCCCCAGTTCCCAGCTGGGTGCACGCCCCTGTTACAGCAAATACCGTAAATATGCTCTTCCCAGCATCAAAAAAGCCCTCTCTGAGGCTTGCAGTGGTTCCCCCCACACACATCAAGTCCCAGAACCCCACCATGGTGCCAGCCAAGGCTGGAGAGCGGCCACCAGCTTCCAGGGCAGGCGTCACCCGGAGGACGGACGTGCCGAGCGTGGGTGAACATTCCTGCTCTGCCTGTTGTCAGCTGGATCACCTCGGCACGTCCGTTCTCCCCACCAACCACCACCACCACCAACAACAACCACCTCCACCGGCGGCGAGGCCACACGTGTGCGGGCATGACTCCTCCACCTCAAAGCCGGCACCGGGGCAGGTCATGTCGGAGGAGCCAAAGGGCCAAGCCCGGGGTGATTGGGGTATAAAAGGAGTTCTTCCTCCCTCTCAAAGGGTTTTCTGCCTACAACAGCAGCAAGGATGGGGAAATTTCCCCTGGAATAAGCCATTTCCCCTCCAGCCAGGACTTGTTCCCCATGGATAAGGAGGGTTTAAGGCAGGTATTGCTTTCTCACTCTTCTGGGGGGGGGCAGCAGCACAAGCTGGCCTGCAGGAAGGGTTTGCTCCACAGACACCCCAAAGCCCTGGTGATGAGAGGTCTCCAAAGGTGCTCAGAGCTGCAGCACTAGCCCCTCAGCCCCCTCCAAGCCACCACAGAGGAGGTTTCCTGCCTCCTCCACCTCTGACACCTCAGGAAAGGGGCAACATCAACCTCCAACATGGTCCCTCAGGAAAGGGGCAACATCAGGTGGCACCTTGAGCAAGGCCAAAAAAGAGGTTCCCCCCAAAGGGGACACACGCAGCCAGGTCCCAACGCTGAGGGCAACAACCAAAGCAGCCCTCTCCCCCCATCGCTGCCGAGACACCCCAGGAACTGGTCTCCCTGCTTCCATACCCCAGCAAAACGCCAGCTCCCTCAAAGGGGAGAAGCACAAAGCACTTTTTTCACCCCGAGATCATCTTTAAGTTGATCTCAACGCTCGCGTCCAGGTGGGGAAGAGGTAAAGCAGGCGGTGGGGCCACCTGCCCCAGCTTTGCTTCTGGCCTAACTCCAACACCACAGAGGGACGAGGAAACGCTCTAAGGAGCTCAAACCGTATCGTTTTTGGGGTCTCCTCCGAGTCCTACCCCCAGGCTTGGCCTTACCTTGGTAGGACCCCAGGCACACTGAAAGGATCAGCACCCAGCCACTCCATCGGCTCTCCATGCCGTTCCTACGGTAAGTCCTCAGTGGCTGGTTCCTCTCCTGTGCTGCTCCCAGACTGAGGAATCTTGGATGGGCTGGGATAGGTAGTGAGAAACCCACACCTACGCAGGGCAATTACCACACCCTTCTCCTTACACCTTGATTATAAAATCATCCCCAGCACCTGCAAGTGGAGGGAGGGACCAGGAGCCAGGCAGGCATTCCCGGGAAGTCAAAACCAGCCCAGAACCTGCTGCTCGACCCTAACCTGGCTCAAAGGGTGGGCACAGCCGGGGACAAGGTCCTAGCACCACCTGACAGAGCCATTTTCCCTGCTCTTCACCAAACAGAGCAACCATCCCTTCCAAAAAAATAAGGGTCAGCAGCACAGATATTAAAGATCGGTGAATTTAGGACAAGGGAATTAACAGCGTGTTTAGAGGCAGGCGAGTAGTTTGCTTAAAGCATTTAAAAGACCTTGGTTCTACTCAAAATCTACTCAATCTACTCAAAATAAAGCAGAAGGAACGTGTTTTGAAGAACCCACAATTTTGTTGCTCTTTAGAGGATTATCCTCTCATCCGATGAGTCCTCCCCATCTGGGAAGGGAGAAAAACCAAACAAAACTCAAGGGACGAAACATGAACAGATTTAATTAAATAATACTAAATAATTAACATTAATAATAGTGAAAAAACCCCAATATTGTTATCAATGTAAAATATATGAGGACTATACACAGCAGGGACAGCAAGTGTCAGACACTGTTAGTGCTACAGCTTTGGGAGGAAGGGAAAGACCCAGGGGTCTGGCGCCGGGGCAAGGAGTTCTCAGGATGGCAGCCATCAAGGCAGAGAGAATTCTTCAGTAAATTTCATCATTTATATTGGATGTCGTGTTCATGGTTTGAAATAATCCCCTTGGCCAGCTTGGCCCAAGTGCCCTGATCTCACTCCTGCTTGGTGAGCTCAGAAAAACCTTTGAAACCTACCTAGCACGGCTGGCTATAAAGTCAATATTTTCACAAACACACCAGAGTCTTCTAGAAGTACATTTTTCCCCAGAGACCTGAACCGAAAAGTAAAATGACTGAAAGAGAAATGAGTCCCGTGTCACTCCTCAAACCAGGACAGCAGGCCACCCGAAATGCAAGTCAGCACTGCAGCAGCAGCAGCTTCAGCAGGAACTCCCTGCAGCCTGCGCAAGGCAGGGAGGTTGCGACACGGGGCCGTTGCCTCACACCGGGCGTTGCGTTCCGCCGGGGAAAGAGAGAGGGGAAGGTAATCCCTGGCAAAGCCTCCTCCTCCACCTGCAACCCCGCTCCATCTGACACCGAGGGCTTGATGGGACACGCATCTCACAAAGCAACAGCAGCTCAACAGGAACCTGAATCCCCATCATTCAACCCCAGATTCACAGCGACGCTCGGGGAACGTGCCTTCTCCCGGCTCTGCAGCCAAGGGGAAGCTTAAGGAGATGCAATTAGAGCACCAACAAGGAAACCAAACACACAAACGTCGTTTTACAGAAGTTTTTATTGTATATTAAGGAAGCTTTTGTGCAAAAATCAAGACAATGTTCTTTAGAAAGCAACTGCACGTGTCCCCCCCCAGCGTTAACTCAAGCGGGTCAGGTGCCAGGGTCCACAGGAAGGGAGAGAACTGAAAAGAGACTCCCAGCACAGGATTTCCCCCCCATTCACCTCGTCTGAGCATGAATCCTCCACTACTAAAAACCCAAGGAAATTAAAACCTTGCCAACCAGCAAGAGCAAGCCGTCAATCCATCCCCACCCTCCCTCCAAAAAAAAAAAAAAAAAAAAAAAGCAATCACCACAATACAAGACCTACCTTCTCCTCGGATACAGACCAGCAATCAAGCACAATACATACAAGGCAATACATAAAATACAATCAATACCATCCTCTACAACCTTACACAGCTCCTACGATACAAAGAACAGATACATACCCTACCAGACAGTAAAAAACAACAGAAATTAGACACACAAAACTACAAGACAAAATACAAGATGGACAATACAATAAATACCACACAATACCCCCCCCCAAAAAAAAAAAAAAAAAAAAAAAATTCATATTAAGAGAATGCCATCCAGTTTAAAAGATCCAAGGCCGTACTGCACACCGTGGTGTAACACAACCCGTACCTCCAGGCACTGAAGAGAGCCCATTTCCTATCTGCCATATCTACCCCAACCAGGATAACACTGCTGGAACCACCACACAAGCCTGCCAAGACAGAAAGCTGCAGGTATTTTACATCTTTGGGGGTTCATTATTTCTCAAGACAGAAAGCTGCAGGTATTTTACATCTTCATTATTCATTATTTCTCTTTTTTGTTTGTTGGTGTTTTTTTAAAGCCGCAAGTGATTCAGCATTCGGTACAAATGCCATCACTGTGAACACTGCCCAGACTTTTAGTAGGTACACACAGTAACAATCTTTTTTGTTTGTTTGTTGGTTTTTTTTTTAAAGCCACAAGCGCTTCGGCATTCGGTACAAATGCCATCACTGTCAACACCGCCCAGATTTTTAGTATGTATACACAGTAACAAAAAAAAAAGCTGCAGTTGAGTGGTTTTCCATTAAACTGCATGAAAATCACTTTGCTGGCTGCTCAAGGGTTATGTTACTGGAGCTCCTGCCTCCCCCAAGACACCACAGGAACAGCAGCAGTGGCCGGCACCTTTCTGAAAAGGACTGGAATTTTCAAAGCTCTACCCAGCTCCTCCCTTCCCCAAAGATCTCCTCAGAGCTACTTCAGTGCCTCCCATTTTCCAGGGGGGGGTTAAACTTGATCAGAACTATGTGCTAAACGCTGGTAGGGGATGCAAGGTGTGTCTCAAGCCATGTAAGCATGATTGTCCTTCTCAAGGCCCCCACACCTCGAGGGACTGCCTTGTTTTCCAGGCCAGCAGCCCGCCTCGAGAGGCTTTTGTTCCCAAATTGAGGCCGTTTGAGGGGGATGCTGCAGAGGCAGGAAAGGCAGGTTGTCAGGTATGACAGCAGAGCTGCCAAATATCTACTACACTGCTCTTATCTGCCACCTCCGCTTGCTACTCGGACACGTTTCCCAACAGAAATGGGAACTCTGGGGGGGGGAAAAAAATAAAATAATAAAATTATTATGCTTCCAACTACTCAGAAGGGTGAGTTTCAGTGAGAAGGGGTGGCAGCAATGGGAACTGCCCCCCCAAGCCTCATAGCGCCCCTGAAGCTTTAGATGGCTGAAATACGGTGCGAGAGAAAAACACATCAAGAAACAAACTGGCAGTTTACAACAAAAAAAAATACCACCAAACGTTCTTCATGTGTTGTGCCCTCTATGCTGAACTCATTTTTACATATGCACAGCCCCCTGCTGACTTTTTTCCTTCCATTCTTCTACCGACCCAGCTTGCTCCACCTCCTTGGCACCCAGCTGGCTGCATGTAGGAAGCTGCAAGACTTAAGCAGAATTGAGCAACTAAGATAAAAAAAAAAAAAAAGGGAGCCATTCCTTAAAATTTGTCAGCATGCTTCAAAAGACTGAAATCCCACCGTACAGGGCTTGACAGTAGTCATGCTTAGAGAGAGTAGTCCAAGGAAATAATAAGGACATGATCAAAGGTTGAGGGAGGGTTTCCTCAGCGATGATAACACCGTGAGCCACGAGTGTGGGCACTCAAACACAAAAGCACGGGCACTCAAATGCAAACACAGCTTTTTTTTTTAGATAGCAGTTACTTTGAAAGTTAGCTGGGCACACAGAGTCCCCTCCTCTGCATCTGTAGAGCTTTGAAAATTCCAGCCAAAGGGATTCCCAGGTTCAACACTTATCCCTTAGAGTTCCCCTAGGGTTACACGGAAAGTTATTATTCCAGCCAGATGGTAAAAATGCAAAGCATGTAATCTTCCCAGTGCTGACTACAGAAAGACATTTGAAAGTTTAGTCACTATCTTGCTCTTTTTTTTTTTTTAAATTAAAAGATAATAGTCTTGACTCATTTCACCATCTCTGCCATTCTTCCCAGCACCTAAAAAACACTTCAGCCTAACCAATTTTTAAAAAAAAAAAATCTACAACACACTGACTATTTTTTAGGAGTATGAGTTAAACTGTACAATCAGAAATATCTTTGTTAAGTCAACAATGAAGATCTGATCCTTCAACAGCAGCACTGCTACAAAAGAGTTACAATAAAGGAACTTGAAGGTCAAATTGTTAACGAGGCAGAGAGGAGGGACATTTGAGATACAGCTCTCTGCCAACCTCGGCCCACGGGTTTTAAGAGCCACGGCAAACCTTCAGAACTGGAAATTCTTCTTCTAGTTCCACACATGACGTTTGCAGTGATCAACAGCCTAAAGGGAATGAAATGGTGTATGTCAGTGGAAAAACAACTGTTTGCAAACAAGCGTGCATCTACACACACAATTCTATGCCTTATTCTGAGCCAAGAGATCTTGGAAGCAAATCTGTTTTTCTTGAAGTCAGTGATTCCAGAGAGGACTAGAATAAATAACAGCCTCGTCCCCACCCAGAAGCTTCAGAAAAGAATGCTGATGACCCTTAGCCATTAAGGCCTGGCAAAGAAAGCATCAGCCCACAGCAAGACTGGAAGCCAAATCTCAGAGCCTGATGAGAGGTCATGACGTGGTCTGTTGGCTGCGGGAACACAGACTAAATATAAAGCTCACTTTGTACCTTACTATAGATTCTGAAATGCTAACAGAGGGGTGGGGGATAGGAACCAAGGGGAGAGGAAAGAGTCTGCTTTACTGAAGACCCTCTAATCACACCCAACCATCTCTAGCTAGTACCATTTTGCTTCCTGAAACTGGAATTCATCCCCTGGGAAGCGTGGGGAAGCCAGAAAGGTAGTTTATAAGGAGATACCAAAGACCAAAAGGAAACTTGAGGCAGAATTCTGCTTTACGCACATTGCACTGAGCAGCAGTCTCCATGTTCTTACACCAGTAGCCTGGACCCCAGACGCAAGCATCATCCCCCAGGAGAGGCTGTTTAGCTGCTCCACACACTCCAAGTTTCTGTGAAAGGAACAGCAGCAGAGTCAGCATCTTTATTTGCATGAGGAGGCCTCAACTAGAGCCTTATGGCTGAGCTTCCACCTGCCCGAGTGTGGAAGCAACACTGAGGTAGCTTCAGCAGCTCCCACAGTACCATGCTGGTACTGTGTACATGTCCATCATGTACCCAATACATGTACTGTGTTGGGGAAGCCAGAAAGGTAGTTTATAAGGAGCTATCAAAGACCAATAGGAAATTTTGAGGCAGAATTCTGCTTTACGCACATTGCACTGAGCAGCAGTCTCCATGTTCTTACACCAGTAGCCTGGACCCCAGACGCAAGCATCATCCCCCAGGAGAGGCTGTTTAGCTGCTCCACACACTCCAAGTTTCTGTGAAAGGAACAGCAGCAGAGTCAGCATCTTTATTTGCATGAGGAGGCCTCAACTAGAGCCTTATGGCTGAGCTTCCACCTGCCCGAGTGTGGAAGCAACACTGAGGTAGCTTCAGCAGCTCCCACAGTACCATGCTGGTACTGTGTACATGTCCATCATGTACCCAATACATGTACTGTGTACATGGAGCACCTCTCCTATGAAGACAGGCTGAGGGAGCTGGGATTGTTCAGCCTGGAGAAGAGAAGGCTCCAGGGAGACCTTATAGTGGCCTTTCAACACCTGAAGGGTGCCTATAGAAGAGCTGGGGAGGGACTCTTTGCCAGGGAGGGTAATGATTGGACAAGGGGAAACAGTTTTAAATTGGAATAAAAAAAGATTCAGATGAGATCTCAGGAAGAAATTTTTTACTATGAGGGTGGTGAGACACTGGAACAGGTTGCCCAGGGAAGTTGTGGATGCCCCATCCCTGGAGGTGTTCAAGGCCAGGCTGGATGGGGCTTGGAGCAACCTGGTCTGGTGGGAGGTGTCCCTGCCCAGGGCAGGGGGGTTGGAACTGGATGATCTTGAAGGTCCCTTCCAACCCAAACCATTCTGTGATTCTATGCTCAGCTGACCTCTCCACTCACACTCACAAGCTGCACGAGTGGACACGAAGCAGTAATCTGACACAAGGAAGAATTAAGGTAACCCACAACTGCTTCTTCACATTAAGTTTTGAGAAACAGAGCTTCTAGAAAGGCCCCTTTCTCAGGAAAGGTCGTTTAACTTCCTCTCATCACACTCAGGGTTCGCTACACCTCGTTACTGAACCGCAACAGTCGATAACCACTGGCAGCTCTTCTCTTCTGTCCTTCTTTGCACAAGGCTGGCAGTTGGACAGCTGTCCATTCAGTAAACCTTGCTCCAAGCATTCAGGGTGCTGATTTTCATTCCAGCAGGGTTTCTGCATGCTGGGCACTGAAAAGGCACCCAGGAGAGCAGGCAGGACTGTATGGCAGCCCGCACTCGATAAACGCAATACTCACAGTGCAAACAAAAGTGGGATCCATCATCTCTGCCAAGAGTTGCACAACCACAGGTTCATACTGTTCCACAAACTGAACACACTGTAACAAAACACAGGTTGAGAGAGTCTCCTGTTAAAGCCTTAGGAAGAAGAGGAAGATACAGGCCTACTCCAAACTAACTCCTATTCAAGAATACAGGATACTACTCTAAACACCCCAATACTATACTCCAAAATGATAAACCAGAGGGGTTGAGCTCTGCAGATCAAAAAGGACACGGCATCACACTAATCACAAAACAACATCATTTTTTGCTAGCTCATACCTGCCTGCAGCTGCCTGCAGACAGGTTATGATGAGAGAGGGGGTCACGAGGAAAAGAACCAAGTAGGACAGACTCTGGGAAAAGAACCAAGCAGAACAGGCTTTGATTTGCAAAGCTTAGTCTCTAATCGTGGAGATCATTGCTATCCCAAGAGGAAAGCACACCGAACAAGCTGGAGACAAACATCCTGAACAGGATGGCAGCAATCTTAAGTGCAGTAATGACTCTGGAGCACTTTTAGCCCAAGTAATTACTCTTCACTTCAGGCCAGGCAGCAGCAGCAGCACGAAGGCTTCCCATCGATAACAGTCAGCCCTCTAGTGGAGAGGCCACCGCCAAAGCACAGAAAGATTTTGGTGTTCTCAGCAGAGACTAACAGCACTGATTAATAAGCAAACCACAGCTATTAAAGGGCCTCACAGCAGTTAGCAGGAATAGCTGTTTCAGTTGCTTTAAGCCCGTGCCATCGTACGCTTAGTAAACTTATAAGCAGTTGCCACTTGCTGACACCGAGCAGCCACCTAATAAGATTTCCAGGTAAATCTTGATAGCTGTGGCCCTAACAGGTGTTGCTTTTTTGCTCTCTCACTGGAATTACGCCAGCCTGCTTCCAATTACCCTGTTAATCCCCTCAACAGGATCAGTGTGGAGGAAAAAAAATAAACCCAAACCTTCAGCTGTTCCCACCCCCACTGTTCTCAGAGGATTTCCAGGCAAACCCTCACTGACTACAAATGAGTACAACAATCCAGCCAATCAATTCAGGCCCTTAAAAGTCTCCGTCTACTCAAAGGGACTGCCAACCCCTCCAAGTTTAGCAAAAAATCTAATCCCCCCCGTGACCCCAAACTCCTTCCAGCAGAGGAAGGCTGGCTACTCTTATAAAAACTACGTAGAGATGCTGCTCTCTAGTTCTACCAAATTCCCCCCAAGATGTTTCAACCTTCTATTCATCTCTACCTCGCCTTGTTCTGACTGGAAGGCAAAGCTGCCACACAGCAAGGCCTGTGTGGTCATTTGACTGCCTCACATCAAGGCTGCTCCCTCTTTTTTTGCTCTACTGCCCCTGAAAAGCTGCTACGCTTTGGTGCTAACTAGTAAAGGGGGAAAAAAAAAAAAAAACCTAGGAAGGATCAGGTTGCTGAACACAAGCCAGTCCCAGCTGCACCTGTGGACAGTTTGTCTCCAGCCAGAGACCAAGGCAGTTGGCCAAACACAGAGACCTCTATTATGAGTACCTGGACATTTATAGCAGAAGTAGAGACACTTGAAAGATGCACCTAAAATTAGCATGTAGACAGAATATTAGGCAAAACACTTAGAAAATGAGGTTAGCATGATTGTCACTGTAGGACCTATGTTAACCAAACAAATCTTTTATAGCCTGCCTTCCGCACACGCACTTTACCTGATCTCTGACAGACTCTGGCAGGAAGTGACAGACTTTTTCCAGTAAAGCTTCAATTTCAGCTGTCGTGGCATTCTTCTCGAGTTCTTTGTCTGCATAAGCTACCACCATCTTGCAGATATCACAGAAGCCACCTGCAGGTTTCACTAAAACTGAGAAGAAAAAATACAACTCAAAACCAAAGCCAGACATCAGTGCTTAGGTAGTTCCTCCAAACAGAAGAAAGGAGGCAGCATCAGCAAAGTATTAAAGCCTATGTTCTCAAAAGAGATACAATCAGAGGTGAATTAGCTCATTTTGCAACACCACCAACTCCTCACTACCAACCTGGCTGCTGCTGTGGAGGCTTGTTGGCTGCACAGCACTTCAGCATAACACACACAGCTTCAGGATTCGTCGCCTCCAAGAGCATGTCAATCAAAGCCTGGCCGTAGACATCTATGAAATCCTTACACTGGTCTTTGACACTTCCTGGGAACAGGTAGCAGATCACCTCCATTTCATGTACAATCTCCTCCTGAAGCACAGGGAAGGGGGAGCAGCAAGTGAGGAACAGAAATCTGATTTGATTCACAAGTATGTTTTTTCTTACACCATCACTCCCAGGATAGAAATCTCACTCTCATGAAAACAGGCAAGAAAATTAGCTTTGCTTCCCCCTCTAATACAGCCCCATTTTAGCCAAAGCCTAGGAAGAGGTACCACTTTTATTGCTTACACACCTCTGTCTTGTTGCTCTCCAAGAGGCCAGTCACTTCTTTCACCATGGTTTCACATATTTCACACACAGAAAAGGTTTTCTCTTGAACTGAGGCTTTCTGAGTACACAGAAGAAACATAAAAAACAGGAAATCAGCACTTGACCACATATGACAGGGACAATTTGTAAGGGATCAGCTTAACAGCATTCAAATTCAGGTGCAGCACACACTCACTCACCTCACTGGACAGCTCGAGCTGAATTCAAAAGGTCAACCAGAACCCGAAACCAACCTCAAAGGACTCAGTAAAAAGCCTTTTGAATGAAGAGTCATCTGTACAACTAATTAAGACTACAGTCCCCAGGTTGTATAAGGAGGAGAGTTGAATCTAGTAGACGTGGAGAAATAAGCAGCCCCACACTGAGTGGAGTTAAGAGAAATGTGAAGTGTTTTTTTTTTTTTTAAATACGCTAATTGAGGACAAAATAACTAATTTACTTGAATTGAGAGCACCCTCTTGTTTGCAGAAGAAACCTAGAAATTGAAGGACTTGAAGGAAATTTTTCTAGACCCGATAATCAGAAATTAACTGTCCTCAAAAGAGGCTTTCCCTTTCAAAAAAAACTCAGCCCATGTCTTACCCAAAGGCCATGGGAAACTAAGGTACTTCTCCAAACTGGGAGCATTCTGACCCTGATCACTCATCTGCGCACACAGAATGCTGTCCCATTTTTAAAAGGGACTGAATTATAACTCCAAATGTAGAGCAAAATTCAAGTGCAGCAATTTGCCCTCTAACATTTGAAGTATCATTTAGACCAGCTGCTGTACTGTACTGCTAGAACCAGAGTTCCCATTTTAATCCTTAAATCTTACCTTACAGCTTTGGTTTAGCATAGGCTCTGCTATTCTAACAAATCAGTCAACTCTCCTACTTCACAGATCAACAACAGAAACAAGAGGAGGCCAGGAATCTGTATGCAGGGAGTCTTGGATTATTCTATGCGTAAAGGCTCCCATTTTTCTGTTTCACCCAGTTCATTGCACTCAAGCAAAGAGGAAGGCAAAGCTGTTGAGTACAAAGTCCATCTTACCTCCACTGTTTCCACTTTCACTTCATGAACCACTTGAGCTGGCACCAGAGTCTGAAGGGGAACAGATTTCACAGAAGGACAGAACCCAACCATGGCACAAATGTCCTTTGGTTGCTGGAAAGAGAAAGCAATTTTTAAAAGTCTAGAAGGCTCTGCCCTTTCTATGGAGCCTGTGAGCAGGCACCGAGAATAAAGTTTTAAAAGGCTCCAACACAACCAGAAGTTTCGTGACTACTTCTACTTCAAGTATTGCCAAAGCATTTGATATGGTTATAGGCAGGACAACTACCAGGTGAAATTTAGCAGTTCCTTTAAAAGAGGAAGAGGTTAGGCCACATCCATTTTAAAACCCCATTTACCATGAGCTAATCCACTATGCAAGCCCTTCAAAGGAGTTGACTTAAGAGCCACCAACACCAGCATCACGTTAGACCTGTATCCGCGAAGCTGCTCCCCTGAAAGCTTTAAGTAATCACAGAAAAGGCTAATTATCCTGACTCCAGAGTTCACCCAAAAGCTGAAAGAAACGCCTAGAAGAAAGGACTCCTTTACTGATCCACAAACTACCTTCTTTAAAGCATCCAGTAACATCACATTTTGCAAACAGAAACAGATTCCCGCATTACTGAACGCAGCCTATAAGAAACAAAAGTTACCCAATGTTAAAACCTAAGCCCAAAGCTTTTTAAAAGTATCTGAAATTATATTTCAAGTGTTCTTTTCACGATAAGAAGGAAAAGAGCAAAGAGAAACAAAGCCTTTCAGAAGGCTTTCTAAGTTTTTCTCAAAACTTTTAGAAAGATATATTACTATATCTTTCTGCAAAAGATACAGTAACTGCAAAATAACTGCAAAAATAAATGCCAGACATGAGGCAAACTGTTCTAAGGGGGCCACGTTATACCCACATAAAGTGAGAACGTCTGTACAGAGTAACACACAAAACTTGAGTTTTCCCACCTAAAGTCTACTTAAGCTAAAAAAAAAGTTACCTTTGGTCCTATGGGTGATTAGAAGATCATACCCCACTCCGTCACCAGGGCATCAAGCTTCTTACAGCAGAAGCTTATGCAACAGTTAATACATCATGCCACAACCTCATGCACAGGCAAAAGCAGTATCTCAACGATCCAGTGCTGCTTCAGACTACTCCAGGCAGTACCTTTAAGTCAAGCCCTTTGGTTCATGCAGTGTAAGAAGCATTTCCAGATATTAATGTTACAGCAACACCCACATACACACAACGTGGTCTCTCGCAGAGAGATGACAGACACAAGGTCTCCCAGGACTGGTTAAATAAAAAACCCAAATAGCTCTTGGAAGCAGGAGCCTAAAGGCCTCCCACATTTTCTTTTCAGTTTATATACTCCAAACATCTATACCACTACCTTAGATTTAAAAGTTAACCAAGAAAAGATCCAGGGAACAGCTTCACCCAAGCCCTCTTGAGCCCAGGCTTTAAATCAGAAGCTGGCAGGAGCCACCAGAGTGCTTTTTCCACAACTAACCCTTCTTGAATGAAAGTGAGCATATTTTCTGCTGTACTGGCCAAAAGAATAATCAGGCTGAAATCTTAGTAGTACAAACTGGTATCTGGAGCTGGAAGGAAGCCTGGAAGAAGTCTATAGTCTTTTTTTCTCTGATTTAATCCCAAAAATATCCCTTGTATCTGTCAACACCGAGTGCAATCACACCATGTACACAGCTAATAGAGCAAGAAGTGAACTAAAAGCAGGCTATCACCACAGGCAAGTTGCTCACCTACCTGATCCTTCTGTTGACAGGGAAGATTGGAGACAGAGAAAGGAAGGAGAAATTAGAGATAACAGTTAAAAGTAAAAAAAAAAAAAAATCAAGCACTTGGAGCTGCATATACTCTTTCCATGAAGATGATGGTCCCCACCCCAGAAGATCCTCAGCACTGCTATTCACATTTAATTGCACGGTGCTAACCAGCATTATTCACTTCAAGTTATTAAAACACCCTGGGCAAGACTCCCTCCAAAGAGTCTGAACAACACTCAGCCAGGTGCAAGGTGCAGTCATTTTCCAATTTCCGGTGTTAACACCACCCTGGATTGCAATGCTCAAAATGAGAAACTAACTGTTGTTGGAACAAAGATTTTCCCTCCCCCCACAGATGCGTAAGAACCAGTATGAGAGTAGCCTTTAGCAACCTGAAATAAAAAAAGGCCACTGTGTTGCCAAATCCAGGTTCAAGTCAGCCATGTACTCTATTCATAAACTTGTAATAACCTATAATGTGTTATGTTACTTGTGGCACTGCGTTCTTTAAGGAAAGGCTTACTCATTTTTGTTACAAGACTTTGAAATCTCAGGATAAAGAGGTGCTATGGAGGTGGTCAGAGGTAAAATATATTGTATGTTGCTGCAGAAGACCAGAGCTGGTGCAGTATCACTCACTCTCCACGGCTCCTACCAAGAGCCCAGAGAGCAGGAGTTGTGAGACAGCAATTCCAGAAGAAGGATGTTTGGTTTCCCTTCAAACAGACACCGGGTTTTTCAATAATGAACCAATTTTTCAATACTGTGACAGACCAACTCTAATACCCTTAGGACAGTATTTGATGGGGGGAGAAGGGGAAGCGGTGCAGGGCTAAAATAAAAGACTTTAAAGGAACATGTGTGATGCAATTTCTGTGTTTCAAAGGATCAGGGTGCCTTTTGCACCACTAAGTGATTGTAGAAGAAAAGGAAAGTGCTAAAGAAAGCATTCTGAGCCTGAAGTTACTATCCAAATAAATGCCAAGTTCAAAGTGTTAGCACCAAGGCTTACAGAGCAAGGGCTCTCCCCAGACTTTCACTGCAGTAATTTCCTGTTTCCAAATAAGTTCGCCACACAAAGCAGAAAAAATTAAAAATAACCAAGAGCAAATATTATATTCTACTGATCTTACCATGTGCATCATCATTTGGATAGCCAAGTCAGAATATTCGGAGATATAGTTCTTGCACTGCAGGAAGTAGGAAACGAAAGTCTTGTAAGTATCAAACCACTTCAGCTGTAGAGTTAATCTAGAATTTTCTAACACATCTCAAGGTATTAATTCACCTGCTCTACTTAATAACTATTATTCTGTTGTCTTTCAGAGCTCGTCCCAAATACAAGAAGGCATTTCAGGTTACACAATCATTGCACACACACCTGCTTATCTGGTGAGTATCCTTTTCTCTTCTGCTTAGAGCAAAAGCACTCCCCCACATGAGCAGGTATATGCTAAATGATCTGCCCTCCCAGATCATTTTTATGAAAAAGGCCTTTAAGGTCTAGCAGAAATCCTGGGTCTTCTTCCTCCTCCCCAGACCCATCCACCCAACTTTCTTGTCCAGAAAGTTGGTCAAGTTGGTCTTGACTGCCACAGCCTTCTGGCTTGTCAGCCACCCCTCCCAGTTTCATGTCATCAGCAAACTTGCTGAGGGTACATTCCATCCCTTCATCCAGGTCATTGATGAAAATATTGAAGAGGATATACCACTACCTTAGATTTAAAAGTTAACCAAGAAAAGATCCAGGGAACAGCTTCACCCAAGCCCTCTTGAGCCCAGGCTTTAAATCAGAAGCTGGCAGGAGCCACCAGAGTGCTTTTTCCACAACTAACCCTTCTTGAATGAAAGTGAGCATATTTTCTGCTGTACTGGCCAAAAGAATAATCAGGCTGAAATCTTAGTAGTACAAACTGGTATCTGGAGCTGGAAGGAAGCCTGGAAGAAGTCTATAGTCTTTTTTTCTCTGATTTAATCCCAAAAATATCCCTTGTATCTGTCAACACCGAGTGCAATCACACCATGTACACAGCTAATAGAGCAAGAAGTGAACTAAAAGCAGGCTATCACCACAGGCAAGTTGCTCACCTACCTGATCCTTCTGTTGACAGGGAAGATTGGAGACAGAGAAAGGAAGGAGAAATTAGAGATAACAGTTAAAAGTAAAAAAAAAAAAAAATCAAGCACTTGGAGCTGCATATACTCTTTCCATGAAGATGATGGTCCCCACCCCAGAAGATCCTCAGCACTGCTATTCACATTTAATTGCACGGTGCTAACCAGCATTATTCACTTCAAGTTATTAAAACACCCTGGGCAAGACTCCCTCCAAAGAGTCTGAACAACACTCAGCCAGGTGCAAGGTGCAGTCATTTTCCAATTTCCGGTGTTAACACCACCCTGGATTGCAATGCTCAAAATGAGAAACTAACTGTTGTTGGAACAAAGATTTTCCCTCCCCCCACAGATGCGTAAGAACCAGTATGAGAGTAGCCTTTAGCAACCTGAAATAAAAAAAGGCCACTGTGTTGCCAAATCCAGGTTCAAGTCAGCCATGTACTCTATTCATAAACTTGTAATAACCTATAATGTGTTATGTTACTTGTGGCACTGCGTTCTTTAAGGAAAGGCTTACTCATTTTTGTTACAAGACTTTGAAATCTCAGGATAAAGAGGTGCTATGGAGGTGGTCAGAGGTAAAATATATTGTATGTTGCTGCAGAAGACCAGAGCTGGTGCAGTATCACTCACTCTCCACGGCTCCTACCAAGAGCCCAGAGAGCAGGAGTTGTGAGACAGCAATTCCAGAAGAAGGATGTTTGGTTTCCCTTCAAACAGACACCGGGTTTTTCAATAATGAACCAATTTTTCAATACTGTGACAGACCAACTCTAATACCCTTAGGACAGTATTTGATGGGGGGAGAAGGGGAAGCGGTGCAGGGCTAAAATAAAAGACTTTAAAGGAACATGTGTGATGCAATTTCTGTGTTTCAAAGGATCAGGGTGCCTTTTGCACCACTAAGTGATTGTAGAAGAAAAGGAAAGTGCTAAAGAAAGCATTCTGAGCCTGAAGTTACTATCCAAATAAATGCCAAGTTCAAAGTGTTAGCACCAAGGCTTACAGAGCAAGGGCTCTCCCCAGACTTTCACTGCAGTAATTTCCTGATTCCAAATAAGTTAGCCACACAAAGCAGAAAAAAATAAAAATAACCAAGACCAAATATTATATTCTACTGATCTTACCATGTGCATCATCATTTGGATAGCCAAGTCAGAATATTCGGAGATATAGTTCTTGCACTGCAGGAAGTAGGAAACGAAAGTCTTGTAAGTATCAAACCACTTCAGCTGTAGAGTTAATCTAGAATTTTCTAACACATCTCAAGGTATTAATTCACCTGCTCTACTTAATAACTATTATTCTGTTGTCTTTCAGAGCTCGTCCCAAATACAAGAAGGCATTTCAGGTTACACAATCATTGCACACACACCTGCTTATCTGGTGAGTATCCTTTTCTCTTCTGCTTAGAGCAAAAGCACTCCCCCACATGAGCAGGTATATAGGACCACACTGCCCTGCCAGATCATTTTTATGAAAAAGGCCTTTAAGGTCTAGCAGCAATCCTGGGTCGTCTTCCTCCTCCCCAGACCCATCCATCCCACTCCACCCAACTTTCTTGTCCAGAAAGTTGGTCAAGTTGGTCTTGACTGGCACAGTTTTATGAAAAAGGCCTTTAAGGTCTAGCAGCAATCCTGGGTCGTCTTCCTCCTCCCCAGACCCATCCATCCCACTCCACCCAACTTTCTTGTCCAGAAAGTTGGTCAAGTTGGTCTTGACTGGCACAGCCTTCTGGCTTGTCAGCCACCCCTCCCAGTTTCATGTCATCAGCAAACTTGCTGAGGGTACATTCCATCCCTTCATCCAGGTCATTGATGAAAATATTGAAGAGGATTGGACCCAGTGCTGATCCCTGAAATATTGAAGAGGACTGGACCCAGTGCTGAACCCAGGGGGCCCCACTTGTTACAGCCCTCCAACTAGATTCTGTGCCACTGATCACGACCCTCTGAGCTCTGTTTTTCAGCCAGTTTTCAATCCACTTCACTGTCCATTTATCTAATCCACACTTCTTAGCTTACCTATGAGGATTTCAGTGTTGTTATTGTTGACACTGTGTAACATATCCCACATGTGACACACCTCTCCTTTGTTTTTTTAAATAGACATTAACTATTTTATGTTTGTATGCAGGAGCAGATTTTTAAACAAAAAAACAAATATAATCCACACTTCTTAGCTTACCTATGAGGATTTCAGTGTTGTTATTGTTAACACTGTGTAAACATATCCCACATGTGACACACCTCTCCTTTGTTTTTTTAAATAGAGATTAACTATTTTATGTTTGTACACAGGAGCAGATTTTTAAACAAAATGAAAAAAAGACAGCTTACCATATCAGACATTCCAGGTCCCAAACGGTCACACTCCTCCTTGGCATGAGCAACCAGAGACTTTACAAAAGATGAGTTTGTCCTCACAGCTTCCTGAACATCAGTCACCAGCTGAATGCAATCTTGGCACACACCCCCACTTCCCTGGACAAAAAGTAAAAGGAAACTTAAGTTGATGTATCTTCACATGCCATCTTTTAGAAGTTTCTGTTACTAGCAAGTTTTAAAAGCTGTTTTAAACTATATCCAAACCTTGATAAATAGTACAGAAAACCTGAAAGCCTGAACTAACATGAATAGACAAGCTACTGTTGGTGTGTGCACCAGCCACTAGATGGAGATTAGGTACCTACTTGGCTCTCAAACCCGAGATAACTGTTAAGATACCCAATCTGCAAAATCTCTTGGTTTTGTTACAGACCACAGTGGGTAGGTTTCTAAATTTGGCACAGATCTTACCTGCTCCACCCACAGCAGCTTGTTCTCCATCCACCCAACTGTTTAAATCCTGTATCAAGGCTTGCTATCAAGACTCAGCCTCTACTCACAAGTTCATTGTCTCATCTACTCCCCTTTGTCAACTACTACTTCTTTTCTGATCCAGTCTGTCACCCCTGGATTCAGAGATGAATGCTTCCCCCGAAGCTAGCAGACTACTCAATGTGGGAGGAATTCTTCTTTCTTTGAACACTGGTGCCAAACTTGCTCTCAGAAGAAATTGTTTCCAGTAAGACCTGCTTGACTACTACGGTGGTGGATGAGAACAGCCCAGCACAAGACTTGTCTTTATAGGCTGTGGTTGTTAATCCAAGATTGTAAGTATCGTCCACAGGGGCTGCAACTATCATCTTACTTAGCTTAAAACCCACAGGTTAAGGAAAAAAGGTAGCTGTCTGTGTGCAGCAGCACAAAATTCAGGAGGAAACACTCACTCAGGTGAAGAACATCAGCTTAATCTGTGCCCAGTAAACAATCCTTTACCAAGAACTATCAGTAAATTCTTATAGCCAAGGCTTACAGAGCAAGGGCTCTCCCCAGACTTTCACTGCAGTAATTTCCTGATTCCAAATAAGTTAGCCACACAAAGCAGAAAAAAATAAAAATAACCAAGACCAAATATTATATTCTACTGATCTTACCATGTGCATCATCATTTGGATAGCCAAGTCAGAATATTCGGAGATATAGTTCTTGCACTGCAGGAAGTAAGAAACGAAAGTCTTTTAAGTATCAAACCACTTCAGCTGTAGAGTTAATCTAGAATTTTCTAACACATCTCAAGGTATTAATTCACCTGTTCTACTTAATAACTATTATTCTGTTGTCTTTCAGAGCTCGTCCCAAATACAAGAAGGCATTTCAGGTTACACAATCATTGCACACACACCTGCTTATCTGGTGAGTATCCTTTTCTCTTCTGCTTAGAGCAAAAGCACTCCCCCACATGAGCAGGTATATAGGACCACACTGCCCTGCCAGATCATTTTTATGAAAAAGGCCTTTAAGGTCTAGCAGCAATCCTGGGTCGTCTTCCTCCTCCCCAGACCCATCCATCCCACTCCACCCAACTTTCTTGTCCAGAAAGTTGGTCAAGTTGGTCTTGACTGCCACAGCCTTCTGGCTTGTCAGCCACCCCTCCCAGTTTCATGTCATCAGCAAACTTGCTGAGGGTACATTCCATCCCTTCATCCAGGTCATTGATGAAAATATTGAAGAGGATTGGACCCAGTGCTGATCCCTGGGGGGCCCCACTTGTTACAGCCCTCCAACTAGATTCTGTGCCACTGATCACGACCCTCTGAGCTCTGTTTTTCAGCCAGTTTTCAATCCACTTCACTGTCCATTTATCTAATCCACACTTCTTAGCTTACCTATGAGGATTTCAGTGTTGTTATTGTTAACACTGTGTAAACATATCCCACATGTGACACACCTCTCCTTTGTTTTTTTAAATAGAGATTAACTATTTTATGTTTGTACACAGGAGCAGATTTTTAAACAAAATGAAAAAAAGACAGCTTACCATATCAGACATTCCAGGTCCCAAACGGTCACACTCCTCCTTGGCATGAGCAACCAGAGACTTTACAAAAGATGAGTTTGTCCTCACAGCTTCCTGAACATCAGTCACCAGCTGAATGCAATCTTGGCACACACCCCCACTTCCCTGGACAAAAAGTAAAAGGAAACTTAAGTTGATGTATCTTCACATGCCACGTTTTAGAAGCTTCTGTTACTAGCAAGTTTTAAAAGCTGTTTTAAACTATATACAAACCTTGATAAATAGTACAGAAAACCTGAAAGCCTGAACTAACATGAATAGACAAGCTACTGTTGGTGTGTGCACCAGCCACTAGATGGAGATTAGGTACCTACTTGGCTCTCAAACCCGAGATAACTGTTAAGATACCCAATCTGCAAAATCTCTTGGTTTTGTTACAGACCACAGTGGGTAGGTTTCTAAATTTGGCATAGATCTTACCTGCTCCACCCACAGCAGCTTGTTCTCCATCCACCCAACTGTTTAAATCCTGTATCAAGGCTTGCTATCAAGACTCAGCCTCTACTCACAAGTTCATTGTCTCATCTACTCCCCTTTGTCAACTACTACTTCTTTTCTGATCCAGTCTGTCACCCCTGGATTCAGAGATGAATGCTTCCCCCGAAGCTAGCAGACTACTCAATGTGGGAGGAATTCTTCTTTCTTTGAACACTGGTGCCAAACTTGCTCTCAGAAGAAATTGTTTCCAGTAAGACCTGCTTGACTACTATGGTGGTGGATGAGAACAGCCCAGCACAAGACTTGTCTTTATAGGCTGTGGTTGTTAATCCAAGATTGTAAGTATCGTCCACAGGGGCTGCAACTATCATCTTACTTAGCTTAAAACCCACAGGTTAAGGAAAAAAGGTAGCTGTCTGTGTGCAGCAGCACAAAATTCAGGAGGAAACACTCAGGTGAAGAACATCAGCTTAATCTGTGCCCAGTACAACAATCCCTTACCAAGAACCATCAGTAAGTTCTTATACAAAGGAGCACTGAAGCTCTGGAGCATAAAACATGCACACCTCTTGCACCCTGGATTAGCAATGCACTCTTACCTTAGAATTCTGTTTGGGTTTGTCCTGAGGGTAAAGGAGAAGGGGCACATTAGCCATGAAAGGGGATGCCAGTTCAGAGAAATCCAGCTCTGGTATCTTATTGGACTGGAGCTGGTTCTGAAGCTTCATTGCTGCAAGGTGTTTCTGAAGGGGCTGGCACAGTGACAGGGCACTACATACAACTTCAGGTTTATCCTAGGGGAGATAAGACACATACAGAAAGCTCTGTAGACTGATGTCACTTTTATATGAAGTTCAGAGTAGAGAGTCATTTAATTGAAATATGATAGGAAGGGAAAAAATGTTTTCACAGCAAGGAAGTAGTCTTCAAATTTACACCATTAATGGCAACACCAGTAATCCATAGAGAATTGAAGGGATCATACCACAACTTTATGTGGAAGAGAAACTTAAGAGCAAAACTTTATTCCAACAGTTGCAATCCATAGAGAATTGAAGGGATCATACCACAACCTTATGTGGAAGAGAAACTTAATTCCAACAGTTGCAAATTGTTATCTACTTACTAGCTCTTCTTTGATCATATCCATGATAACAGGTAGGTAGGAATCCACAATCTCCTTGCATTCAGAGACCAGGCCTTGGTCAGGAAGAAACTCACATGTCTTTTCCAAGTAAGAGCGAATCTCATCCTATAAGAAATAAAGTGGGCTATAGACTAACAAAATATGTATCTATATCTATATGCAGGACACAAAGCCTAAAAAAAGCCCCTTGGACTCAGGTAGGTCCAGGCAGTTGGCAAGCAAAACTAGAATGACATTTTATACTATAGGTCTGTTTTCCCCAGTCCTGGGCTTTCGATGAGACCTTGCCAAAGTGAAAACATGAAATAACACTTGCAAGGTCTGCACAACAGTCTTGCCAACATAGAACATCCACACTTAAGAAGAGGAGTGAAATTATGGACTAGTGAGACGGTGATTTGTTTACACAAAGTACTCCTAGGTTCACAAAAGGATAGAAATGTCCACAACCAAAATAAAGACCATTTGATGTAATCATCCACTTTTAGAGACTGCAGTATCCCACCTTTTAAGATCAATGGCCCACTGGCACAAGAGCAGTTTTATTAAGCATCTACAGTCAATCTGGGATGTGTTAGAGCATGAGAGGCTCTAGAATTTGCTAATCTCTAAACTGTAAGATGCTGTTTAAAAGCCTTTTCCCCACGTACTCTGGCCCCTTTCAACATTTGCTGCTTAAGTTGGGAAAACATCACTCAGACTGGTTTCCCACCCCCTCACCTTGCAATCTTGTTAAGTCAATGAAATCAAACAGTGCCTTGGGACAAGGAGAAGGGGAGCTCTGCTTACCTCGGTGCCATTATCCTTCAAAACCTTGCCAGCCACTGTCACGAGTTCCTTACACAAGTCACAGGGGATACTGGTCTGGAGAGAGAAGTAGAGAGTTACTTTGAGACAGAATTCAGTACCTGTAAATGCAGCGTGCAAATAAAAACAGCAAGAATAAGAATTGAAGTTAAGGGAAGAAATTCTGGCTGAAACCTGGGTGAGATGTTCCAAGTATGTCCAGCTCTGGCTTTTTCAGTAAATCAACACGGTGTGAAGCAGCAGGCGTGCTACCTCTTGCTCCTTTCACCTAGTCCCACCTCCCTTGAAGTAAAAAGCATGCTGCCCTGAGAAGCCTTCTGAAGCTCTTTTATGGTTCTCTTACTAGAAATCCAAGAATTTAAAAAGATCTGGTAAAGCAGCACTCACATCTAGTACAAACGCAACTTGAAAAGCCACACTGAACGTAACATTTGTACCATTATTTACTGTCATTGCTTTCATAATTTAGCACACGCTGCACCTTTTGGGGAACATTAAAATATGAGAAAGATCTAAGGAATCATACAGCTTTTTTTTTATAATAAGCTTATCAGTTTGGCATTGTTCAAGTTAAGAATAAGAAAAGGCACTATGATTTTGTTCTATGAGTCGGTTTAATAAAGAGGAACAGCTCTGAAATCCACTAGCTCCATTCCACACATTGCTTGGTGATTGTGCAACAGGTCACAGGAGAAGTCAGCAGACAAGTTGTGCAAGGCAGAGAAGTGGAAAGCAACCTTTATCTAGCACCCAAATTAAGGGAGAGTAACCAAGGCATAGCCAGATGTAGCACTTAACTCCAATCAGAGACTTGGAAAACCTTCATCAGCATAGCTAAACCAGCTACCTCAGCTATGGGTGGGAAGAAGTCATCTCAGGAGTTGATACTTACTACAGTAGGCTTGTCCCAGACGTTCTGCTGGCAGTGTTTCACCGCTCCGCACTGCGATGCCGTCCGAAGGTTCTGACACCACACCTCTGGACCCTTCACACAGTCCTTCTGCCACAGAACAGGGCTTGCCACAGCTGCCAAACAAAGAATCGGCCTTTCAAAGCTGCACATTTGAATGATTTCTAGGCCCAAGTAAGCAGGTTAATGCTGTATGGTGTAACCACAACCCTTCCGTTAGGCCCCTTCCATTTACTAGACATTTTAAAGCACGTTTCAATCCAACAATTTCTACCTGTAACCACAACCCTTCCGTTAGGCCCCTTCAATCTACTAGACATTTTAAAGCACGTTTCAGTCCAACAATGTCTCTACTTGAGACATGAGTCCCAAATACAGATTACACAGCCAAAGAACTCCAGAAAAATCAAAACAGTTCAATTCCTTTATTAAGTGCCTGAGCATGAGAACCTCAGCAGCCCATTGCTCTATCATCCACCTTTTAAAACAAAAACAAACCAAAACCCACAAGAACTACCAGATTACTCAAAATAGAGAAACTACTCATTGCAGAAATCCACAACTCAGCTGATTCCCAAAGCTACAACCCTCCTGTCCTTGCAGTCACTTCAGCTGTGAACATCTAGCACATGTAGATGAGGCACATCTAGCCTGTAATTGCTGCCTGCATTCCTTCTCCCAGGTGAACCACCCTTTTCTCATCTAGCAACTGTAAGAGCTAGCAAATTAATCAGATTAGGAGCCACACCACCACACACATTACACAGAGGACTTAACAGCCAGGTGCAGACCAAAACACTGAACAGAATGTTTCAAAAGCCAAAGAGGGACAGAAAACAAGGTGAGACATGTTCCATCAGACAGTTCTAAACCCATTAAATCTATTTAGACTTTGCTTCCTCTTGGTCAGTTCTTCAACTGTGTAGAGAAAAAAAACACAGGGGAAAAAAGGAAAGAGCCCAAGTCTTTGTCTGGACATTCCCTCCCACCCCACATGGCATTGTCACGCAACCTACAAAGTTTTGAAGTAAATACAGAATACCATTTCTGGACAGTCTTCCTAAAGAAAGTGTAATAGATCTTCACTATTAGTAAGGAACAGGACAAGTTAATCAGCTGTATTTTTTAGCTGACTTTCCAAGTGTGGTTTTGTTTTGGGTTTTTTTTTTTGGTGCTCTCTGAACTGGAGAGCACCAGCTCACTTCAGCTAACTTCTCCCACTTTTCTAAAACCATCTTGCCTGTCAGTAGTCTCAGTTTCTTCAGGAGTCAGTCTCCTCCACTGCATTAACCTATGAAGAAACTCCTTAAAATCCTACTGCAAGCACTCAGTGTTTGCTCCAAAGAAATTTGCCATGGTCTAAGCCTACAAGGCACTGCTGTCAAACTTTTAGAAAAAAAAATAAAAACCCATTCAAACCTATTAGCTGCATAAGTGTTGCTTAGGAGCCATTATTTCCACATGGATGCTGTTTACACATCACAAAAGGCTGTAAAATTACACTGTCAACAAAGACACCGAATTTAAGCTGTTCAATTCCTACAAAGCTTCTAGTAAGGTTATGAACAGATGAACAATTGCTTTTCCATTTCTCACATCCCAGTTCTAAACACTTAGAGGATCAACTTAACAGCTGAATTACTAGTGCATCTACTAGGTATATAAACCCTACACTTCAAACAGGGCCAGATAAACACTGCTTTATAGGTGCCATTCTGCAGCCTTCTCAGCTGTTGATTTATAAAGCCTGTTTACACTGGATTTCACAGAGGAATGACCTATTTATTTTAAGAAAAATGTGCTCTGCATACTTAATCTTCTACAGAAATGCATGAAGTTTGCTACCCTCTTTCCCAGCAAAGAGCCTAGATTGCATATTATTCTTCAGCAAGACAGCACACTAGGACTGCTTATAAGACCACAGGAATAAGACTTCAAAGCTTCTAATAATGTATGGTTAGCAAAATATTTACAGATGGCCTATTTTAAATTACAGCATTATCGATCTGGAAGCACTAAGAGTAAGTTTCAAAGTCAGACCGGTCAGCCAAATAGCTGTCAGCTCTGGCAGGATGACAATAACCAAGAATATGCTTGGTTGAAGGAAAGAGTTATTCTTCCCTTTCAGATACCAGTATTAAGCAATGGTTGGAAGGCTCTGCAAGGCAGAGTCAAAGCCTGGCTTAAGTCAAGCAAGACCTTGACTTTCAACAGTGTAATTAAGGGGTTCCAACTATTTACAAGTATAGCTTTTAACCTATGCCTTTAGTTCCGTAAATCAAAAGAAATTTACTCCCTCTCCCCTGCTTGAAACATACTGTAAAACTAGAAAATTAAAGTATAAAACTGCAACAATAGTGATCTCAGGCAGTTTCTCAACCTCCTGATCTAAGAAGTTGTTTAAAACCCAAACTTAGGCATTCAAACCATAACTTGCACTGGCTTGATCTAGCTCTTAACAAACTTTCACTTTTTGTTTGGCTTTTTACTTTAAGATCTTGTCACTGGTCTCTACCCACTTTTGGCAGAATGTCTACCACCTAGTTTTGCTCCTCCTCAGAGCCTCTGACCTGGTCATTATAAATGCAGGACAGAAGAAACACCACGCTTCAGATTTATGGTAACTCATCAGCTTTTTTGTCTCTATGTCTTTAACAACTTCCCAGCTGAATGGCTTCTGAATCAAACGGATGCTCATACGGAGTCAGTCAGAAATGCTCTGACTTGCTAGGACACAGCAAGGGGTATTGGCAGGACAGCAGGATTTTTTCAGGTCATGACACTGAGGCAGAAGAAAACTGAGAAGCCAGGCAGTAGTCTGACACCTTTTGAGGTGAACAGAATGTAGGTTGCAGATAATTCTGTTCAGAAAGGAAAAAAAAAGTCTTAACTGATCTTTGACAGCACATTAACTACTTGATACCTCTGCTCTGCTTCCCTGCATCGTGTGTCTCACCAGTTTGGAAAGAGAAAAGAGTAATTTCTCAGAAGAAGCACACACAGCCATATTTTGTTCAGATTCTGCTCAAAGCACTGCCAGTGGGCACACAGTCACTTCTGATTTCAGAATAAGGCCATGAAGTGTTACCTGCAATCCTCTACAGGAGGCCAAAGACAAAGTCTCAGAATAGCATCAAAGGGTTCATAAGTCAGTGAACACTGAAAACTAGTTTCAGGATACAATTAAGCACCCTGAACACATACCCATTATTTAAAATCCTCACCCCTGCACAACATCAGAGCAAAACGAAATGCCAACATAACTACAGAACTTTTCCTTTAAAAAAAAAAGCCAACAGATTCAGAAAACCTGAATCAGCTATGCCATGAGGATGAGCACTTGCCTACAGAAAACAGAAACTGGAGGAACAGCAGTGTCCTTTCTGTTACAAAGGACACTGTGGAAGTTCTTTCTTTCTGAGAAGACAACTCTACATTGGATGCTTTCAGTACACATCTTTCTGGTCAAACAGTGACTAGGTAAATTTGTTTGTTAGAGCCACACATCACTGGTACATTTTAGAAAGCAGCTACAGAGAAAAAAAAAACATGCTAACCATGGCTTCTTTTCTTCCATCTTCCACAGTGACTTTAAATATAGTTAAGATTGGATTAGATTCTGTATCATGTTGAAATACTTCTATTACATAAGCCAACGTCTAATACGAAAGGATGTACCTTCATTGCAACAGCATCCACCCCCTTCTTTCTGAACTTTCTGGGAAAAACAGAAACAAAATTAACAAAACTCTGCATTAATTCAGATCTTGCAGATTCAGGGAAGATTACCCTGAAATCCTTTACTGTTTCCACTACTTCTTCCTTTACCTTGTTCTTCTATTTAATTATGAAACAGCATTTTTCCTCATATATTAATTTATGTTACAACAAAGCAAACATGCCAGTGAAGTGTGTTAAGACCTTGTGCTGTTTCACATCAGAATGAATAGTTCTGAGTCTTAACAGTTATCTGACCTGTTCCCTCAATACAGCCTCTTCTGCAAGAAGAGTGACACCTTAATGAGGTATTGCACATTCCCAGCAAAGCTGCAACCCAAGAGAAAACAAAGCACTGTCAGTTACTTCACAGAACTACTAATGCTCGCTGGATAAACCCAATGGGATTACCTTCTTAGTCACCTTTGGCAGCCCTTTATTTCATGTATTCTTCTTTATCTGAGGCTCATCCATTTTTAAATAGATTTCTCCTTTCTCTATAGATTAGCTCTCAACAGTCACGCGTCATGTTCCCTCAAACCTGGCTCCCTTCCCTAAAGTTTGGCGCTCTAAAAATAACAGCTTGCAAGAACAAGTTTATCTGTGAAGGCCAGAGAGTTTCTTTACTCGTCCTCTTCACTGGTTCCTCCCTTCTTCAACCGCTCACAGATGTGGTTTCTTCAATTTTAGAAGGAACGGTCGTTCGCTCCTCCGAGTTCTTCCTAAATTAAGGCAGTGAAAGAAAATGGAGGAGGAAGGAGAAGCGGGGGTAGAAACACAATCCGTGTATAAAGGGCACGTCTTTCAGATGTGAAAGACTTCCTCCTTCAGGCTTCCAGCCAAGTTGACAGCCAAAAGGCACCCTAGGATCCTTGCATGCCCTTGCAGCTTCTTGAAACAAAACAAAACCAAAAGATTCATCCCCACTCTTGTCCTCACTGATGCTCGTGTCTGACAGACAAGAGAAGCCGTTTCCCAGAACAAGTGTTGCCTCAGAAACACAGCCTGAAACCCAACAACATAATCAAAATACTCCACAGGCTGAAGGGTAACAGCAGAAAAGGAAGGAGGAATCTTTTCTTGGAGACTGGGGTCAGCAACCTAACACTGTCAGAACACCAGTCACGCAGTCCTGACAAGTGACAACCACTGCATATTGCATGGGGCTCTGCCAGGAATTCACACAAAACCCAGTTTAAAGGCTGTGAAGAGAAAGAGAAACCTGCAACTGCTCCCACAGGGTATTACCCTACTTACTTCAGCCACTGTGCATTACTCCCCGACACTTTTTCAAAGCAGCAAATGCCAACTGTGATCTCCTTCCCCAACACTAGGCATCTGGAATAGAAACACTAACACGTGGTCAGCAGTTAGTGAAGTAAAGGTGACAGCCCTCTCAGACAATACCACCTTTGTTTACTTGGAAAAGCCCCACACGTGAAAGCATAGTTCAGTTCCTCACTTCTCTTCAGGAAACAGGAACCTAGAAGGAAGCTTTTAATGGCTGCTTTTTAAATTACCATTCTGCAAGGACAGCTACTGGAAAATTGATAGGGTAGTTGCCTTTCCTTAGAATAACCTTCCCTTCCCTCAAGTCTTTGTGTTATTATTCTCTTCCAGAAGAGCCAGCCTGAATTTCTTCCTGAGATTCTCAGAAAAACATCCTAAGCAATCCCCTCCAAAGTTGTACTGAATCTACTAACGAGACTTTCATGATGACGCTTAAAAGTTAACACCTTATATAAGCTTCTGCAAACCAGGATTCTATATGGGCCAGACCAGAGTCCCTAAAAAGCTATAGGATAAACCAGAAAACTATCGCCCAGAACACAAAGAAATTCAGCTCGAAGACTCAAGCCTCCTCCAAACCAAACTGCTAAGAAAACCTTGGTGTGAGCAGCATTTTTACAGACAACTTAACCTACTGTTGGCAAGAAAAGGAAAGAGCTGAGCTGCTGTTCGCTTCATTGCATTGAAATCAATTGTGGAAGATGACTTGGGATGCTGTCAACTCTTATGCCTTCACGACGGTGTAATTTGTTCCAAACATATTAACATACTCATCAGGAGGGATGCTCTTTCCCAGGCTGTCCCACTTGGCACTATTTAAATAAAAAAAGACACTTCAGAACGTTCATAATCTCCCAGAAATGTCCCACAGACCAAGCGAATGCATCAGTCTCTGCCATTCTGTGCTGTTACTTACTGACTTTTCCCCATTTCTTTTGAGAACTGCAAAAGCGAAGGGTGTTTAAGTTAAAGGAGTCAAGAGGGATCAACTCCTCTTCATCAGATCTTACAAAGTGTCAACAACTCAAGGAGTGACCTCAACCTAAAGTTATCTGAAGGGCTCAGTACTCCACAACCTCTCTGGTCGGTTAGTGAGTTTAAGTAACATTTCAGAAGTTGTAATCACACCCTAGTAAATCATGCCAAAGGTCTACTACACCTCTGCATTAATGAGGCAGTAAAATGACCACAGTATTTGAGAAGTTACAATTTGTGGAAAAAATGGATGAAATCTAGCTAGCTGTTATCAGTGGTTCAGGTATTGGTTAAAAATCAGCCTTGCTTTCTGGCATCTACTGATCAAATATCAAGCTTGAAACCTTTGTAACTAGCACAAGAAATCAGTTTTGAGATAGAGCCAGATTGTGGTGTTTTCTCAAAGAACACATCCTCATTTTGGTACCTTATCTCTGCTCTAAAACATTGCTCTTACCTCAGATGCTCCCTTGTTCCCCTCACCAGAAGACGAGCACGGTAAGAGAAGCAGCGTGCGTATGTACACACAATCAGAACAAAGTTAAAGACAGCAGAGAACAGGATGAGCTGAGACACTAAAATCAGCTCTACTGCCCCAGTAAATTCTCCCAGTTACTCTAAAGGTTGCAAGAGCTTAATTTCCACATTGACCCGAGGTTGCTACCAGGTTGCCAAGCAAGCCCTAACTTCTGCCTGAGATTTTTCCTCTGACAGAATCTAGAAGAGATATTTGGATGTTCAAGGGCATCTGGTAGTCATCAGGAGTAAGTAGTCCCAGCAGCATGTTAAAATATTCCCAAGAAGTTATGAGAAGCATTCTTCCCTGCAGCAGATCCCTGTAGGAATACACCTAAATGTTTTGAACATGCTTCTTGTTTCTGTTTTGGGATTTTTTTTGGAGAGACTGGAAGGGATGGGGACAGATTTCATGCAGAAATTCTGTATTTAACATCTTCCTTTCACCTGACAAATATATTGACACCACAAGGAATGTAAATGTCTGTTAGTTATGCAGAGCACCTTGTCTGTAAAAGTTACTTGCCATAGGTTATACTGCAGTCCCAGCAAAGCACAGGTGAGTCCAGAGGCAACTAAAAAACTTCAGAAAACAGAAGAACAGTTCAAAGACACTAGATTTCATGCAGAAATTCTGTATTTAACATCTTCCTTTCACCTGACAAATATATTGACACCACAAGGAATGTAAATGTCTGTTAGTTATGCAGAGCACCTTGTCTGTAAAAGTTACTTGCCATAGGTTATACTGCAGTCGAAGCATTCTTCCCTGCAGCAGATCCCTGTAGGAATACACCTAAATGTTTTGAACATGCTTCTTGTTTCTGTTTTGGGATTTTTTTTGGAGAGACTGGAAGGGATGGGGACAGATTTCATGCAGAAATTCTGTATTTAACATCTTCCTTTCACCTGACAAATATATTGACACCACAAGGAATGTAAATGTCTGTTAGTTATGCAGAGCACCTTGTCTGTAAAAGTTACTTGCCATAGGTTATACTGCAGTCCCAGCAAAGCACAGGTGAGTCCAGAGGCAACTAAAAAACTTCAGAAAACAGAAGAACAGTTCAAAGACACTATGAGAAAGAAACAGAAGAGTCTCAGGTGCAATGCTCTTTTTCACACCATCACCAGAGAAGTGCATACACCTAAATGTTTTGAACATGCTTCTTGCTTCTGTTTGGGGATTTTTTTTGGAGAGACGGGAAGGCATGGGGACAGATTTCATGCAGAAATTCTGTATTTAACATCCTCCTTTCACCTGGCAAATATATTCACACCACAAGGAATGGAAAAGTCTGTTAGTTATGCAGAGCACCATGTCTGTAAAAGTTACTTGCCATAGGTTATACTGCAGTCCCAGCAAAGCACAGGTGAGTCCAGAGGCACCTAAAAACTTCAGAAAACAGAAGAACAGCTCAAAGACACTGTGAGAAAGAAACAGAAGAGTCTCAGGTGCAATGCTCTTTTTCACACCATCACCAGAGAAGTGCTTTAACCCAGAATGAATGCCAGATGTAGAAGACAACTCAATAAGAAGCTCCCTTAGGGAAAGGGAAGATATCAGACCCCCACAGCTGAGCACAAAAAGCACGTCAGAGGGATGAAAAAGGGCATTTTAAAGAGCAGCTTCAGGGAGGATTTCAGTTAGCAATGGGAGAACCTGAAAAAGGTAAACTGCAGTGTTCAAGGTGAAAGCATAACCTGCCCAGGAGTACAGTGATGAAGCAGCTGACAGCAGGAAAGGAAGATATCAGACCCCCACAGCTGAGCACAAAAAGCATGCCAGAGGGACACTCATTTTGGTACCTTATCTCTGCTCTAAAACATTGCTCTTACCTCAGATGCTCCCTTGTTCCCCTCACCAGAAGACGAGCACGGTAAGAGAAGCAGCGTGCGTATGTACACACAATCAGAACAAAGTTAAAGACAGCAGAGAACAGGATGAGCTGAGACACTAAAATCAGCTCTACTGCCCCAGTAAATTCTCCCAGTTACTCTAAAGGTTGCAAGAGATTAATTTCCACATTGACCCGAGGTTGCTACCAGGTTGCCAAGCAAGCCCTAACTTCTGCCTGAGATTTTTCCTCTGACAGAATCTAGAAGAGATATTTGGATGTTCAAGGGCATCTGGTAGTCATCAGGAGTAAGTAGTCCCAGCAGCATGTTAAAATATTCCCAAGAAGTTATGAGAAGCATTCTTCCCTGCAGCAGATCCCTGTAGGAATACACCTAAATGTTTTGAACATGCTTCTTGCTTCTGTTTGGGGATTTTTTTTGGAGAGACGGGAAGGCATGGGGACAGATTTCATGCAGAAATTCTGTATTTAACATCCTCCTTTCACCTGGCAAATATATTCACACCACAAGGAATGGAAAAGTCTGTTAGTTATGCAGAGCACCATGTCTGTAAAAGTTACTTGCCATAGGTTATACTGCAGTCCCAGCAAAGCACAGGTGAGTCCAGAGGCACCTAAAAACTTCAGAAAACAGAAGAACAGCTCAAAGACACTGTGAGAAAGAAACAGAAGAGTCTCAGGTGCAATGCTCTTTTTCACACCATCACCAGAGAAGTGCTTTAACCCAGAATGAATGCCAGATGTAGAAGACAACTCAGTAAGAAGCTCCCTTAGGGAAAGGGAAGATATCAGACCCCCACAGCTGAGCACAAAAAGCACGTCAGAGGGATGAAAAAGGGCATTTTAAAGAGCAGCTTCAGGGAGGATTTCAGTTAGCAATGGGAGAACCTGAAAAAGGTAAACTGCAGTGTTCAAGGTGAAAGCATAACCTGCCCAGGAGAACAGTGATGAAGCAGCTGATAGCAGGAAAGAAGAAAGTATTAACCTCTAATCTCTGCATAGTCATAGCTTGCATCCCAATGTGAATATAGTCAAAGGATTTTTAAACTCTTGCATCTGGAAAAAACAAGCTTTGAAATCTCATTGCGAGATTCATTTACTCAGCATCTCCAAGAAAAATCTCTCTATAGGCAGACTTTCACAGAAGTAGAGAACAAAGCTGAAAAACTAGTCAGGGTAAACAGTATAAATGTGGGACTCCTTACTCCAAGAGAAAGAAAAATACTGATATCTGAAATTAAACACTGCTGCGTGACCAAGCACACAGACAAGCATTGCCTCAAAACATACGCACACACTTCAAAGACCACGAAGTACCCCTTTTAACTTGTAACAGGAACTCTGATTTCTTAATAGCAACAAATTAATCGCATACAAACCTGCTACATAAACAAAAAAAATTAAATAGAAAAATGACAAGTAAATCCTTAAACAAAAAACAAACGGAAACCCTTTTTTTGTCATGTAGTTCTAAGGCGTTGCCCCAAACCTGCTTTGAAAAATCAGATCCACATGAAACATCGAAACAGAAACCACTGGCAGCCAGCAGTAACTGGTCCTGCCTCTCCCACAGATAGAAAGTAAGGATCCTCCTGCACGTTATACCAGAAAACCCTCCCTAAAACAGCGCAGTCCAAACTCCCGGAGAGCCCCAGCTGACACCATGGTCACCTGATGGAAACACGGTTCAGTTTTGCTGACAAGCTCCCTCTCTCTTGTTCCAGCCTCTGCATCATCTCGGTTTTCAGATTCCCAGAACTGCTTCTTTGTGGTAGGCTGAATAGCACAAACTGAGATTGTGAAAAAGGCAGCATAAGGCTCCAGAAGCTCTGCAGATGCGACCGCGCATTTCATCGAGCCCAACCATGACCAGGCAAGAACAGCTTGCGCAGCTCCTCCAGACACAACACCAAGAACAACCTTTTCTATTTATACCTCTTCTGCAAACAAGGAGGAGATTGTGCAAGGGCAGGTTTACACAAGCCACATGACTGGTGCGCTATCGAAGCACTGCTTTGGAAGGTGCCTCAAATCCACAGCACGCTCTCTTACTCCTCTAAGAAAACAGGGATGTATTTCTTTAGAAATGAGACACCTTCCACTGCTTGCTTGATTCCATCTACGGGCTGCACCAGCCTAGCTTTTTGTTAGAAACCACATTCCCAACTAGAGCAAGCCTGCAAACTACAGAGCATAGTCCAAGCTCAATTATTTGCTTTTTCCCCCCACCCTTCAGAAAATTCAAGTCAGACTAACTCAGCCTTTAATTTTCCTGTCCCCAGATGTTCTGACCAGCATTTGCTACAAGAATCATATCTCACAGAAAAACCTTGGAAGGAAGATTAAGTCTACTATTCTAGGTGAGGTGAAATATTCATATCCTCAAAGCTTTCACCTTCCACTCCCAGCTTTATTTTATTTTACCAAGACAAAAAAATAAACAAACATACATATACACTTCCAGCTCAAGAGAAACTGACTTGTGCTTTAACTACCCACCCAGCCTTCCTGCTTTCCCGGTCTCAAAGTCAAGCAATAATCAAAATGCTTGTCAGCAGTGTGGGTATCTCAAGTCCTGCACATCCTGCTTTAATTCCTTCGTGCCTCCCTTAAAGCAAAGATGCAGAGGAGCACAGTAAGTAGGTCAACCAAAAACCCTCACGGCCTACCAACCGTGCTGTAAGCCAGCCAAGTAACTCCATTAGGATACGCCAAGGGTGGCTAGATTTATATACAGCTAATTAGCTAGCTTAGTCGACGAGAACAGTGTCTCAGGTTGTCACAGCAAAATCTTCACAAAAATCTGCACGATACTATTACAGGTGAGTCAATTAATAGTCATAACAGGACTTCGGTGAAGAGAGACAGATGTTTATTTGTGGTAAAACAGTGACTTCCAAAAAGAAAACAGGCCTAACAAGTCTCCTGCTATGCTCAGTTGCATACACATGCCTTTTAACAGGTAGACCAAGCTAACTCTCATTGCTGAACTGGTTTCTCATTACAATTTCCCTAAATACACTACTGGGAAACCTGGGGATACTTCAAAGCAAATCCTTTTCACTTTTAAAGCAGAAGAAACTCCAATGATTTTAGTGATTCGGAAACAGCCCCAATAGAAATGAGAACCAATGGCAGTTAATTCAGTGCACAGCAGACACAGAAGTCATACTATTGAAGCAGACAAACAAGCAGAGTGAAAGCTGCCATTTAGTTTCTTGTTTCCAGTCTGAAAAGTGGGAGATTCTCCATTAAATTATTCATGTACCAGTATACATTAAAAAACTGCACTTAAGTACAAGAGTAGTGTAAAACTATGTGAGATTTCCTAGGCATAATTTACTGTAACCAGCTGGTTATTGCTATAGCTTTTAAATGGCTAGTCGGGCTTTTTTTGAGTCGAATTGTGAAAAGTTGTAGGTCAAGCTTGTAAGGAAATAAGCTCTAGGTTTAAA